>NW_026652295.1:36981398-37371032 GCF_009828535.3 Hylobates moloch | reverse complement strand
TGTATGGTATGTGAATTTTATCTCAATAAGGCTTTTAAAAAATAATAATTGATGCCAGAAATAATTTGAGCCACAAATTGGGGAAAGAAAAATTAATGGGAGATGGGAAAGTGAAGATAGCATGTGCAAGCATTTGGAGAAGTCTGGTTGTAAATGAGAAGCAAAGGAAGAAGTGGGAAAGTGTCTGTTGGCAAGGAAAGCATTAGAGCATATGATACTGCTGGAGAGAAGGATCCAGTGCAGAGGACAACGCTGAAGATACAGGAGAAACGAAAACTGGCAGAACAAGGTCACTGAGAAGACAGGTAGGCATGGAATCAACAGCCAATTTAGAGGACCTCAGTTTTGAAGAGAGGTGGAAACTTTCTCCATAGAACCCAAAGGAAGGAAAAATGGATGCAGTAGCAGTCAGCAATGTGCCAAGAGCTCTGATTGTGGAAATTATTTACATGACTTTAATTACGAATAATCCCTGTCACTCCATCAAAGCCATATTGCCAGACACTCCATGTCCTGCCAACCATTCTCTACTTTTCTCTGCCATGCCCTACGTAGTGGGACTCCCTCATTCTCTGACTTCCAGTTGGGTTTAACCCAAGAGGAGGCACAAAAAGAAGACAGGAGAGCTATAGGAGAGAGGAGGTGGGGTATTTCTTTCCCATTCTCTCCTTGCTTGGAGGCTGCGTCTCTGGTAGAGCCCTTCCACATGACCTCAGCTTTTACTGGGCTCTGAAAGCACAATTTTCTTCCCTGGTCCCTTCAGCCCTAGTGGTGGTGATGACTTCCCACCACTGGGACTCCTGGGGTATCTCACCCTGCTGGGATCTTCACTGGTACTGTCCCATACACAATCTCTGTGCCTCAACTCCATCCCTGTGTCTGAACTCTGATCAAAGAACACGTACAAAACAAACGTCATTAATCCTTGCTGAATTGGCCCACTTCAGATAATCACGACCCACACTGCCATCAACACCAAGGGTAAGAAACTTAGATGTACACATTCCACTGCACAGATGTCCTGTGTCAGCTGGCAACCCAATGGCTCAGCCACCTTCCTCTTATGTTCAACAAGTGGCAAAATAACGTCACTGCAAATACTACCTCTATAACACGTCATGAACAGTTGAGGCCACACAAAGTAAAGCATCCTGTCCTAATAAGGACTCCATCTCTTCTTGAGAAGACTCGCTAGTCCTTGAGGACTAAGACCATTCTTAAAACTCAGTAAGAAACAGACTGAATACTAAAGAAGTGTCTTAGGGGCACGCCAGGGACTAGCAGACAGTTATATTGATTTTTTAATTTTGTTTTAATTAAGATATAATCCACATTCTACAAAATTAACCTTATGAAGTGTGCAACTTATTGGTTTTTAGTATATTCACAGACTTGTGCAATCATGACCACTATCTAATTCCATAATATTCTCATCACCTCAGAAAGCATCCCTATACCCATTAGCAGTCACCCCGTTTCCCCATCTCCACAGCTCTGGCAACCACTAATGTGCTTTTGTCTCTATAGAGCCAAGATGATTTTGGTTTTTTGTTTGTTTGTTTTTTTGGTTTTTTGAGACAGAGTCTCGCCCTGTGGCCCAGGCTGGAGTGGACACGGTCTCGGCTCACTGCAATCTCCGCCTCCCAGGTTCAAGCGATTCTCCTGCTTCAGCCTCCCAAGTAGCTGGTGTAATGCTAAAGGTTTTTGCCTTAGCCAAGCCAAAGAATTGGCGTGGCGGCTGCGAGTGATGGAGACACGGACTAAGAGAAAAAAAGCTGTAGGCTTTATTGAGCAGAGTGACAGTACAAAGCATCCACAGCATGGAAGGGGTTTTGAGCAGGTAGCCAGTGTTATATTCTTTGATCACTTTTTAAACTTTTTAAGGCAGGAAATACCTGCAGCAGGGAGATGTTACTAGAGCGAGAAACAGACAATTAACATGTCTTAGATCTTGAGGAAAACCTGAATTGCAACTTAGGTTTCATCTACTTTATGACTTTGCAGCAGCATGGTAAAGGAGACAGGATCTCACAGTATTTTTACAAGGAATTGGAATTGGAAGCATACATAAAGACTGCTGGTCACAGACAAACGGGCAATTAAAATTCCTTTTAGTTTCAGGGGAGGGGAAAGGGCGAGAGGGAGAGAGGACACAGGGAAGCTTACAGCAAAATTTTCGCTGTTTATAGTTTTCTTGGGGAAGAAAACATGCACAAATCCTGGTGTTAGGAATATTTTAAGCATATATCTTCATTGTTATTTATCTAGGACTAAAGTAAGGCTTGAGGCAGGAAATGAGTGAGTTTCACCGCTTTCTGAGCCTTTACTCGACTTAAGAAGCCTAGCTGGCCTCTCCTTTCACTGGGATTACAGGCATGCACCACCACCGCCCCCCCTGCTAATTTTTGTATTTTTAGTAGAGATGGGGTTTTGCCATGTTGGCCAGGCTGGTGTCAAATTCCTGAGCTCAAGTGATCCACCTGCCTTGGCCTCCCAAAGTGCTGGGATTACTGGCATGAGTCACCGCATCCAGCCCCAAGTTGATTTTGTTGACAGAATTGCTAATACTCATTAATTATTTAACAGTGTTTAACTTGGATCATAACATTTCCTTGATTTTCTATTCCATTGGTACATCTATAGAAGCAGAAGTTATCAGTTAGGCTCCAGTCAGGAAAATGGAAGACACACCAGCTATTGTAACAAATAAAATTAGAGAATTTAATATGGAGGATGGGTTAAACACAGTTAAAGTATAGCAGGACAAGCCACAGACAAGAATCCCTCAGACACCAAGTTGTGGAGGGAAAGGGCTTTATTCAACTGGGAGCATAGGTGGGCTCACGTCTCCAAAAACCGAGCTCCCCGAGTGAGCAATTCCTGTCCCTTTTAAGGGCTTAAAATGGTTAAAATGGTAAAAATGGTTAAAATGGTAAATGCTATGTTAGTATATTTTATCACAATAAAAAAGTTGCCAGCCAAAACAAAGAGTGGGGAGTGGGAAATGATTTTTGAAACTTAAAGAGACATTTCAATCAAATGTAATGTGTGAACTTGTCTGGCTCCTAGTTCAGAAACGAACTCTAAAAGGACAATTTCTACTAAAGCTAAATATATTCATAATCTATGACTTGACAATTTCCCTTTGGGGTATATATTAACCAAATTAGTGCTTAAGTCCACAAAAACAAAAAATTTACAAGAATTCTTAGTATATAACCAAAAGCTATAAACAATCTAAATGCCCTCAAGAGTAGAATGAACAAATAAACCGTACTAAATCCGTATTATGTAATACTATACAGCAATGAGAAGTTGAAATGAAAGAACGAATGTGTCACAACTGCAAAGATGAATCTCATACATACAACACTGAGCAAAAGAAGTCAGAAATAGAGAATATATGCTGCACCATTCCATTTATATGAAGTTCAAAAACAGGCGAAACTAATATACAGTGATACAAGTCAAATGGTGATTACTTTTAGGGGTGGGAAGGAGGTGTTACTGGCTGGAGTAAAGCACAAAGGAATCATTTGGGATACAGAAAAGTGTTCCACATCTTGATCATGGAGATAGTTACAAGGGTGTATCATACGTAAACATTCACTGAATGGTGCACTTAAAATTTGTGCACTTTTCTGAGTATATGTTATATCTCAATTTTTTTAAAGCATAGAAACTTAAATAAAAAGCAATCTGAAACCATAGCTTCCACGGGCTTTGTTTTTTCATAACCAAAAAAAAAAAAATGAAGGCCTTGGATCCCTCACAAGGATAAGAGGCTGGAAATGAGACCTACCCCATCCCCACCCTTGCTTAATATCAGGTGAATCAAGGGCTAGGCCCTCAGGGAAAGAATGGACTAGAAAGGAAAGTCAGCTACCCTGGTTGAGGCTCTGGGCTGGGGGGGTAGCAAATTCTCCCTTGGGAATTTACAACTAGCTTACCCTTACATAGGTTTGGGGCTTGAGCTTATACAATCTATGAAGTTTTGGAAATTCTATCCTCTGAGAAACTAACATAAAGTTGTCCCAACTTGGTAAAACTCCTAGGCACCACATAGAAATAAATAAAAAGAAACAGGTTCTCAACCAAGGCTGTCCAGCATTCCCACAAATAGATGTGTGTGCACTAGCTCCCAATCCAAAACTGTAAAACAGAGGAAGAGACAAGCCACTCTGGGCAAGAGTTGGTAGAAACAGCACAGAGCAGAATTAGATGCCCCCATTTTTTTCAGATAGTGAAATTATGTTGTAAAATATAAAATATTTTTTAATGTCTAAAGAAAAATAGAATAAAGACATGAGAAAAAGATTACAGATATTTGAAAAATAATATAAAATAACGTCTAGAAATAGATAAGTCAATACATTTTAAAAAGAGGGCAGGGAGTAGAAGTATTTCCAAAAATATTAATAGTTACAATTAATGTAAATAGGTCAAAATTACCAGTTTTTTAAAAACAGACTTTCAGAATAGATTAAAAATAAAACATAGTTAAATGTTCTTTACAAGAACAAAATCTAAAATAGGAGAAGCCAAAAAGGATGAAAGTCATAAAATGGAAAAAGACACATCTGAAAAATAGTAACCTGAAAAAAGCTGGTATAATTATATCAATATCAAACAAAATAAACCTTAAGGATAAAAAACTTAATCAATAATGATAGAGGAACAACCAACCCAGAAGATATAATCATCTTAAACTTGAACACACCAAGAACAGGATGTTAAAATGGGTCATCTCACGGGCAAGGTGGCTCACACTTATAATCCCAGCACTTTGGGAGGATGAGGTAGGAGAATCACATAAACCCAGGAATTCTAGTCTGCAGTGAGTCACGATCTTGCCACTGCACTCCGGACTGGGTGGCGGACCTCATCTCAAAAAAACTAAATTAATTAACTAATTTAATGTAATGGGTTGTTTAGTGTTGTCTCAGTTACAGTCAAGACCCCAAAACTGAGAACAAATCATTTTAAGGCTGGGCATGGTGGCTCACACCTGTAATCCCAGCACTTTGGGAGGCCAAAGTGGGTGGATCACTTGAGCTCAGGAGTTCAAGACCAGCCTGGGTAACATGGTGAAACCCTGTCTCTACAAAAAAAAATTTATTAATTAGCAAGATGTGGTGGTATGCACCTGTAATCTCAGCTACTTAGGAGGCTGAAATGGGAAGATCACTTGAGCCCAGGAGGTCAAGACTGCAGTGAGCCATGACCACACCACTGCAGAACAACCTGGGTGACAGAGCAAGAACCCGTCTCAAAAAAAGAAAGAAAGAGTTCAGTTTAAGACATAAATGTATGTCTTGAATTTATAAGAGAGGTTGCATTATGTGCTGGGCCTTGAAAATGATTAGACAGGGTTCCTATCTTTGTGCTTTTGAGTCCATGGAGAATAAACAGGTATCCAAATAGTTTCAACATAACACAATGCTGAAGAGGTTAGATTTTATCCTGCAAGGACTATGTGCCACTGCCAAGAAGGATTTAAGCTGAGGCATTTCACAATCAGATTTGATGGCAATGTGGATGGATGTGTCGGGGCAAACACAGAAGCAGCAAGACCAGTTGGATCACCAAATGAATTGCTAAAGCCAAAATGAGCAGTAAGGGCCTGATGTAGAAAGGGAAAGAACAGGCTGAAATTCAAGCAAAATCTGAGTAAGAAAAAAATCCCAGGCTGGGAGTGGTGGCACATGCCTGTAATCCCAGCACTTTGGGAGGCTGGGGCCTTGGATCACCTGAGGTCGGGAGTTCGAGACCAGCCTGGCCAACATGGCAAAACTCCATCTCTACTAAAAATACAAAAATTAGCTGGGTGTAGTGGTACACACCTGTAATCCCAGCTACTTGGGAGGCTGAGGCAGGAGAATCACTTGAACCTGGGAGGCGGAGGTTGCAGTGAGCCAAGATCGCACTATTGTACTCCAGCCTGGGTGACAAGAGTGAAACTTCATCTCAAAAAAAAAAAAAAAAAAGTCCTGGCTAAGCCTCTCAGGACTGGCTGGATATAGGAAATGAAGGGGTGAGGAAAGAAGTCCAGATGATTCCCAGGTTTCTGAGTGACTTAGAGGGAAAGTATGTTGGAGTTAAAGCCATGAGAAAGATGAAGACCCTGGTAGCCATGCACAGTGGAAGAAGAGCTGTGAATCACTTACAAAGCCCCAGGGAACACCAGCATTAGGCTGAGGATATCCACAAAATGTTAGTCTAGAGTGTAGCCAGGGCTCTTGCTGTTGAAGGCATGAAAGTCCTTGGAGCAGAGAATGTCCACAAAAAAAAAAAAAAAAAGCCTAAATGCTACTGACCCAGGTTTCTACTTTTAGACTGAAATTTCACATTTTAGGTTTACAGGCCAATATTTTTGTGATTCTAATTTAATGAACAAATGCATACCTCATTGAGGGTCAACATATCTTCTACTTTGGTAGCACCACTTTCAGGCAGAGAAATCAACACAGTTTTGGCAATCTCCTTCAGAACTGTATCAATATGCATTTCACACAAGTCACTGATCTACAAGGAAGAAAAATGTAAGAAAAAAAAACTCTTCTTTCCTTTAGAGCTAGGTTTTCATCCAAAAGAGGCTTGAGTTATAAATTAATTTAGAAGGCTAAATCTAGAAACTTGCATCTTGAGCCAAGCATAATTTGGTGAACATTTTAGGAGGACATCTGCAAAGAAAGCTTGACATAAAACTAAATTTTTCTTGAGCAATAACATGCCATAACCTTATTTGTGTTACCTCCTTTAATCCTGATTCCAGCACAGGAGGCATTGATATCCCAGTTTTACAACTAAAGACACCAAGGCTCTGAGAAGTAACGCAACCTGGGAAAGAACACATAGCTAGTAACAGGCAGAGAATCCTATCCAGGTTTATCTAACTCCAAAGCCTCTGAGTTTGTGTATTACACCATGCTGCCATGATACACAGACCAGCACATCTAAAATGACAAGCTTGTTCTATGTAGCCAACATGTCAGAAATCAAGACAATCTTCAATTTGATGATCATCTCATCTAGTTAATGTTAAATGCATTAATATTAATATTTAAGCACTCTCCTCTGCCACTTTTGACGGTCTACAATTATCCCATATTCTAAGCTACGGTGTGAAGTTGAACTGTCATTTCAACATATTAAAGGCAAGGCAATTCAGGGATAAGAATAAAGCAAACTTAAATGAAGACCCCAATCCAGTAAAAGGAATATAAAGCTTTTTTTTTTTTTTTTTTTTTTTTTTTTTGTGAGACGGAGTCTTGCCCTGTCGCCCAGGCTGGAGCGCAATGGCATGATCTCAGCTCACTGCAACCTCCGCTTCCCAGGTTCAAATGATTCTCTTGCCTCAGCCTCCCAAGTAGCTGGGATTACAGGCACTCGCCACCATGTCCAGCTAATTTTTGTATTTTTAGTAGAGACGGGGTTTCACTATGTTGGCCAAGCTGGTCTCAAACTCCTGACCTTGTGATCCACCCGCCTCGGCCTCCTAAAGTGCTGGGATTACAGGTGTGAGCCACTGTGCCTGGCCCAAAGCATTATATTTTAAACCTAATGGATGTCCTTTTAGTTAAAAGTCACACCCTTTAAGGAGCTTTCATAATAATCAAACTATTACTTATATCCTGAGTATACATGTTGATAGCTTTTTAAATGTATAGATCATACCTTCTTTAAAAGTTGATTGAACATATCCAAAACTAATTCAACTTCTCGAAAGAAGCTTTCCAGTGTTAAAGACGACCATGTTAACACCGTGAGTCCTTGCCTCAACACAGATTCCACCTAGAAATGGTAAAAACACAACTGCTTCTATTATTAACAGGAGCATCGGCACTTACAGAAGAGGATTTATCACCTGCAAATATTATATGTTATATTTTCTTACATATATTTTCCCTCTATTACACCTAATAAAGATGACTTTTTATTTTTAACCATCTTTGGCTGTCCAGGAAACAATCATGAATTTTCAGAAAAAGTGCTCATGATTTAGATTTAGTTGTTTTTGCAAAGGCAACGAAACTTAGACAAGAAATTCTGTAGGAAAAAAACAGAGCTATAAAATTGAACTAGAAAGATAGAGGGTCTAAAGAAGAATAGATGTTCCAAAATCCATAATTTATAGAACCGAAATCTAATTTTAAATAATAGGAAAATCAATATAAACCTTCAGCAATACCAACCTTTTTCATTTTTGGGGTCATCAGATTGACAAACACAGAAGGCACTTCCTGACATAACTCATCATAATATTGCAGAAGACCCTGTAAGAAGTTGAAATGGCATGTTTTATTTTAATTCATTTTAAAGTGCAGTCACATTTTGATTCATGCCAGGAAGGTTTCATAATCCCAGTTTCCTCGTAGTCTTGTCATCATGACAGCTGCCCATTTAAACTTATGCTGATTTACCATACTTCTCTGTACCTGTAAATTACCTGAGCATCTCCTATAAACAAGTCAATAGCAATTTCTACAACTTCATTTTTCATATTTATCACTTGTCTTTCTAGAAGTATATTAAGTAGTTTGAATTATTATCTTTTTGTGATATCTGTTATTATACATTTCCTCTTTTGCTCCTTATCTTCTGACACATTAAAACGTACTCATCTTATCACTGATGCCACACTTGCTTTCTCGAGTCAAAATAAATTTAGCTTTTCCACACAAGCAGAATAAGCTTTTATATTATCTCTTAGATGTTGTTTTAGAGATGATCCATGATGATCGATTTTTTACTATTTTATAATTTACTACACTGTGGTGTGGGAAATGCGGATTCAAGTTACTTTACCTCCAAATTAAGAATCTTAAACTGTTTCAATTTTTACCTAATAGTTTCAAAGCTCTTGATTCCTCTTTCCCCTTTATACATTACTTGTAGTTGAAGTTTTATTTATACTTGACACTGGCTAAAGAACTTTGACTTTCTTGATATTGTTCAATACTAGCTAAAATCTTGCAAGATGTAATGCAAACTATATTAGCTTCGATTTATAACAGTACATTTAAACCCAATCCTCCAAAGTCACAGTTAGCCAGTAAAAAAGCTCATGCATAGTTTTTGATGCCAAATCCAGTTTCCACAATACCAATGTTACTCTAGTTTTTTTCAAAAAAAGACAATTAAATACTATTTTGGTAAGAGCTAAACTATTAAACTGTTGGAAGACAACATGCCATAAATCTTCATGACTTTGGATTTGAAAAAGGTTTCTTAGCTATGACACCAAAAACACAAAAGACAAAGTAGGTAAATTGGACTTCAGCAAAATTTAAAATGTTTGTGCTTCAAAGAACACCATCAAGAAAATGAAAATACAACCCAAATAATGGGAGAAAAAATTTGCAAATCATATATCTGATAAGGGACTAGTATTTAAAACCTAAAATGAACTTTATAACTAAAAAAATAGACAAATACTCAATTTAAAAATGAGCAAAGGATCTGAATAGATGCTGCTGAAGGAAAGCATGCAAAAGGTTGGTAAGCACATGAAAAGATGCTCAAAAATCACCAGCCATTAGGGAAATGAAAACAAAATCAAAAGGAGATACCACCTCACACTCACCAGGAGGGCTATCATAAAAATGACAAACAATAGGCCGGGCACAGTGGCTCAGGTCTGTAATCCCAGCACTTTGGGATGCTGAGGTGGGGGGGGTCACAAGGTCAAGAGATCGAGACCATCCTGGCCAACATGGTGAAACCGTGTCTCTACTAAAAATACAAAAATTAGCTGGGCATGGTGGCGCACGCCTGTAGTCCCAGCTACTTGGGAAGCTGAAGTAGGAGAATCGCTTGAACCCAGGAGGCGGAGGTTGCAGTGAGCTGAGATCATGCCTCTGCACTCCAGTCTGGTGACAGAGTAAGACTCCATCAAAACAAAACAAAACAGGAAAAGTCTAATTTATTTATTATATTATTGATGATAAAATTATAAATTTTGTACCACAGGAATAGAGTTCATTTTCTCATTGAATAATCAGCTGTTCCATTAATGTCTGTATAGTTATCTTATAACTCATATTTAATCAGTTCTCTATTGTTGGAGTTATACTCCAGTCTTTTGCTATTACTAATTGTACTGGAAAAAAATGTCCTTGCATTTGTATATTTTCCTGCATTCCCAAAATACATGTCCACAGCCTGCCAAGAAAAGCAAAGAAGATGAGTTAATGCAGCTTGCTATTTTAACTGGCTTTCTAAAGAAATGCTCATGTTACTTAACTCTTGTCAAACATTTTAGAAACAATGTGTTAGGATCTGAATATACTTTGATTCGACCTTTGAATCAAAGATTGAATCAATTATCAACCTTTGATGGCACTTTTTTTTTTTTTTTTTGAGACAAAGTCTTACTCTGTCACCCAGGCCAGAGTGCAGTGGAGCAATCTCGGCTCACTGCAACCTCCACCTCCCGGGTTTACACAATTCTCCTGCCTCAGCCTCCCAAATAGCTGGGATTCCAGGCATGCACCACCACACCCGGTTTTGTCATGTTAGCCAGGCTGGTCTTGAACTCCTGACCTCAAGTGATCCATCCACCTCGGCCTCCCAAAGTGCTGGGATTACAGGCATGAGCTACTGCACCCAGCAGTACATTTTAATGTCAGTTTTTGCCTGCAGTTTTCATTTTGTTAGATTTTAGTTTGCCGCGCTAGTGAACTTTAATTGAAATAATGCTCCTTTTTGCCTCACAATGTTGAGAATCACCTCTCCTTGTATAGTCACCCCACTTTATTAATTTATATCTTATAAATATTCTAGGATAAGTATATTATAAAATCTGGCCAGGCGCGGTGGCTCATGCCTGTAATCCCAGCACTTTGGGAGGCCGAGGCGGGCGGACCACGAGGTCAGGAGATCGAGACCATCCTGGCTAACACGGTGAAACCCCGTCTCTACTAAAAATACAAAAAATTAGCCGGGCGAGGTGGCGGGCGCCTGTAGTCCCAGCTACGCGGGAGGCTGAGGCAGGAGAATGGCGTGAACCCCGGGGGGCGGAGCCTGCAGTGAGCCGAGATTGCGCCACTGCACTCCAGCCTGGGTGAAAGAGCGAGACTCCATCTCAAAAAAAAAAAAAAAAAAAAAAAAATTTAATGCACAAGATCTATAAAATTATATTAAGAATAGTTTTTGAAACTTGCTATTTCGTCACTGTCATTATCCAGAAACCTAAATCTGATTTCTGATAATCTTCTCACTTTTTGCTTTCCATTTCCAATCTTTTCTTTGGTTTGCAAGTCAGTATTTTAATTCTATCAACATCAACATATTAACAAATTTTCCCTCAATGCCATGAAGCATTACTGCAAGGATATATATATATATATTTTACCAAAAACTCCTTCAAAAATAATTAGAAAACATAATCTATCTTACCTGCAAATACAGTTTGTCTGCTTTCAATTTACTTTCCAATTTTAGCAACTTCTTTGCCTGTTCTGGTACATCCAACTTCATTTTTATCATACACTTAGTTTCCCGAACAACTTCCAAAATTTTGGGATCAAAATTAACCAGCAACTTCCCTGTTTCTGGATGTCGCACAAAAAGCGTGGCTTGTAAAGCTACAAATAAATAATGATTGACATTACTCATTCTGAATTTCCTTTCTGCTTCCAGCTCTGTTTATATTTCTGTCTTGCCCCCTGGACTACTAACTTCTTGAGGGCAAAGGAAATGTTTTGGATGCCCCAGGTGCTAAGGCACAGCGTCTGGCAAATAGTGAATACTCAAAATTAAGATAAATGAATGAAGAGTGTCTGCAAAGCCATAAAATCAGATCCAGGGAGAGAAACATTGACCAAGAATGGTGCTTTGTGCTATGAATCGCAATATTTTTCTGAGTGGGTTGAAAAGATCTATGTTAGTTTATCTTACGGATTATGACTTCACCCCTGAGAAAGCACCAGAAGATGGTTAGAATCACAAAAGATGCCCCACCTCATTTCAAACTCTTTCCCACTCAGATCTCAAACTGTCTTCTTTAAAGAGGTTTATTTAAATTAAATCTCCGTCCTGAATTTCTGATAATTAGGCTCAAAATCAGTAAGAAATATTTATTAAATACCATTGAGTTGTGAACTCCTAGAATGGAGGGAAGATGTTTTACACTACATCTGACATAAACATCATTCATATAAACAAGCATTTTCAGATATCTATTTTATTATGAATTGAAATACATAAGCCCAAGCAGTTCTTACTGGGTAGCCTTAGATTATTTGTTAGCTTAACATGAAGAACTTCTACAGGCATAATAATAAAACACTTATTAGCATGTGCTAGTTTGAATTACATCTTGCATTAACAAACACTACTAACATGAGAATTTTATCACAATCACCAAATCTTCCAAACCTCACATTGTTTGCTTGAATGTGGCCACATCAAACTTCTAGTAAAATAAAATAGTTTGTGTATCTCTTTGAAGTTAGTTGACTGTTACTCATCAGATAAAATTAGTCTTGATATGGCCCTTAATGATGCAGGTTTTCAACCTAAATGACAATTTCAACTTAAAATTTTATCCAACTCATTTAGAATCTTTTTAAGATGGGTTAGAAATCACTTATCCTAACAGAAAACCAAGCACCACATGTTCTCACTCATAAGTGGGAGCTGAACAATGAGAACATATGGACACAGAGAGGGGAACAGCACACACCAGGGCCTGTCAGGGGGTGGAGAGCAAGGGGAGGGAAAGTATTAGGACAAAGTATCTAACACATGCAGGGCTTAAAACCTAGATGACGGGTGGATAGGTGCAGAAATCCCAGAACTTAAAGTAAAATAAAAATAAATAAATAAATCACTTATTCTACCAAGGAAATTCCAAAAGAACTTTTGAACATTTAAATCTGTCTTCCTTGAAACTGTACTGAGCTTGCTTGAAAAGACAAAAAGGTCAAGACAACTAAAACAGACCAATAAGGACAGCCAGGAAGTCTGCTCCGGGACAAGATGAGCATTTCATCCTATGTGAATCACCATCAGAGAAACTTTACAGAGCAACCAACTAAAGGAGGTTGATGCTACATATCCAATTATTACTACAAGCTCCTATGTGGCCAAGTACAGTCACATCACTAGGACAAAGGACGCCTTCCAAAGCAATTCATTTCTGAAATGAAAGAAAGAAGTTAAAGAATTCTACTGATTGTTGGTTTTCCTTGTGAAAAAACATGAAAGAATTCTACTTCATATTGTTTATATGTGATCACTTCTCCTGGGCATCAATCCACTGCAATGAGTATACTGCACCCAATAGGGGCCAACTGATGTTCTCAAGGGGAACAAACTCTTCTGAAAACTTGATAAAATTATTACTCATCAAGATTGTCTAATGTCTACTTATTGGACATTTTTTAAATATTTTAAGAGCCCCCAAGCATGCCTGGCATCATTCTTGGCACTGTTAGAAACAGTACAGCATAATGGCTAAGAAAACAGATTTGGGAGCCAGACTATCTGAATTTGAATGAGCTGCGTGATCTTGGGCAAGCCACTTAATGTGTCAGTGCCTCAGTTTTCTCATCTGTAAAACAAGGCTAATAATAGTTCCTTGTAGGGTTGCTGTTAGGATTAAAGTAATTTTAATCCTAATTATACTGTAATGTGCTGAGACGAAGCCTGGCACACGGTGAGCCCTGTATAAATGTTAGCTATGACCATTTTTTAAAGGATATCAGATGAAACAGACATAGAGGGTAACCTTGGAATGTGTAGGGGACACAAGGTAGATCTATAAAGCAGCAAGTGTCATGAGAAAGAGCTACAGATAAAGTATGTGGTGGGCTTTGGAAGAATTACTATTTTCTGCCAGAAAGAATAAGGAAAGGCTGTATGAAACAGGTGACTGTAGAGCTTGTTTTTGAATATGTGCAGATAAGAGAAAGTGCATTGGGGGCAGAAAAACCACCAGGAGAAAAAGAAAATTAAGTGCATGGCATTGTAGAACCAAAACAAAACCAGTATATGCTTCAGTTGTTAAAAAGTCTCTTTTGCCTTTTTCCATAGTCTGAGTTTTAAGCTCCTCTCGAAGCTCCTTTGAGAGTTCTGCTCCATAAACAGGATTTCTTTAGAGTCCACAGGGTCCTACCATATAGCACAGCACCCAAAAACAGCTGGCCTGATAAAAGTGGCTGATTAAAGGCTTACCTACAGTTCCTGTTAGGGACGACACCCTGCGGGGGCTGGGGCACTGTCCTCTAGGATGCAGGTATGCTGTGAATCAACGGCCTGTAGGTAAGTGCTGTGTCCCCACACAGCTAAAATACATGAGTTCTGGAACCAAGAGGCAGAAGTAGGAGTGACTCCTCTCACCATCGTTCCAGCAACCCACCTGCAGAACTTGTGCTTCCTGCGCCTGCAATGCTGTGCTCTGCTGAGGTGGAGACGCTGGTTTGGGAGGGAGAAACCTTTCTACCAAGGGACTCGGTAAGGGGTCCACCAAGGTCACATATAAGAGTTTAGGGTTGAGATCATAACTAAGAGCTTAAGGTTAAGATGAGACAAAGCAGGAATCTGAACTGACCAACCATTGAGCCCACACAAAAACAACATCCCGGAGGGCTGGATGATGGCTAAGAACCATCCCATCTCACATTTAACTCCGCCCAAAGCCTTGGCAACACATAAGCCCTCCCCTCAGAGACACGCAGACACAATGCACTAAAACGCTTTATTTACTGGAGCTCAAACCTGAAATTAAATTCAGTAATAAAAAAAGGGAGAAAGTAAAGGAGGGACACAGGAAGGAAGGGAAGCAGGGAGAGAGGAAGGAAGGCAGGATGCAATTTTTTCTCCCCAGAATGGGACTGAGATTTGAATCTATACCATGATACAACTGAATATGAACACCTTCATAAAGTCTGGAGAATCCCTAAAGATATTTTTACTTTCAAATACTGGTTTTCAGTGGAAAGTCCTAAGTTAAGTATGTCATCTTCAAGGTCATGATCATTTTCACTTATAAAATCAGAATATTATTAACAACTGTAAACAAATAAACCACTGTAGCATCCCTAAATCTAAATTGTAGCTATCCTAAGATGACGTGGAAGGGATGGAAAAAGTTCTCCAGAACTATTAACTCATTCAAAATCACCTAATCCCTACTTTGTAGGCTCATGGCAGTGTTATACACACCGTAATGTAACTGTGAAATCTCTCTCATCCAGGCTGTGTGATAGACCACCTCGAATTCCACCAGCACGTAGGAGATCTTGTTATACTGACGGATGACAGCTTTACCATCCGGACTTGATAAAATGTCTGAGTTTTTCTGTTTTTTTAAGGGAAAAGAAAGATTTACTTTAAAAGATTGCTGAATGTTTTTCTATCCAAATAATGAAAGTATTTATATGTAAAATGATATCAAATAATTATGCTACCAGTTTAGATTCTGCCTCACAGTAAAACAGAGATGGGGAAGGCCATATCAGCAAGAAGCCGAAGTAGGAAAACATTATCAGTATATAGAGGGAAGACTGGAAAAGGAAAAAAGGGTTTAGAAGGAGAGAGGTCTCCAGCCCCACAGCCTGCCCCAGGCATTCAGTGTCTCTACCTCCTTTTCTGATCCCATCCCACTGTTCTGGACAAGATATAATTGACTGATGTTCCTTGAACCATGAATAACAGGGCAGATTCCTAAATTCCAGCACACAAAAAAAGGTAACCATGTATCAAATGATAAAAATCAAATTTCTTGGCCAGGTGCCGTAGCTCACGCCTGTAATCCCAGCACTTTGGGAGGCCAAGGCAGGTGGATCACCTGAGGTCAGGTGTTGGAGACCAGCCTCGCCAACATAGTGAAACCCCGTCTCTACTAAAAATACAAAAAAATTAGCCAGGCATGGTGGTAGGCGCCTGTAATCCCAGCTGCACCAGAGGCTGAGGCAGGAGAATCGCTTGAACCCAGGACACGGAGGTTGCAGTGAGCCAAGACTGCGCCACTGCACTCCAGCCTGGGCGAGAGAGCAAAACTCCATAATTAATAAATAAATAAATATTTAAAAAATAAATAAAATTTCTTTATGTAAAAATCAAAAGATTTAGGTTTCGATTCACATGTCAAACACGGCAATCTCTGCCCTCCCACCACAAAGTCAATCAGCAACTGAGTCCCCCGAGTAGGGACTCAGGGTTTTAATTTTTTTTAAATATTCAGAACAATGACACAAATGATGGCAGCAAAAGAGAAACAACAGAATCTTCATATTTAATAATGCTTAAATAATACAATTACTTGCAAAACTACTGTTTTGTAGTTATGTTGTTCTATATTTAAGCAAAAGACACGAGATCAAGCAAACCAACTCCGCCTTGTGACTCTGTCTCTTAAATAAAATTTAAGAAAATAATAAGGACAAAGAAAAGACAAACTGGCAGTTTCAGAATGCCAACAGGGCCCAAGACTGTCCTGTTTTTCAGAAATCTAATAATCTTAAGGACATAGAGAATGAATCAACTGTATCATATTCCGCTCTCAGGGGCAGTTCTTCATACAGGAATACACTCTTTGGGTTTACCTTCACCTTCACTGAGTATATATCAGTGACCTATCTGCCCATACACAGAAGTAAGCTTCTGTGCTAGGCCTGTACTTTACTGTGTTTTCAAATTTTTTATTTTTATTTTTTCAAAGGCTTTACAAAGCATCCTGTGTTATTAAAAGACATAAAATAAGATTCACTGACTTTGAGATAACTGTAATTAGACTGGCTTATCTACTAAACCTGAAGGAATTGACTTTGTCTCTCTCAAGTATATTTATAAACTAAATTTTCCTTGCCTGGTAAAAGAATTGGCTCATTGTTGGCTACTTTAGTGCACACAAATATTATGGGATACAATATATTTGTTATATTAAAACAGCCAAAATCCACATATTAAAATTTAATTCTTGGCTTACAAAGAAATAATTGATGGGCTCACTTATCCGGCGATAGAGCTGCCTCACCCAGAGTATTTTTCCTGCTATAGGGGGCATGTTGCGAGCAAGAGGGGGGTCATCTTTCTGAGAATGATAAAGCTGTAATTAAAAATCTGATGTTAATGTTTGAATTCAATACAAGGGAGAAGGCAAAAAATATATACAGCTATATTTGTATTATTTTATCATTATTCATGTTTTATATATAGTAGGTCGTCAATAAATATGTAAATGCACATCCGAGGTAACCTGAGACTTTGAAACAATGATGTTGACCATATACGACACTTAATTTTCTCTTCACCTTTATTTCCTATTACATGTATTTTTTTTCTGCCCTTATCCCAAATTTCAAGGAGGTATTCAAAAGGAGCACATAGCTACATATTAATATCTGTCATAATAGTATCTAGAGCCCATATTTCTATAGGCAAAAATACTAACTTAAACGGGCTTTGCCATACACACACCAGAAAACAGTGGCAATAATATAGTTTTTTTTTAACTTTTATTTTAAGTTCAGGGTTACGTTTGTTTGTTTGTGTTATATAGGTAAACTTGTGTCATGAGGATTAGTTGTACAGATTTTTTCATCACCCAGGTGTTAAGCTTAGTGTCCATTAGTTGCTTTTCCTGATCCTCTCCCTTCTCCCACCCTCCAGTAGGCTGCAGGGTCTACTGTTCCCTTCTTTGTGTCCACGTGTACTCAATGTTTAGCTCCCACTTATAAGTGAGAACATGTGGTATTCGGTTTTCTGTTCCTGCACTAGTTGGCTTAGGATAATAGCCTCTAGCTTCATCCATGTTCCTGCAAAGGACATGATCTCATTCATTTTTTTTTTGGATGCATAATATTCCACGGTGTATCTACCACTTTTTCTTTAACCAGTCTACCAATGATGGGCATTTGGGTTGATTCCATATCTCTGCTATTGTGAATAGTGCTGCAATGAACATATGCGTGCACGTGTCTTTATGACAGAACGATTTATATTCCTTTGGGTATATAATCAGTAATGACAAAAACAAGCAGTGAGAAAAGGACTTCCTATTCAATAAATGATGGTGGGATAACTGGTAAGATCAGAGCAAAGAGGTGTAAATCTGGCTGTCCAGCAATATACACTGTCAAGCACCTTCCCACACAGAAGGGAGCGTCAATGCTCCTTAGCAGTGAAAGAATCACTCTGAAAAGCTTGGCATGAGACAATGATGGCAAATATTTTCAGATTTTTTTTCTTTTTGCACTAAAGTACCATTTTATTTATAAACATGACACTTGCCTTCTTAGTAGTATCAAGTTCAGCCACATAGTACTGAAGAATACGCTCTATTGTGTGGTTTATTTCTAATCGAAGACAGGGAATGTTCAGCTTCTGAAACCTAAAAGTAATTGAAGCTGAATGATTAAAAAGTAACGAGAAATACACTTAAGAACTGCTGTGATATTAACCATCCATTCATTCATTTGACAAACATTCATACCAGCCCTCATTCATTGTCCTAGGATAAAGCAATGAACAAGATAGGAGGTACAGTCCTAGCTCTCTTGGAATCTACAGTTATCTTATGGAAAAGACAGACATCTGCCAAGAGTAACAAAAATAATTATTTAAATTACAGATGGGTCAGAAATGCCTATAACTAAGAGAGACCTAGACAAGTCTGGGGATTCAAGTAAGACACGCTGAGAAAATGACAAACAGATTACAAGATGAGTGAGGAGATGGCTTAGCAAAGATGGAAGAGAACACATTGACCCTCCCTCTGCCAGTGTTAATTCCATATAATTCCATATAACCATATAACCATAATCATAAGAACAACTTTGTCAGCTAAATGTCACTCCCATTCAGAGACTGAATGACACACACGAAATACTAAAAACTACAACATTCTGGTAATAAAATGAATTGACACCAGCATACTGCAGGTAAAAAGAGAGAGACAGAGACAGAAAGAGAGAGACAGAGAGACAGAACTCGCCAAGAAAATGGTACCTGCCATCTGTGCAGTACTGTCACATGTCAGAATCATGTTATTTCTGTTTTGACTTTTTTTACAATGGTCTCACCAGGTCTCCATCATTACAGCCGTGGAACCGTGCAAAGCCAGACCCAACCCTAGATCCACTGGCTCTCAGGGAAGAGTTCCACAAGCGTCCCTGACACAGGTCTTGAGCCCTCCCTGTGCTGAAAGGGAAAGGCTTCTAGTCCCACTCAGCCCTCTAATGTGGGATTCCTCGCCCTTTGAGAGAGTAATGCTGTTAGGATAGAGGGAAAGGAAGCTAAAGGAGAGAAGATTTCAGCTGCTCATACCACAAAAAAATGTGGGGGACAGATAACTTGGTGAGATGATGAATGTGTTATTTGGCTTGGTTGTAGTAACCATTTCACTACATATTTAAAAATACCATGTCGTACACCTTAAGTATACACAACTTTTTGTTGAGGTGCAGGAGCCCTCAGGAGGGAAAATGGAAAGTTTAGGAATCTATTACTCTTAGATAATCTCACTTTCAGAAACTCTTTCAGTATGTAGAAGTAAACATTATTTGTTCCCTTTCCAACAATACCTATAAAATTAACCACAAACATATTGCATGGCTGGGGGCAGGGAGGGGAAACATGAGAAATCATTTTATTTTCTTGTTGAAAGACTTTCTGCTACCAAAAAACATGCAGTTAGAACATATCATTCTTTATTTCAAATTTTTACCAGTCTATTTAGTGGTAATTGAAAGGTTTATGTTTGTAAGTTTTAAGGTTTATGCAGGAGGGATTTCCAACAACATCTTAATTTGAAATTGTATTTTCAGATTTAAAGTTATCCCCCTAGAAACTACACTGCTTAAAGTGTTATGAATACCTTTGAAGTAGCTGAAGAGCCTGCTGAGAAGATAAGATTTTCCCAAAACTACTGTTCATAAATGCCTGTATTTGTACCTAAAATAAAATATTAATATTTAAATGATTTTTGGTGTTAAAGAGATTGGTTTTGTTTAACAACAATTAATGCCTTCCCTACAGAATTAAGATAGCCTCAAGCCTCAAACACATCTACCATCTAAGCTTATCAAGAACTGCATCACCCAGTATGATGGACTTCAGCCACATGTGGCTACTGTGCACTTGAAATGTCACTACTTAGAAGCAAGATGTCTGCAAATGTAAAATACATGCCAGATTTCAAAGACTTAGTTCAAAAAAGAGAATGCAATATATCTCATTAATAATTTCATATTAATGACATGTTAAAATATTTAACATATTGGGTTGAACAGAGTCTTTATTAAAATTAATTGCACCTGCTTCTTTTTACTTTCATTCAGTGGCTACTAGAAAAATTAAAGTGACATGTGGTTTGCCTTTGCAGGTCATTACCAATTGGATATTTCTGATCTAGAGAATTTACAAAAGGAGTGAAGGTCCCTTACAAGCATTTTTCTTTGGGATATATAGAACTTCAGGTATTAGAGTAGTGTAATGACGCTACAGACACCAGGGTCAGCAGATGACATTTTCTGACGTTGCTGCTCTCAGAAACCTCTTTGCCACTGCTAAGGAAGTACAAGAAGTAGAAAATGTTCTTTCGAGAGTCCCACCATTGGCCCAGAGTGGTGGCTCATGCATGTAATCTCAATACTTTTGTGGGGGGAGGTGGGAGGATCGCTTGAGGCCAGGAGTTCAAGACCAGCCTGGGCAACATAGCAAGAACCTGTCTCTATAAAAATAAAAATAAAAATTAAATAAATAAATAAATAAATAAATAAATAAATAAATAAATAAATATTCCCACCATCCCTAACAGTGAACTCCAAACTCCCGGTATGCAAAAGATGGAACTGAACCATTCTTTGCAAATTATTTGTATGTATAGATCATATTGGTATGGTCTATTAATACATACCACACCCATGAATCAAACATTGGAAAAGGAAGAAAAATTAAAACACTGATGCCTCAAGTAAATTATTTAACTACTAAAAGATTAATATTGCTGTAATTTACTGAAAGCTAAAATTTGAATCTAAGACCACAATAAAGCCTTTACAACATATAATTTTTCTCAATAAATCATAAAAATAATTTAAGAGATAACAAGTTTTTCAAAAATTCCCATTGCCATGAAGATTTAACTTTCGAAGTATTTTGGAAGTAAACTCCACCCTACCTAACCAGCCAAACACTAAAAGTAATAATTAAAATATAACATATCTTCATATCAAAGAGTCTGACTTTCAAAAACTGAAAGGAAATCTATGCCAAAACACAAAACATGTTATCATTAGAGTGGTAGAATTTTAGGATCTTTCTTATGTATTTATATTGCCCAGGTTACATGTAATGTAGTTTTTAAAGAATTTTTTAAATACATGAGAAAAACATCTGATTTTTCTCACTTTCATGGCAAGGATATCAGACTTAAAAAGTGTACAAAGTATATTCTTATCCCTGCTTGTGTCTTCAGGAAATTCTGCAGCAAGAGGAGACCATTTCCTTGGGCTAAACGTAGGTTAACAGTAGTTTCAGTTAACAGTAGAGAGTAACTGAGGTCATATAGCCCAAAAGGTGAGAGAAAAACATCTTACAGTCTTGTCTGACATACTTTCTGACTACCCTTCATCCATCTGGTGTCCCTTAACCTATGACACACAGGATATGAATGCCTCTTCAGAGCTGCCCTCTATAGCTGCAGAGATAATGCAGGCATAAAGCATAAGGCCACAGGGAGAGTGATCCATCTTCCTAATCTGTTCTCAAATCTCATCACACTTGATAAAGAATAACGTTTACAAATGCTCTCTTGAGCTGGAAGAATAATATTGGCTCCTCGGCACAAGAAGCAAATACAAATCTTAATGTATATTAAAAATGAGGCCGGATGCAGTGGCTCATGCCTGTAATCCCAGCACTTTGGGAGGCCAAGGTGGGTGAATCACCTGAAGTCAGGAGTTCAAGACCAGCCTGGCCAACATGGCGAAACCCCGTCTCTACTAAAAATACAAAAATTAGCCAGGCATGGTGGCATGTGCCTGTAATCCCAGTTACTTGGGAGGCTGGGGCAGGAGAATCACTTGAACTCAGGAGGTGGAGGTTGCAGTGAACCAAGATCGCCCCACTGCACTCTAGCCTGGGCAACACAGTGAGACTCTGTCTCAAAAAAAAAGAATCCTAATCCTAGCTATAAAAGCCCTTTGGGCTTCTAGTTACTCTCTGATGTCTTTTATTGGATATGCTCGTTATTCATTCAAAAAGAATCCTTTAGTGGAGTAGTTTAAAAGTTACTCCCAGTGCAAATATGTTTGGTCAATGTGAAAGAGGAACTTAAAATAAATCATAAATATAGAAACACTTACTATATGTGAATATTTACAAAAAGTACCAGATAGTACTACTGACTACTTTTCAGCTTTATTAAGTAAAAGTAGGTATAATTACTTACCTCTAAACCATTGATTTTTGTCATGAAATCTAAGAAATCTGTGTCAAATTCTGTCCTTCTTGGATCCAGAATGTCATATTGCTTTTTCTTAACCCCTTGGTATATATTTCTGAATTTTATTGCCATAATATCTATTCCTTCTATGGTAGAACTACTCAAGGTTGAATATGTTTGCACAACGGTTATCATTTCTGTAATCTTAAAAAGAGAAATGTTATTTTGTTTTTTTAAATGAGATAGCAGGCAACTTCCCTAAAATAAGCCCTTAATGAATCATTGATATAAAAGACAAACCATTAAACAGGACCTAGAATAATCTAGCTAAAACCAACCAGAGGAGATAAAACAGAAGACAAATCTCTGTCACCCGTCACTCTTACTCTTAGACTAAGACAGAAGATGTTCTATCATATCCAGAGAGAGTTCACAACGTTTTTCAGAGTTTAATCACCTTGTCTTTCAAGGGTGGTGGGGAACTTGACTAAATAGCTTCATCCTGCGGTCTCTTGAGGATTTTCTGAAAATCATTTCACTGGATTACTGGACTCAAAAGCTCTACCATGCTTTTTGGCCCTCACTATAGTTCTGATAATTAACATTAGCACACATCCAGCTGTGTTCCCTCTTTGACGCCTGCGTTCAGGTAAAAGACTGGCCCAAGAAGCTTGAATAATGGCAGCAATCATTCCCGACCCCTGGTGAGACCTGGGAAACCCTCACAATGGACTTTATTTCAGAAACGGCTGTCTTTGTCTCAACCTGACACCACCTACTTCACCAAAACAAACAAACAAAAAATTCATGTCCACAGGCTACTCCTTCCTTACTCTTCCCCATTTTGACGTCTGCTTTAGAGAACAATGCTCAGTGCTCTCCAGGGCTGGCCCCTTTGTCCAATGGCCTGAAAGGGAATAAACCTGTTTTCAGAGAATCTTCTGAATACCACACACACCATGAAGACAACACCACTGACCCTCCTACATGGCCAGCAGAATTCACATGAATCCCTGTGTATGGCCACCCAGAAGGACTATTTTCAAAGCAACTTGTTGCTCTTACTCCACTATTTCCATACACTTCCAAAAACCAGTATCATCCTAGAAGCCGCTCCAAACGTGGAGGAAATACAGGCCACTGGAATTTACAGCGTGCTGCGCATGCTCTATATAAATACAGGAACTATCTGGGTCTCCTCCTAACACATATACTCCACTCACCTACTTTAAAGAGCAAAAGCAAACTGCTACTGGCTTGCTCTGTTATTCTAACCTGCTAAGACTGTTTCCTTTACCCCTTATCTCATTACTCTACCACCTGGCTCCAACAGCCAGAGACTAGGACAAAATTCCTGTCACTAACATGTCCTCTATTTTGTTGATTGGCTGGATGAGGGGTCATCTGAGGCAGACATGGTGGTCAGTCCCATGCTTGCCCTTCAAACTTAGCCAGTGTACCCCCTGTCCCCATACCACACACAGCAACATAAAGCCAGCTGTGGGAATCAACCAAGACCATGTTCCTGCTAGTTTGTCCTGGCCCTGGCTTTTTCAACATCTCTCTACCAATGTTCAATCTCTCAGTACTCACCACCAATATAGAGTCTCTCCTCCGGCTCACCAACCTTGCATCCTTTCCAGTTCTCGACTTGCTGTGATTCCCTCATCTCAGCGTCACATGAGTGGAGACCCTACCTCCCCTACTAGCTCCAGATCCTCAAATCTCCCCCAGCAATACCAGCTCTCCACCTTTTCTCTTCTCTCCCACAAATGTTCAGGTGAGAAGAAAACAAAACTGAAGATAGAGCTCTGCGAAACACCAATATTCACCAAAATTTACATGGCAGGAAGAGGAAGAAGCAAAGACTATTGCACACATTTCATTCTGGCTATTTAAGACTCAATGCACCATCAAGTCTATATCTGCCATAAAAAGATGTGTTTCAGGCATCCTAACACTGACATACTAAAGCCTTCTTCACTTACTCCTCGAAGGGCCCCAACATATCTGTCTAACTCTGAAATCTCAGCTCTCCAACCCCAACCTCAGTCTTGTCTGCCCTTTGACTTTGCCACTTGGTCATTCTGACTTCGAATCTCGGCCTTCCTTAATAGGTTCTTAGTGCACACTTCTGGCTCTCCTCTTCATCTGTGTAAGAGTTCACGAGGGTAGTCAAACAGTGGCCCCTTCTGTACCCTACTCATCAGAGGAAGCCCACCTAGGCAACTCAATAACCACCTCTTGTGGATTATGTAAAATCCTGGACACACTTCAGGGTTAAGTTCGACAGCCCCACCTTTGAGAGTCTGGAGACCAACATCCACCAATTATCCAATAGGAAAGATGCCGGTCTGTCAAGGGGTTTTTAGTACAGAGGAGTTGGGATAACCTAGCAAATCAGGATGCATTTCAGGTAAGGCCTCTAGGGGGTGCTACCTTAGCTCTGGTTGCTGAGCACTTGTGGCTTGAAGTTGTATTCTTCAAACCAGAGGCAGGGTTTCTCCAGAGACCAGAGTGGGTGCAGCTGATGCAGCTGGTCATTACAGACCACTTCCTCTAGCGTCAGAGGAATTCCTGGGCGCTATTTCACAGATGGATGACCATTCTACTTAGCATTAGACCCACCCGCAAAGATCTTTACCACTAATAAGGTTTAGTCCTGAAACTACCAATTTCAAAATGGCACCCAGGTGGGCAAGGGTTCTGGCTCCAGGAAAATAAGGGTAACCGAGACCCACCTCCAGGTTTTTGCTCTAGTGGAGTCAGAACATTAAGCATCTTTGTCCTGACCAATGAGACCTATTTATTAATTTGACTTGTGCTAGTAGCCTAATTGAACATTTGCCCCAAAAAAATCCCTATTGGCTGAGCACAGTGGCTCTTGCCTATAATTCCAGCACTTTGGGAGGCTGAGGAAGGAGGACTGCTTGAGGCCAGGAGTTCAAGACCAGCTCATCAACATAGCAAGACCCCATCTCTACAAAAAAAAAAAAAAAGTTTAATTAGCTAGGCATGGTGGTACTTGCCTGTAGTCCCAGCTACTCAGAAGGCTGAGGAGTTCAAGGTTGAAGTGAGCTATGATCATGCCACTGCACTTCAGCCTGAGTAACACAACAGGACCCCATCTCAATTTTTTTAATTTAATAAATAAAAATGTTTAAAAAAATCTATTGTGCATAAAACACCCCCATACAACAGTTCCTTAGATATGACATCAAAAACACAAGGAAAACAAAAGAAAAACGTGATAAATTGAACTTCATTAAAATTAAAAACTATCGTACTTCAAAGAACACCATCAAGAAAGTGAAAAGATAACCCAAAAATAAGAGAAAATACGTGTAAATCATATATCTGATAAGGAAGTTATACCCAGCATATATAAAGAACTCCTACAACTCAACAATAAAAAGACAAATAACTCAGTTAAATATATGCAAAGAATTTGAATAGATGTTTTTTCAAAGAAGATATACAAATGGGCAAAAGCACATGAACAGATGCTCCACATCATTAGCCATCAGGGAAATGCAAATCAAAACCTCAATGAGATACCACTTCATACCCAGTAGAATGGCTACATTCAAAAGGACAGATAATAACAAAAGTTGGCAAGGATGTGAAGAAATCATAAACCTCAGCCGGGCGTGGTGGCTCATGCCTGTAATCCCAGCACTTTGGGAGGTCGAGGCGGGTGGATCACGAGGTCAGAAGATTGAGACCATCCTGGCTAACACGGTGAAACCCCGTCTCTACTAAAAATACAAAAAATTAGCTGGGCGCGGTAGTGGGCGCCTGAAGTCCCAGCTACTCGGGAGGCTGAGACAGGAGAATGGCGTGAACCCGGGAGGTGGAGCTTGCAGTGAGCCGAGATCGCGCCACTGCACTCTGGCCTGGGCGAAAGAGCGAGACTCCATCTCAAAAAAAAAAAAAAAAAAAAAAAAAGAAATCATAAACCTCATACTTTGCTGGTTAGAATGCAAAATGATGCAGCTACTTTGGCAAATGGTTGGGGTTATCAACAAAAAGTTAAACATGGAGTTGTCATATGACCTAGCAATTCTACTTCTGCACATATACCCAAGAGAAATGACAACATATGCCCACATAAACTCTTGTACACAAATGTTCATAGCAACATTATTCATAATAGCCAAAAAGAGGAAATAATCCCAATGTTCATCAACTGATGAGTAGAAAAATAAACTGTGATATTATCCATACAATGGAATATTCTTCAATGATGAATGGAATAAAGTTCTGAAAAATGGTATAATATAGATGAGCTTTGAAAACATTATGCTAAGTGAAAGTAGCCACAAAAGACCACATATTGTATGATTCCATTTATATAAAATGTCCAGAAGAGGTACATCTATAGAGACAGAAAGTAGATCAGTAGTTGCTTAAAACTGGGGAGAGGAGAGAATAGGGTGTGACTGATAATGGACATAAGGTTTCTTTTAGTGGGAGTCAAAATGTTCTAAAATTAGATTGTGGTAATGATTGCACAGCCCTGTTAATACACTAGAAAACATTGACTTATACAGTTTAAGTGGGTAAATAGTATATTAATTATGTCTCAATAAAGCTGTTAAAGAAACAAATTTAAAAAAAACAGCTTCAAAGAAGTATGTGTGAAGGACCCCACTCAGCAACTTGGTTCTGTTCATTACTCATACTTTCCTGTCCTGGCTTGATCAGGAAGTTACTAATAAAAATAGGCTTCCAAACATGTCTAGGTCTTCAACCTATGTAATGTCTCGCATTACTTTACAACAAATGATTAACAAGATTCTAAATACTAGCAGGATCCAGGGAATTAGTGAAGTTGGGGGAAGAATACCTAAATGAGATCTTTACAGACTTTTCAAAGGATGACTCCAAGAAGTCTCTGATACAGGCTGGCCTATATCCCCCAAAAAATGTCACTCCTTCCCAACCAGTCCTAATAAATGAATCAAACCTATGTCTGTCCAGCAAAGATATCACCCACACAATGTTTATGTATACACCATATACACTGGCTCGCTCAGAAAGAGGACATGCTTATACATCCAGAGATTCCACAGCTACTGACTTCTACCAGGCATTGCAGGTATTTCATCTCACACTTTTTCTCAGCTTAATATAATGGTTAAGAGCAGAGCCTTTTAAGTTGAAGTTTCATAGGTAGAGGTAAAATGCGGTCTTGAGAGATGTGAAAGTTGACCATAGCGTTTGTGTTACTGGCAGAAGGCAGTAACCAGGAATGAAAAAATAAGTTGTAATAAAATGCAGTGACCTGTAAGTAATATTAGATGAGTCATAACAATAGTGAGACAAGAGATCAGGAACAATAATTCTCAATGGCACTACATAAAGTACAAAATCACCAAAAAGTGTGGTATGGTGTGGAGTGGGGTATGATGACTGCATAATGCTTACCTTCTCCAATCTTTTGCAAAAAGCTTCAAATTTTCCAAATATATACATTTCTGAAACCTCAAAAGATTTTTCCCCTGAGGATTCTAAAATCAGTTTCCTTGTTTTATGAAAAGATGTCTGATATTCCTTGAATAGAAAAATGCAGTCCTGTGAGAAAAGTAAAAGAAATGGGGAAAAGAAAGTGAGATATTTGTTCAGGAATCGAAAATTCAAAAACTCTACCCTCACACAGAACTGATCAAACTGTGAAAATCTGTATAGTTCTTTTTATTTATACCATATTTTCATCCTCATTTCAACCCCACTTTTATTCATCCTCACTGTTTTCCTTTAACTCTTATCCTACATCAAAGCATACTCTATATTATTTGTTTTTACATTTTCATGACTAATAAGTCCCAAGAGGTCCAGAAATTATCTATCAAGACATCTCTATTCAATTCGCACCCATCTTAGAATCAGCATTCTTTATGCGCAGGTATATAAAATATGAAGTTTCTGTCATACAAAGCTATCATCTGACAATCATTTTTCCAAAAGAAGGTCATAAAGTCTTTGATGAGTACATTGCTGAAATCCTAATATTTAACTACAGATATACTGGTCTGGTTTGTGAACATAATAGAAATAAAAAAGAGAATAAGATTGCTGGGTAGAGTAGGAATTAACTATCATGTCAAGCTAACATTTCCTAAACACCAAATCTTTTTTGTCAATGTTAAACTTTTTTGAAACCATCAATAGCCAGTCAAATCTTTATCATAATGCCATTTCTCAGATTCTGACTCTTCTGCCTCCTCTTGCCCACATAAGAACCCTTAAACATTGGGCCCCCTTCGGTAATCCCCATATCAGCTGATCAGCACTTTAATTCCATCTGCAATCTTAATTACCCCTTGCCATATGTAACATAACCTATGGATAGGTTCTGAGGATAAGCACACAGACATCTTTGGGGGACGTTATTCTCCCACTGCAGCCACTAAATCAGAATTTCTGCAAGTGGGACTCAGAAATCTATATTTTTAACTAGCTCTCCTATAGTGATTCCTATAAATATTCAGATTTGAGAATAATTGGCCTCATTCTCTCCTCTATCGCAATCTCCAAAACAATTATCATTGCTCTCTTTGAGGTCTCTGATTATTTTTCACTCATTCAACAAAAATGAGTTGGCTTGAGGGGCTAGGGGAGGGATAGCATTAGAAGAAATACCTAATGTAGATGACAGGTTGGCAGGTGCAGCAAACCACCATGGCACATGTATACCTATGTAACACATCTGCACATTCTGCACATGTATCCCAGAACTTAAAGTATAATAAAAAAAATTTTTAAATGAGTTGGCTCTGAATAACAGTTCTCAGATAAGATTCTGAGTAACAATTCTCATTGTTTCCTCCAACTCATCCAAAAATTATTCCTGAATAATTCCAAACACTGAAAGTTTGCTGAAAACATTTCAGATGTAATAGAAACATTGAACTAGAATTCAGAAAACCAAGTTCCCATTTCTAATTCAGTCAGTAAATGCCTAGTAATCTTTAGGGCCTTAAAAGAATAATGAGACTACATTGCTAAATTCTACGTAAAGAGTTATGGTTCCTGCCAATTGGCAAATTTGGGGGGAATAATTTCTGACTCCTATTCCCAAAAATAACAAGAGAAACTCTAGAGAAAAACATGGAACCCTGCAAGTAACAATAAAAACAACAGAAATGAGAAACTCCTAGGAAGATGACAAGTTGTTTTGAATCTGGGTATGAGGGGAGCAAGAATGATTAGGAAAACAAAAAGAAGATAAATAATGTTAGTAAATAAGGAGACATCTTATACAGTAAGACAAAGATTAGTGAGATAATATTATCAACATTAAGTCAATAAATTACAAATTTTAGACAAATTGGGGAAATTCCCCAAGAATATGAACTTACTAAAACTGACTCAAGAAGAAATAGAAAGTATAGTCAAATAGTTTTTTTTTAATAAACAGGCTGGGTGTGGTGGCTCATGCCTGTAATCCCAGCACTTTGGGAGGCCAAGGCAGGATGATGGCTTAAGCTCAGGGGTTTGAGACCACCCGGGCAACATAGCAAAACCTTGTCTCTACAAAAATAAAAAAATTACCCAGGCATGATGGCATGCACCCGTGGTCCCAGCTACTTAGAAGGCAGAGGTGGGAGGATCCCTTGAGCCCAGGAGGTCAAGGAGGCAGTGAACTTGATCAGGCTACTGCACTCCAGCCTGGGTGACAGAGTGAGGCTTTGTTTCAAAACGAACAAGCAAAATAAATAAATAGATAAATAAGCAATAGTGTATTTGCAAAGCATATATATGATAAGGAATTAATATCCAGAATATATAAAGAAATCCTACAACTCAACAACAACAACAAAAAACCCAAACAACCCAACTCAAAAATGGAGAAAGGGCCTGAGTAAATATTTCTCCAAAGATATCCAAAGGGCCAATAAGCATATGAAAAGATGCTCAGCCGTAACTAGCCACTAGGGAAAGCAAATCAAAACCACAATGAGATGTCACTTGACTCCATACACATTAGAATGGCTCTTATCAAAATAATAGAAAATAAAAAGTGTTGGCAAGGAAATGAAGAAATTGGAACCCTCCTGCATTGCTGGTGGAAACGTAAAATGGTGCAGCCACTGTGGAAAATTGTTTGGCAGGAACTCAAAAAGTTAAACATAGAATTACTGTAAGACCCAACAATTTCCCTTCTAGGAATACACCCAGCAGAATTGAAAGCAGGGACTCAAACAGATACTTACACACCAAATGTTCATAGCCGCATTATTCACAATAGCCAAAAGGTAGTAACAAACCAAATGTGCATCAGCAGAGGAATGGATAAAAATATATGGACTATACATACAATGGAATATATTACTCAGCCATGAAAGGGAATCAAATTCTGATACATGCTAGAACATAGATGAAAATATTACACAAAGTGAAATAAACCAGACACAAAATAATAAATATTGTTTAATTCCACTTATTTGAGGTACCTAGAACAGGCAAATTCATAAAGACAGACAGTCAATACAAGTTACTAGGGGCTAGGGCAGAGAGTTTGGGGATTTTTTTTTTTTTTTCTGAGACGGAGTTTTGTTCTTGTCTCCCAGGCTGGAGTAATGGCGCCATCTCGGCTTACTGCAACCTACGCCTCCCAGGTTCAAGTGATTCTCTTGCCTCAGCCTCCTGAGTAGCTGGGACTACAGGAGGCTGCCACCACACCCAGCTAATTTTTGTATTTTTAGTAGAGACGGTGTTTCACCATGTTGGCCAGGCTGATCTTGAACTCCTAACCTCAGGTGATCTGCCCGCCTCAGCCTTGCAAAGTGCTGGGATTACAGGCATGAGCCACTGCGTCTGGCCTGCGTTTGGGGAATTATTTAATGGCTACAGAGTTTCAGTTTAGAATGATGAAAAAATTCTGAAATGGATAGCAGTGATGGTTGCAAAACACTGTGAATGTGGTTAATGCCACTGAACTGTATGGTTAAAATAGTAAATTTTATGCTATTTTTATCATAATTAAAAATTTTTAATTATAAAAAAAGAGAAGCAGGAAATTAAAAATCTTTTCACAAAGAAAATGTCGATCATAGATGCTTAACAGATGATTTTTATCAGACTTGCTTTTTGTTCAGTATTTCCAGTTTTATTTTTTCCAATTTTATTGAGGTATAATTGACAAATAAAAATTGTATATATTTAAGGTATACAACATGATGTTTTGAAAGCTGTATACATTGTGAAATGTTTACCAAAATCAAGCTAATTAGCACATCCTCACTTCACATAGTTACTTTTTGGGGTGGGGGGTGTGAGTTACTTTTTGGGGTTAGGGGTGTGACCTACCTTCTTAGCAAATGTCAAGTATACAATACATGGTGCATGCCTGTAGTCCCAGTGACTAGGGAGGCTGAGATGGGAGGATGGCTTGAGCCCAGGAGGTGGAGGTTGCATTGAGCTGAGATGGCACCACTGCACTCCAGCCTGAGCAACAGAGCCAGACTTTGTCTCAAAAAACAAAAACAAAACAGTATTGTGTACTATAGTCATCATACAGTACATTACATCTCCAGAATTTATTCATCCTGCATAACTGAAAATGTGTACTCTTTCACCAACATCTTGTCATTGTGCCATCCCTCTCCAGCCCCTGGTAACCACCATTCTACTCTCCGCTTCTAAGAGTTTGACTTTTTTAGATTCCACATATAGGTGAAAAAAGGCAGTATTTGTCTTCCTGTGTCTGGCTTATTTCACTTAGCATAATGAAATAAAGTTCAGCCATGTTGTCAAAAATGACAATATTTCCTTCTTTGTAAAGACTGAATAATATTCCATTATATATATGTATCCATACACACACACACATACAAACACATACATATATACATACATACCCTATATACCCCATTTTCTTTATCCATTCATCTGTCAACAGGCACTTAGGTTGTTTCCATATCTTGGCTATTGTGAATAATGTTGCAATGAATGTAAGAATGCAGATATCTCTTTGAGACAGACAGTTATATCATTTCCTTTAAATATTTACCCGGAAATGAGATTACTGGATCATATGGTAGTTCTATTTTTAATATTGGGGGAACCTCTATACTATGTTTCATAATGGCTACACTAATTTACATTCCTACCAAGAGCATGCACATCCTCACCAACACTTGCTACCATTTGTCTTTTTCTGTAGTAGGCATTCTAACAAGTGTGAGCTGATACTTCATTGTGGTTTTTAATTTGCAAAGTTCGAGGCATTACACTGCCTGATTTTATACTGTAGTATATTTTTATATACTACCAACCAAGCTATAGTAATCAAAACAGCATGGTACTGGCATAAAAACAGACACATAGACCAATGAAACAGAATGGAGAACCCAGAAATAAATCCATGCATTATGGTCAACTGATCTTTGACAAAGGTGCCAAGAACACACAATGAGGAAAGGGCAGTCTCTTCAATAAATGGTCTTAGGAAAACTGGATATCCACACGCAAAACAATAAAATTGAACCATTGTTTCACATGACATACAAAAGTCAACTTAAAGTGGATTAAAGATGTAAAGATAAGACCTGAAACTGTAAAATTACTAGAGGAAAATGTCGGGGAAAAGCTACTTGGCAATGACTTTTTGGATGTGACCCCAAAAGTACAGGCAACAAAAACAAAAATAACAAATGAGATTGTATCAAACTATAAAGCTTTTGCACAGAAAATAAAACAGAGTGAAGAGACAACCTATAGATTGGAAGACAGTATTTGCAAACCATATTATCTAATAGAAGTTTATTCCCAAAATATATAAGGAACTCAAACAACTCAATAGGAAGAAAATAAATAACCTGATTTTAAAATGAGCAAGAGGCTAGGCGTGGTGGCTTACGCCTGTGATCCCAACACTTTGGGAGGCTGAGGCAGGAGGATCACTTGAGGTCAGGAGTTCAAGACCAGCCTGGCCAACATGGTGAAACCCTTGTCTCTACTGAAAATACAAAAATTACCTGGGCATGGTGGCAGGCATCTGTAATCCCAGCTACTCGGGAGGCTGAGACGGGAGACTTGCTTGAACCTGGGAGGCGGAGGTTGCAGTGAGCCAAGATTGTGCCACTGCACTCCAGCCTGGGCAACAGAGCGAGACTCCGCCCAAAAAAAAAATTTAAAAAATGGACAAAGGACCTGAAAAGACATTTCTCAAAAGAAAACATACAAATAGCCAGCAGGCATTTGAAAAGGTGCTAAGCATCTCCAATTATCAGTTTTAGTTTTTAAATGCATACACAACAAAGACTGTCCATAAGTCATTTCCCAGCTCCATTTGCATTCAGCAGTTGCTCCTGGGCATTTCATTGCCTTTACCACCTCAACAACTTCCTTATATTGTTTCTTGAGGTCCTATTTTTTCCTGCCAGGCACTGCTCCCTCTATTTTTCCTCATCTTCAGGTGCATCTGAAGGAAGCCTACTTCATGTACTTGAGAGACTATTCCATGTTCTTTTAAAGATTATCCAAAGCCTTTTTTGTCATCTTTTTTTTATGAGGGTGAAGTTTTTAGAGGCTCAATTTTTTTTGCCAATAAGTTCTCTTGACTCCAAAAGAAGAATGCGTGTTCATATAATTGGTAATAACTTCCCATATTGAATTTGTTCATGCAGAAAAGGGGCCTACGGCTTTAATTAGTAACTGCAGACCAATGCTCCTCTGACCAATTTTTACTGCCCTTTCCACCTTCGACAGTTGATTTCTCTGCATTCTTAGATGCTTGTCACACACAAGCCTCCCCTTCCTCTTTCTCTGTTCTAATTGGCTCATTTATTTCTTCCGTTTTTACCAGAGCAGCCATTCCTAGTGTTTTTGTAGATGAGGTATTTCACTGAAGTGCTTTAAACTTGCTAGTTGAAGCCTATCACAAAGTTTTTCCACTTCTTCCACCTTTTTAAGCTGCTCCACTTATTGTCAGAAAAAGTGATTTCAGGTCTTCCTTGAATTTTGAAGGTTTGTATTTTCCTTTTAACGACTCTTTTCTGGATTATCTTTTCCTTTCTTTACCAATAATGCTCGTTGTTTAACTTCCTCTTCTTTCTCCTTAGCTATTCAAGCAGCTTCTAATTCAGCTTGTCTTCGTTTTTCTTTAGCCTCTTGCTTCTTTCATCTTGCTTCTTTCTCGGCTTTCCCTTCTTTTTTTAATGTTGAAACAGAGTCTTGCTCTCACCCAAGCTGGAGTGCAGTGGTGAGATCACAGCTCACCTCACTGCAGCCTCAGCCTCCCAGGCTCAAGCAATTCTCCCAACTCAGCCTCCCAAGTTGCTGGGACTACAGGTGCGCGCCAACACACCTGGCTAAGTTTTTTGTAGAGACAGGGTTTCATCATGTTGCCCAGGCTGGTCTCGAACTCCTGGGCTCAAGCGATCCACCTGTCTTGGTCTTCCAAAGTGCTAGAATCACAGACATGAGCCACTACGCCTGGCCTTGGCTTTCTGTTCTTTGAATTTTTTTATCCTTGTATCACAGCTATGTGTATTATCAACTAATGTTTTCAATTCATTTCTTCTTTCTTTCTTTGAGCTCTTGTTGCTCTGTTCTTTTCAATCCCTCTTTTGTCACAATATTCTGCTTTTTTTCTTCTGTATTTAAATAAGAAGACTCTGTCCAAGCATAAAAACTATACCAGAAGGAATAAAATGATGAATTCATAACACCAGGTTTAGAAACTTTTTTTGGACCATCTGGAATTATTTTCGAATAGTGGGAAAAACACTTCAAAGAAACTGTCCCTTGCTTCACTTTTAGAAGGAACTGAGTTTCCAAATGTATGATCTACACTGTTAAATGCTCCTCTTTTCACTGGCTCATACATTTTATAATTTTAGTGATGCAAGTGAAGTAGTCATTATCCCTTTCTTTTATTGGTTCACCGGCTGCTTTCCACAATGTTTTAAAACCACTGCTCTATGAGCTACTTTGATCTGTCTCTATGTAGCTTTGTATCTTACACGGCTAAGTCCAAGAACTGCATAATGATCCTGATTTTTCCAGTCCTTGGGATCAACTGTTTTCACCCTGAGAAACACAAACTGCAATTCTTCCTCTTCTTATCCTCCAGTTCAGAGGTCAGAGCAAGGGTGATAGCAGTGCCCTGGCCAGGATGGCAGTCAGCACCAGGCCTGCGGGAATAATGGTTCCCATTCTGGGTGGAGGGCACTGGGCCACTTTTCACACTTGACCTCCCTGTTCAAGCCACACACCTTGGCACTACGAAGACCAGGGAACCTGCACACAGAGATGACCAATAACCACTTCCAGATGCAGCCTTCCTGCTGTGGCCATTTCTTTCAAACTTTCAATAAACAGGTCACTTTAATTTTATACAAACTTTTTCAGAAAATAGAAAATACTTCCCCCCACCCTCCCTTTATTCTGAGATATTGATGCCAAAAACACAGACAAGGTGAGCAGGAGAAAGGAAAATTACAGGTTCTCTCTCTCACCAATACAGCTTCCAAAAATCCTAAACAAAAAAACTGTAGCAAACTGAATTTGAGTGTTTTTTAAAAAGATAATTACACCACGACCAAGTTGAGTTTATCCCAGAAATGTTAGGACAGTTTAATTTTAGAAAGTCTAAAAATGTCATCTATCACATTAACAGACTGAGGAGCAAAATTCTATAAGCATCTCAATAAATATATGCAGAAGAAAAATTTTCAAATCCCATTCATAACTTTAAAAAATATATCTTGGTACTAAACTAATCTGATCAAAGATATATTTAAATCTTACAAAAGCATCCAACTAAATCAGGGAAATGTTAGAAACATTGTGTTCCAAACCAGGATCAAAATTAGGATGGCAACTACTACTATGTCTATTTAAGGATACATGGTAATCCTAACCAATGCAAAAAAAGGCAAAAATTTTCACTGTAATGAGCTGGAATGAGATGTAGGGTCCGGAGCATATGAAATGGCACACAGGAGTCTAACACAGGCAGCCATGGAGAAGTTGAGAATTAAATTATACCCTAAGAGAAGCACTAAATATAAAGGGAAATAGATAATAATAATTGTATTCTTTTTATATTCTCAACACTACTCTGTAGGAAGTTTTTTCAGTTAACATATTTTGTGAATAAACAAAGTAAAATTGGGCACGATGGGAAAAGATTTAGTTTATGAAAAAAAAAGTACTTCTACAAACCTGAATTTTCTTCAGTACAACTGGCGTTTCCTGATCCCATACATGGTTTAATCCTCCATCAGTAATATATGCTTTACATGCTGTTACCATTTGATTTGTTACCTGAAATAAATATAGGTACGAAATAATTATATGTAAAAAGAGAAATAACATTTATATATAAATTTCAAACCACAAGCATAAAAATATGATAAAGAATAAACCTATGGGCCAAGTGCAGTGGCTCAGGCCTGTAATCCCAGTACTTTGGGAGGCCAAGGTGGGAGGGTAACTTGAGCCCAGGAGTTCAAGGCCAGCCTGGGAAACAGAATGAGACCCTGTCTCTAAAAATAAAAATAAAAAAATAACATTAAAAAAAAAACTAGAGAACTTGAAATTGGAATTTTCATTGTCAGAATTTTAAAAGAAATTCTACTGATGAACTGACCATCAATTGGTACAAAAATGAAAAGCAAATGAGTGAGCCAGGAAAGGGCAAAGACGGAAGAAAAAAATTAAGAGAAATGGAAGTTAGATGCAAGGGGAGAGAATAAATTGAATGGGTAGGTGTGTTAGTCCATTTACATTGCTATCAAGGAATACCTGAGAATGGATAATTTATAGAGAAAAGAGGTTTATTGGCTCACAGCTCTGTAGGCTGTACACGAAGCATAGCACCGACATCCACTTCTGATGACGGTCCCAGGAAGCTTACAGTCATGGTCGAAAGCAAAATGGGAACTGGCCTCATATGAGAGCAAGCAAGAGAGAGATGCCAGGATCTTTTAAACATCAGCTGTTGCATGAACTCATTACCACAAGGAGGGCACCAAACCATTCATGAGGGATCCACCCCCATGGCCCAGACACTTCCTGCCAGGCCCCATCTCCAACACTGAGGATCACATTTCAACATGAGATTTGGAGGGGACAAATATCCAAACCATATCAGTGAGCTAGGAATAATCCACGGCAAAAGAGGACTGTTTCCCAGGAATAAAGAGAAAGGAAAGTCTTTGGATTGAGACAACTCAGCAAGTGTAGAACAAGAAAAATGTAAAAAAAAAAAAGTTTGAGATTTTAGAAATTCAAAGATAAAGAAAAAAAATCCTAAAAGCTTCCTGGGAGAATAAAACTAGTTACCTACAAAGGAAACAAGAATCAGATTAGCACCAAGCTTCTCCTCAACAATATTGAATACTAGACAATGATTGAACAATATCTTCAACTTCCCAGGAGACAATGATGTCGAATTTAAAATCCAAGTCACACTAACATTTGAGTGATCAGACAAAATGAAAGGGATTTTCAGACATGTAGAAATCCAGGAAGTTCACCAACCTGAAACCCTCTCTGAAAGAATTTTTTCAGCAAAAGAAATAATGAATCCAAGAAGGAAAAAGATGCAGGAATCACAAAACAGTGGTGATAAATAAATTAGCAATACTTGGATTTTAGTCTGAATACTTGTTGATTCACAATGTTGAAAAAACGTTAAGAATAATATGGAACTGTTAAAAAAATTATTCAGTGATACTTGCACAGCAAGAGACTTTATTCAGGACCATTGTGATAGGTATAGGGACCACTGCAATGGGATCTTGTAGCGGGAAAGAGAGACTGGGCTCAACTCTGAACACAGCATGGGCAAGCAGGAATGTACAGCCAAGGGGCAGGATGGGAGTCAGTGGGTGGAAAATTATTAAGAGGAAACATCAGAGGTAAGGGGGATTTTGGTTAAACTGACCTAACAGGATTGTTGCTGAAGATAGGCCAAAGTGATCAGACAACACCTGGGGGGTTGGGGGGAATGAGAACCTGATCAGATATCTAGAGTCATCAGACATCGAGAATGGGGGGTTCTTGCTAAACTGACTTAGCAGGGTTCTTTGCTCAAACTAGATTTTACTAGAAAGTGCAAAGGTGGGCCTACCAGAAGATTCAGAAACCAAGCAAAGAATCTTTGTCAGAACTAAAAATGATCTCAATGTGGGATATATATGGCAAGAATGAGAGAGACAGGTAAAGAGGAAGGATTCTGAGAGTCTTGTCGTATTTAGGACATAGTGATTAAACCTATACTTTGCTTTTTAAAAAAACTTAAAATGTGACTATGACTTTATATATTTCGTTATGCTTGAATAATTTACAAATAAATTATATTCATGTGGGTTTTTTTGTTGGTGGTGGTTTGTTTGTTTGTTTGTTTGTTTTTTGAGACAGGGTCTTACTCTCTTGCCCAGGCTGGAGTGCCATGGTATGATCACAGCTTACTGCATTCTTGAACTCCCAGGCTCAAGGGATCCTCCTGCCTCAGCCTCTGGAATAGCTAGGACTACAGGCACACACCACCATGCCCAGCTAACTTAAAAAAAATTTTTTTTGTAGAGCCAAGGTCTCCCTATGTTGCCCAGGTTGGTCTCAAACTCGTGAGCTCCACTGATCCTCCCACCTCAGCCTCCCAAAGTGCTGGGATTATAGCCTGAACTACCATGCCTGGTCTCATGTGTTGCTTATTTTTCAAATTATTTTAAATAATTAACCACGTGGTGCTACACAGGAAGATTTTACACAAACTATAGTGCTGATGGGAGTAGCTAAAGAAGCACTGTTAATAGTAGATACACTCCTATCTCTTGGGTAGAATCAAAACTATTTGAAATGAATAAATTAAAAAACCACCAGGCACATTTTCTTTAAGTATTGGGGTTTACATCTGATAAACAGAAAAGTACCAATTACTCCCTTCAATTAAGTACAACTGAGTCCAGTCAATGCCTTTCTCTTCTTGCCCACTGGAAGTATTAAAACTCTGAGAGGCACTCAGGCTTCCCAATTCCCTTCCTAGGGCTCAGAAGGAAAGACTTGCTAACTTTTTCACAAGATGACATGTAATTTCCTCCCATAGAAACTTACCTTGATAAACAATGAGGTCATTCTCTCTGAGGTATTATAATACCTTGACACACCGTGAATCATTCTGATGGCATTAATCAAATTTTGTATTCCATGTGCCATGGAAACCTAACATTGAAACAAATTAAGTGAATTCCATCATATGCATATAGTTTTAATAACCAATATTCTATAATACTCAAAACTCTAAACGTACACAAAATAGTACAGCATTTTTATCTTAAAGTCAAATTTTACTAAACGCAATGCAGTATTCTAGACTAGACCCTGGAACAGATAATAGGACATTAGTTTTGACAAACTAAGGTAATACAAGATGTTAACAGGAGAAACTGGGTAAAGAGAATTCTGTGCTATCATTGCAACTTTTCTGTAAATCTGAACTTAAAAGTTTATCTAAAATTAAATTTTAGAGGTGAGAGCCATTTTAAGGTTAATAGTTCATTCTGCTCTTTTTAAAGGTGAAGAAACTGATACCTCGAGGGGTAAAGTGACTTTCTTATGGTCAGAAGCCCAGCTAAAATAGAAATGAGACTAGCATTCATTTTCTTTCATGCAACTCAGTTCACCTTTTAGCAATCCTACCAAGTGCCATTAGGCTCTGAAGATATAGGGAGAAATCCAAACCTATTCATGAGTAGCTCACAGCAAAGCAGAAGAGATAAACACAAACAAGTAAAACAAGTAGAACAAGGTAGAGCAAAGCAGAACAAGTACAACAAGGATATAAAACAATCCCGAACATAAACTGAATGCTTACTATACTCCAGGCACTAGGCTAACAGCGTTAGCATATTATTCTAGGATATGCTGACAACCCTTGAAGGTAGGTTTGATTATGTCAGATATAAAACATCACTGATTGTAAGATTGCACCATTATTTTCTGTGCTATTGAGAAAGAAAAAAGACACCCAAGATGAGGAATCTAACTCCTACATAATACTAGGCCACCCCATCTTTAATAAAAATTTTAAAAAATATTAGCTGGGTGTAGTGGCGGGCACCTGTAATCTAGGCTACTTGGGAGGCTGGGGCAGGAGAATCACTTGAACCTAGGAGGCGGAGGTTGCAGTGAGCCGGGACTGCACCATTACACTCCAGCCTGGGCAACAAGAATGAGGGTCCTCCCTGTTAAGGTAAACATGAAATAAACCAACCATGGAGAACAAGAGAGAAACAAAATGTACAAGCTATCAGGAGGAGGAAAGAAACCAAACTTCTATGAGAATGTATGCACAGGTACTCAACTGCAGTCTGAATTCATATGAATGGCACCAAAATCAAAAACAAAAAAAACACCCTCATGGAGAGAACTAATAATTTAAGGTAGTATCAAGTCACATTCACAAGGATTCACAAAACCTAACTGACTAAAGTATGTCCTGAGTTCAGGGATATTAAAATGTGAAAAAATGTCTTAGAATCTATAAAATAAAGCATTATCATTATTCCCATTTTGCAAATGAGAAAACAGACAGGTAGAGAAGTTAAGTCCCTTTGCCTAAGATCCAACAGCTGTAAGTTACGTAGTGGAGATTTTGAGATCCTGCTTGTAACCATGATGAAAATCACTACAGAAGAACAGACAAAGCCAATGGCATCCCTCCCTTCAAGGAACTTTCCTTTTAATTGATGAGACAAGATAAAATATATAAAATGTTTTTTTAATGGTGATAGAAGAAATACAGCCAAGAAAAACAACCACCGATGACTGTATGGTATGTCCTAGGTGTGGGGTGTAACTATGGAATAATTAAATCAGTTTTATGTGGCTTATGGAAATTAACATCATTACTTTATAGTTAACCTTCTATGTCAGAATTCATATTATATATGGCATCTGTAGATCAAAAAGATCCTAATAAAAATATGCCTAGAAGGAGTCCCTTCCACCCTTGCTAAGTCATGTCTACAAAGTACCACTAAACTCCAATAAAGAGGACTCAGGGATGGCATCAAATGGGTCCTTCAGGAAAAAATGTCCTTCATCTGAACTTTAAAATCACTATTTACAATAATAGCTCCTTGAGTGCACTGTTCTTGTCCATCTATATACAGTGTTCAGATATCTTATATGTCAAACATGTAAGATATGCCTAAAGCACAATACCAGGGTGATTAAAAAAATGAAACATACATAAAACTTATGAACCAGAAATGGAAGCATGAATCCCCTGCACTTTTCCTACCCAAATGACAGTTATAAACTAAACAGCAATTGCTGGTTACTTTTAATCAGAATAAAGAAAATGAGGGGGAAAAAGGAATTGTTGAAAGTACAGATATAGTGGGTGTATGAGTGGGAAGCAATTATATGACTCAATGCTATCAGTACTTCTGTCATTTCAAAAGGTAATGCTTGAAACCTTCCTACATCAGAGAATATAAAAAGCTCAACAACAACAAAATAACAATAATAAGGCACATCCATGGTTAGAGTAATTGAACAAAGCTTTTTAAAATTACTAGGATGAAAAAACATCAGAACTAAATGATTTTTAAATTATATGAATTAAAACAAGTCTTTTGAATCAAGAGGTTGAAATCAGTATACCTTAAAATTTGGAGTCTTGATAGCAATAAAGAGTATTCTTTCTTTCGAGTTTACTTTTTATAATAAAAAGCTTTAAATATATAGAAAAGTACAGAGAATAATATAATGACCACCTACTCCCATCACTAGATTTGACAAATGTGAACATTGTGCCATATTCACTTCATCTATTATTTTTTCACATCAAGAGCTACTTGCAGTAGCCCTGGAGTAGGCTTTAGGTATTATGTGTATTTCATATTTGCATCTTCAAATCTTGTGAGCAATCCGAAATGCTTGTGACATGTAATAATTTTAATTTTTCTTGGAGAGAAATTTTAATTGCTCACATTGTAAAGTTGGGGAATTAAGTCATTGACCTGCCAAGTAAGCCAAGCAACGGCCCTATTTCTCCAACACCATATACAGTTTGATTTTCTTTACCTGGGGTCACGTGCACAGAAATACCTAAGAAATAATATAAATGTTCTTATATTAAACAAATTTTACAAAGGTTCACAACACAAGTCCAGCTACTAGTAGCAGGGGTAAAAACGAGAAGAATGAAGTTTAAGAAAGTTATAATTCTTGGTGGGGAGGAAGGGAGAGAGGTGTGAGCTGAAAAACTTCCTATTGTGTACTGTGCTCACTACCTGGGTGACAGCATCCATACCCCAAACCTCAGCATCACGTCATATACCCATGTAACAAACCTGCGCATGTATCCTCAAATCTAAAATAAAGCTGTAATTTTTTAAACAGTCATCTCTTTGCAAATAACACTAACAAGTTTTAAATAAAATCTATAATCTCTTTATGGACTCAATTAAAAGACTCTGCTTCTAAAGTCTTCCTGTCCCCTCTCATGGTGCTCCCTGATGGATAATGGATTCCTCATGGCAGTAAGAAATGCACTTGTCCAAGACTCTCAACTGACATTTTTCCCTCCCCTTTCATATTAAACTTCTTGACTACTAACTCTCTTGGAATGATTATGAATTGCCTCTACACCCCCTTCTTCTTCAAATCTAAGTGATATAGGCCATAACCTCTTTCCTTCTCCCTGATTCTAGGATGAAACCTACATTGACCCAAGAAGGTTGGTCAACAAAACCATGCGGCCAGTGCTACCACCTACATGGAAGATTTGACTACTTCTTAAAAAATTAGAGTGAAGAATACCGAACACAGGTATCAGACACAAATTAATTTGAAAGCATTGGGCTGTGCACGATGGCTCACGCCTGTAATCCCAGCACTTTGGGAGGTGGAGGCGGGTGGATCACTTGAGGTCGGGAGTTTGAGAGCAGCCTGGCCAACATGGCGAAACCTTGTCTCTACTAAAAATACAAAAATTAGCTGGGCATTGTGGCACGCACCTGTAATCCCAGCTACTCAGGAGGCTGAATCAGGAGAATTGCTTGAATCTGGGAGGCGGAGGTTGCAGTGAGCAGAGAGAGCACCACCGCACTCCAGCCTGGGTGACAGAGACAGACTCCATCCCGGGGTGGTGGGGTGGGGGGAGGAAGGGAAGAGAAGCATTTCAACTTAGAGAATACCTTGAAGAAGCAACATAGTAAAGTGGGAAAATAATACAACCCATAATGCTAGAGATAGCTAGATTCAAATTTGGTCCCATCATGCATCATCATAGAAATGTTCAAACTCGGCTTCCTAATCTTTGAAATGAGGGTCATTGTGCATAGAGAATGAAAACATATTTAAAGCATGTAGCACAATGCCTATAACAAAAGGTCAAGGATTCTCAAGCCTGGGAACATCTTTAAAAATGCAGCTGTCTGGGCAGCCCTCCTGCCTACAAATGATTTACAAAAGAAGTAACATCCAGGAAAAATGGGGAAATCCTGCCCTAAGTTCTCAACAACTACTAGCTTCCTTGACTTCTCCTTCTATTAAATAAAGGATAGAGATTTTTTTAATTTTCATATTTTATATGAAATATTATGAAATACCAGATTATAAATTTGAAGTTAATTTAAACTTTTAAAAAATAAAAGCAAATGGTAGTGCTAACATGTTCTTTAAAGGATCTCTATGGAAATGTTATGAGAAGAGTGGGCTAGAAATTAGAAGATGGGTTCTGTCCTGCATCCCTGACTAGCTGAGTGATGCTAATCAGCTGAGTCACTACAATATGATGAGTTTTGGTTTCCTAATCTGTAAACTGGGAAATATCTACCTTGATAGGCAGCCCCAAAGATGGCCCCAGTGATGCTCACCCACATAGTACTCACACCCTTGTATACTCCCCTACCCACCCAGAGTGAACCAGATTCACTTGCTTCTAGCCAATAGAATACAACAGAAATGATGGGCTGTCACTTCAGAGATTAGGTTATAAAAAGAAGGTGGATTCCAACTTGGGTGTTCTCTCATTCTCTTGCTCACTCTTGGATCACTCACTCCAAGGGAAGCAAGTTGCCAGGTGGAGAGGCCCACTTGGCTAGGGACTGGGGCCTGCCAATAACCACATGAGTGAGCTGAGAAGACTCTCCCCAGTCAGCCTCCCCCACTTCAGATGAGACCATAGCCCCACTTAGCCTGTGGGCAACCTCATGAGAGACCTTGAAGCAGAAGCTCTTAGCTATGCCTTGCCTGGATTCCTGAGCCACAGAAACTCTGACATGATGAATGCTCATTGTTGTTAAGCCACTCAGTTCTGAGGTAATTTGTTATGCAGCAAAGAGTAAGTAATATATTAATATTTGTCTTGCTTATTTCATACTATACTAATGATTCACTATATATTTAAATATGGGTTAAAATATTAAATATAGTTTATCATTCTTCATAAATACATAAGAGGAAAATATATATTTTAAATAACTTTGGGCAGGATGTTTTTCCCCAATATACACATATTAAAGATTTTTAATGCATTAATTATACAAGTCAGTTGCTTAAATTGTACTTTTTTTTTTTTTATAGATGGGGTCTTCTTGCTCAAGCTGGAATGCAGTGGCACAACCATAGCTCACTGCAGCCTTGCACTCCTGGGCTCAATCGATCCTTCCACCTCAGCCTTCTGAGTAGCTAGAATTACAGGTGCGAGTCACTGCACTCAGTTTAAAATAGTACTTTAAAAGCATACTTACTAGGTCATGGTTATAGAGAGGTTGACACACTTTTTCCAAAGTATACAAATATCTGACATTATCTTTGGATTCATTTGCTGTATCAGTGATTCTTGCATCCAAATCACGCCAATTCTAAGAAAAAAAGGTATAAGAATTCTGTGAAACATCCAAATAGATCAGTGTGCTAAAGTTTACTCAGGAAATTCAGTCTTCCCTAATCACACATATATTAAAATGGTAGATATTTAAGTGTAATTAATATATATTTTTCTTATAATACTTAAGACAAAGTTACAACAAGCACCTTAAACGATTTACTAAAACTGAAGACTCATTCTGTTTATAATTAAAATCCTGTCTGTAGGCTTGAACTGGACCTGCTTCTACCAGGAATGACTTTTCCAGGTTAATTATTTGTGTCATTATATTACTCTGGGTCAAGTTATTAAAACAGAACATTATGGCAGGGCATGGTGGCTCACGCCTGTAATCCCAGCACTTTGGGAGGCCAAGGTGGGTGGATCACGAGGTCAGGAGATCGAGACCATCCTGGCTAACACAGTGAAACCCCATCTCTACTAAAAATACAAAAAATTAGCTGGGCGTGGTGGCAGGTGCCTGGAAGCCCAGCTACTCAGGAGGCTGAGGCAGGAGAATGGCGTGAACCTGGGAGGCGGAGCTTGCAGTGAGCCAGAGATCACGCCACTGCACTCCAGCCTGGGTGACAGAGTGAGATTTCGTCTCAAAAAAAAAAAAAAAGAACATTATTCAAAACAAAAACCTTACTAGCAAAGTGAAGTCAATCTGAAATCAACAGTTTCTTGTAAGTGGTCATCAAATAGTACCTGCTTAAATAACTGATTATGAGAAAGTTCTTTCTGTAATCTCTGCTCATCTGTATAGTTTTGCATAATGGAGCCTAGTGAACACACAGCATCCCTTCAAATGTTTGAAGACATTTACCATATCATCACTAGGTCTTTTATTCAAAGATGAGCACTCTGTGTGCCTTTAGTCATTTAATAAGACATTGCCTTTTTTTTTTTTTACTTTAAGTTCCAGGATATAAGTGCAGAATGTGCAGGTTTGTTACATAGTATACATGTGCCATGGTGGTTTGCTGCCCCTATCAATCCCTCATCTAGGTTTTAAACCCTGCATGCATTAGCTATTTGTCCTAATGCTCTCCCTCCCCTTTCCCCACTGATCCCCCGACAGGCTCCGGTGTGTGATATTCCCCTCCCTGTGTCCATGTGTTCTCACTGTTCAACTCCCACTTATGAGTGAGTACATGCGGTGTTCGGTTTTCCGTTCCTATGTTAATTTGCTGAGGATGATGGCTTCCAGCTTCATCCATGTCCCTGTAAAGGACATGATCTCACTCCCTTTTATAGTCATATAGTACTCCATGGTGTGTATGTGCCACATTTTCTTTATCCAGTCTATCATTGATGAGCTTTTGGGTTGGTTCCAAGGACATGGTCTTAACAGCTTCAACCTCTTGGCCTTTCTACTCTGGACACACACAACATCACTCTAAATACATATGCCTCAGGAATGAAAGGAAGCCTTCAGTGTGATCTGGCCAATGCTGAGAAGAGCCAAAACATCACCTTCCTTTTTTCTGGAAACTATACCTCTCATAAAGCAGCCTAGGATCAAGTTGACTCGCATCAGTAATATCATTCTATCAACGGATTCAACTAAAACTGTTAAGTCTTTATCCAAAGTTGATCAATTTCTCTCCTTCAAATTCTTTCAGGATTTTTAACCTATTCTTAATAAATGTTATGTTATTATTGTTATTATTATTATTTTTTGAGACAGAGTCTTGCTCTGTCGTCCAGGTTGGAGTGCAGTGGCGTGATCTCAGCTCATTGCAAGCTCTGCCTCCCGGGTTCACGCCATTCTCCTGCCTCAGCCTCCCAAAGTGCTGGGATTACAGGCATAAGCCACCACGCCCGGCCAATGTTATCTTATTATTAACTGACCACTCTTACATACTTGGGATGATAAAATCAAGTGCCTGCTTGAGAACTGGTCAGAGATGAAGAGGGCATGAAACAGAGAAGTCTACTCAGCAAAAACAGAAATAACATGCTCTGAACAAAACCATTTTAAAAAAACAATGGGAGCCAAACAGTTTGTCAACAAACCCATCCAACAAAGAGGTTGGGATATCAGTATGGCATCCCCACTCTTACCACTGAAGACCTTCTTGGATCTTTACATTGTCATCCAATATATTTCTTTCCCTCCTTCTTCAATGTCATTCATAGATTTGCTACCACATTTGCTTTGTATCCTTTCTAAAGACTACAGATTAATATTTTTAATACAAAATGTCTGAAGGTCACTATGGCAGATCATTAGAGACCTCTCTCCAAGAGCTTAAATTGTATATGCCTTTGACCCACAAATTCATAAATTCTCTCCTAGGGATATGCCTTAGAGAAATTCTCACACATGTGCACCAGGAGACATGAATACGAATGTTCTTTGAATCATTGCTTGCAATAACCCCAAACTAGAAACAATCCAAATGTCCATTCTGGGATAATAGATAAATAAACTGTGGTGCATTCATGCAACAGAATATGATACAGCAATAAAAACAAAGGTAGCAAATGAATATAATGCACACATTAACATGATGAATTCTCACAAATAATGTTGAGTAAAAGTTGGTTGCTGAATATATGATATGACTCCATTTACATACATTTCAAAAATATATAAAACTAAGTCTCAAAACTTGGTATTTTGAAGGAAAAAACTGTATAAACTTATTTCAAAATGTATACCAAAGGATGAAAATACACGAATTGTTAAGACAAATCTGGAAAAGAAGAACAAAGAGTAGATGTATAAAAATTATGATAATTACAAGAAAATGACAAACAGTGGCCAAGCGCGGTGGCTCACACTGGTAATCCCAGCACTTTGGGCGGCCAAGATGGGCAGATCACAAGGTCAGGAGTTCAAGACCAGCTTGGCCACCGTAGTGAAACCTTGTCTCTACTAAACATACAAAAATTAGCTGGGTATGGTGGCACGTGCCTGTAGTCCCGGCTACTCAGGAGGCTGAGGCAGGAGAATTGCTTGAACCTGGGAAGTGGAGGTTGCAGTGAGCCGAGATCGCACCACTGCACTCCAGCTTGGGCAACACAGTGAGATTTTGTCTCAAAAAAAAAAAGAAAAAAGAAAATGACAAACAGTGCTGGGAAAATTAGCCAGCCATTTGGGAAAAAGAATGCTAGCTCAAGAGGTAAGTGCATGACCTTATATCCTGCTTCCCCTCTTACTAACTCTGTGACCCTGAACAAGAAACTTAATCTCTCACTGTTCTATATACAAAATGGGGAAGATAATAAAAAGATCCATTTGATCCAGCTGATGTGAGGGTTAAATGAAATGTTATAGGTAAGATACTGAACACAATGCTTGGCACATAGTAAGCACACAATAAATGTTAGCTGCTATTATTATCATTATTATTAAATCTTACATGATTCACACAAATAAATTCCAAGTTAACTGAAGAATAAAGTACAAAGAAATAAAACCCTAGAAATAGAAGAAAAGAGTAATTCTATTTTAAATTTAGGTTAACCTTAATTTATTCTTCTTTTTTTTCTTTTTTGAGATGGAGTCTTGCTCCCAACACACAGGCTGGAGTGCAGTGGCACAATCTCGGCTCACTGCAACCTCTACCTCCCGGGTTCAAGCGATTCTCCTTCCTCAGCCTCCCGAATAGCTGGGATTACAGGCATGCACCACCACTCCTGGCTAATTTTTGTATTTTTAGTAGAGACGGGGTTTTGCCATATTGGCCAGGCTGGTCTCGGACTCCTGACCTCAGGTGATCCACCCACCTCGGCCTCCCAAAGTGCTGGGATTACAGGCATGAGCCACCATGCCCAGCCAATTTATTCTTCTTAAGAAGGTCTTTTTAAACAATACATGAAAGACAAAAGCAATAAAAGGCTGAAAAAAATTAATTCATCTAAATATAAAAAAATTATAAATGATTCCATTTTTAAAAAATTAAAACACAAGCAAGAAATAAGCACATCTAGCAACCAGATTTTGGTTCCTAAATACTACTCTCCAATAAAATAAACCCAGGCTCCTTGGAGAAGTGCTGATCCCAGGAGTAGGGCAGAACAAATTCAAAGTGAGCCTTGAGCATTTATCTAGTGGTAGAGAGTAAAGAATTGGTCCAAACAGAGTAAGGGAATCAGAAGGAAACACACAAGCCAACCTGAAAGATTTCCCAATGGCCAAAGAGGAAACAATTTGAGCAACAAACTAAATAATGATAGTTATTCAATTATAACCGAAAGCATAAAATAAATACCCATGAGGCTATATTAATGAAAATAAACGATCAAATACATAACTACAGTGAGAGAAGAGACAACTTTTTCTTACATAAGCATTCTGATTAATAAACGTGGAAGGAATGAGGGAACTAGAAAACCACCATTAGCATACCACAGTAATGATTGCCGCAGTCAAGATCCACCTATGAAAGCTATTCATGTAGTTTAAGGTTATCTTCCACAAAATACAATACGTGTACAGTACAGAGACCTGGCAAATTCCACCCTAACTAAATGATCAATTTTAAATCAACAGTAACAAGGCACATCAATATAATGTACCCCCGATAAGTCGTACTGGGAAGAACACATCAACTCTGGCATTCTTACCAAAGATGCATAACCTCAATGTATTCACAAGAAATCATCAGACAAACCCAAATTGAGAGACATTCTTCTAAATAACTGACCATTACTATTCAAAAGTATCAAGGCCATGAAGTACAACTACAGACTAAGGAACTGTTCCATTGGAGGAGGCTAAAGACACATGACAGTCAAATGTAAATAGGATCCTGGATTGGATCCCAGAACAGATAAAAATACGTAAGTGGAAAACCTGGAGAAATATAAATTGTGTGTAGCATCGTTAACAGTATCGTACCAATGTTATCCCTTCATTCTGATCATTGTACAATAGTTTTAAGATGTTAACATTAGGGGAAGATAGATGAAGAGCAGGCAGGAACTCTCTGTACTATCCTGGCTGACTCTTCCATAAGTCTAAAATGATTTCAAGTGTTCAAGTTTTAAAAAATACAAGCCACAGACTAGGAAAAAGTTTGCACTGTAATTGTCAAGGTCCATATGGGGGTCTAGGATTTTACCCTGCTTAGAAGTTAATGCATTAGCCTTTTACTGTTTTATGGATGAAGGGAGAAAACATCAGATTTGGGTTCAGAGACAAGGATTTTATTACATCACAGCAAATGGCATGAGCATTATGTTGCATTTGTTCCCCCATGACCCTAAATATCCGCAAACTGATGCTTGCACCTGCAACAGGTTGTGTTACAGGTGAGGAACACTGAGTTTAGGGGAATTTGTCCTTTTTAGAGTAAGCGATAGTAATTCTGCTCTTTGTCTGAGGGACACGTGAACTGACCCCTCAAGTTTGCTCACTGCAAATACAACTCTGAGAGATGTTCAGATAAAGAGCAGAATGGACCTTGCATTCTTTTCATATATAGTGAAAACATGCAGAGATGCCAAGGAGTCATGGTGAATTACTTCACCCAACAAATACAACAAGTGATTAATATCCATATTATATAAAGGACTCCAAGTGGCTGGGCACAGTGGCTCACGTCTGTAATCCCAACACTTTGGGAGTGTGAGGCAGGAGGATTCCTTGAGCCAGGAGTTTGAGACCAGCCTGGGCAACACAGAGAGACCCTACCTCTATTTAAAAAATTTTTAGAATTAGTTAGGCACAGTGGCACATGCCTATAGTCTCAGCTACTCAGGAGGCTGAGGCAGGAGGATCACTTGAGCCAGGAGGTCGAGGGTGCAGTGAATCATGATAGCGCCACTGCACTCCAGCCTGAGTGACGAAGAGAAGCCTGTCTCAAAAAAATTAAAAAATAAAGAACTCCTATAAATCAGTACAAAACAATGTCTGAATTTTTCTAAATAAGGGAAAGACACAAAAAGAAAATTCACAAAAGAAATATGAATAGCCAGTAAACATGCAAAAACTGAACAACTTCACTACTAACAAGGAAAGAACAAAATAAAACAAGCCATTTTCCATATGTCAGGTTGGCACCCCAAAAATTTTTTTTTAGTTTTTTTAATGAGATAGGGTCTCACTACATTGCCCAGCCTGGAGTGCAGTGGCTATGCATAGGCATGATCCCACTATTGATCGGCACAAGAGTTTTGATCTGCTCTGTTTCTGACCCTGATCAGTTCACCTTAGGCACCCTCATCACCTCACTCCTGGGACATCACTACTATATCGATGCCAAACATAACGTGGACAGCCAATCAACATAGTGCACTACAGCTCTAAATTCTTGAGTTCAAGCAATCCTCCTGCCTCAGCCTCCCAAGTAGCTCAGACTACAGGTGTAGGCCACCATGCCTGGCAAAAAAATAATAATAATAATAACTTAACTGATAATTAGTACTGAAAAGTTGTGGAGTATCCAACCTAAGGAAATATTTGCATATGGACATATAAAAGCTTCAACTGCAGCAATATTTATAAACACATAGAAAAGGAACCATTTTCCTTAAAAAGTTAAGCATAGAGTTAACATGTGACCCAGAAATTCCACCCCTAGGTATAATAACCAAGACAAATGACAATATATATCAACACAAAAAGTTGTACAGTACATGAATGTTCATAGCAGCGTTATGCATAATTGCCAAAAAAATGGGAACAACCCAAATGTCCATAAACTGATCAACAAAATGTGGTATATTCATACAACAGAATATGATTCAGCCATAAAAAGGAATGACATACTGATACAGGCTACAACATGGACGAAACTTGAAAACATTATGCTAAGTGAAAGAAACCAGTAACGAAAGGCGAAGAATCTATAATTCCATTTATATAAAATGTCCAGAATAGGCAAATCTAGACAGAGGGTTGGGGGGAAGGGGGAATGTTGGAAATGGGAAGGTGAGAGCTGAAGGATATGGAGTTTCTCTTTAAGGTGATGAAAATGTTCTAAAATTGGATTGTGGTGATATTTGTGCAACTATGAATACACTAAAAATATCTGAATAGTTCACTTTAAATGGATAAAATATATAGTATGTGAATTATATCTCAGACTTGCAAAAAAAGAAAGGGGAAAATTGGTCCACAAACAGGGAAATGATCAGATAAAACCTAACAGGCTGCATTAACATTTTGGGCAAGGCACAGTGACTTACACCTGTAATCCCAGCACTTTGGGAGGCTGAGGTGGAAGAATCGCTTGAGCCCAGGAGTTCAAGACTAGCCTGGACAACATTTTTAAAAAATTATTTAATTAGTCGGGCATGGTGGAGTATGACAGTAGTCCCAGCTACTCAGGAGGCTGAAGTGGGAGGATGGCTTAAGCCTGGAAGGTCGAGGCTGCAGTGAGCTGTGATCGTGCCTTTGCACTCAAGCCTGGGTGACAGAGTTAGATTCTGTCTAAAAAAAAAAAAAAAACACATGTACCCTAAAACTTAAAGTATAATAATAATAATAATAATAATAATAATAATAATAAATAAAAAACAAAGAAAAAGAGAAAGAAAAAAAAACACAACAACAACATTTTTTTGGAAAACCATACCGCTCAAGCTCGATCTAACAGTCATAACTCTCCAAGATACACTATCAGGGGTGGGGAAGGGAAGTTGAAAATATTATGCTATGACATTTATTTAATTTAAAAGTTAGAAACACAAAACTAAACTATGTCACTTGTGCGTAGTAAACTCACACATAAATACCACAAGAAGTTTGAGGAAAAAACAAAATAGAAAAGTGTGGTTGTCTTTCTGTGCTTACTATTCAGGACACAGAGTTGTGGGTGGTGGGGCTAAGGGCATGTGATTAAGAGAGACTTGTTTTATTCGTACTGCTTAAATCTTTTACCAAAAAAGTATTAGTTTATTTTTCTGTGCAAAGAAAGAAATACATTTAAAGAAAGAAAAAGAAGCCAGGCCCGGTTGCTCACGCCTGTAATCCCAGCACTTTGGGAGGCCGAGGTGGGCGGATCACTTGAGTTCAGGAGTTTGAGAGCACCCAGACCAACTTGGTGAAACCCCATCTCTACAACAAATACAAAAATTAGCCAGGCGCGGTGGCGGCGCATGCCTGTTAGTCCCAGCTACTCAGGAGGCTGAGGCAAGATAATCGCTTGATCCTGGGAGGTGGAGGCTGCAGTGAGCCGTGAACACACCATTGCACCCCACCCGAGTGACAGAATGAGACCTTGTTTCAAAAAGAAAGAAAAGGATCTAGAATCAAGCCAAACTGTAAATAAAGATGACCTCTAGGAAAGGAGGTAGAATCGTGGGGATGAGATGTATTTTACTTTTGACTCTATATGCAGTTGTTTACCTCAATGAGCCTATATTGATTTCTTCATTGATTTACAATTTCAAAAACAATTTAAAAATAAAAGATGATCACTTTCCTAGAAATCACCCCATAGCAGTATGGTCAAAATTGGTCTGTGAAATCCCGAGAAATAAATCTTCATTTCCTCTTCTGGAAATAATTGTGATATATGTAAAAGCCTTACTCAAAGGCTAACACTTCTAAACACGATTCCCCAGTATATTATACTAAGGAGTAGTTCAATAGGATAATTTTCTCGTTGCTTGTTCTGAAGTATACCAAACTTTAAATAAAAAGCCTTTTACCTTTAGCAGTTTGGAGTGTGCGATATTTAGCACATTTATGACAGCCTTACAACTTGGCCCTTTAATCTGCTCAATGATATAGTTGAACTTGGCTGACATGCGTTTCCAGTGTTCCAATTCAGTGAGTGGACCTGAATCATCAGCTTCTTTTCTCATCTGCTCACTCTCAATAAGTACCTGCAATCAAAAAAAATTTATAAAATATAGAAATGTTACATTCTTCTTTGTTAAAATCTGATTGCATCTTTTTGAAGGCAGCTAAAAGTATAAATAATGTTCAATACCAAATAATGTTTAAAAACTCTTAGTAAATGAAGACTAGAGGAGAACTTCTTCAATATGATAGATACTATCTACTAAAATGCTCCAGCAAACGTAATATTTAAAGGTGACAGTTTCTCTTATTTATTTTGGGTGGGGGGGAGGTAGTTTTTTGGTTTTGGAGTTTTTTTGTTTGTATGTTTGTTTTGAGGCAGGGTCTCACTCTGTTGCCTACGCTAGAGTGCAGTGGCACAATTGCAGCACACCGCAGCCTCAACCTCCTGGGCTGAAGCAATCCTCCCGCCTCTTCCTACTGAGTAGCTAGGACTACGGGCAAGTGCTACCACAGACAGCTAATTTTTAATTTTTTGTAGAGATAGCATGTCACTATATTGCCCAGGCTGGTCTCAAACTCCTGGGCTGAAGCGATCTTCCTGCCTCAGTTGCCCAAAGTGTTGGGAATATAGGCATGAGTAACCATACCTGGTCAAAGGTGACATTTTAGAAAATATCACTTTAAAACCAAGGACATGACAAGTTTGCCACAATCACCACCCACTTCTATTCCACCTGGTAATAGATATCCCAGAACAAGACAACTAAAGAAACAGAAGGCATAAGAATTGGAAATAAAAAACCAAAAATGGTATAATCACAGATGATATAGTTTGCTACATTTTTAAACTAGCATATCTAAGGTTGGGAGCAGCAGATCCCACCTGTAATTTCAGCACTTTGGAAGGCTGAGGTGGAGGATTGCGTAAGCCCAAGAGTTCAAGACCAGCCTGGGCAACAAGGCAAGACCCCTTCTCCACAGAAATTTTTTAAATTAGTCGGATGTGGTGGTGCATGCCTGTAGTCCCAGCTACTCAGGAGGCTGAAGCGGGAGGATCACTTAAGCCCAGAAGTTGGAGGCTGCAGCGAGCTATGATCATGCCACTGCACTCCAGCTTGGGTGACAGAATGAGACTCTGCCACAAAAAAAAAAAAAAAAGGAGAAAAAAGGAAAAAAAACAAAAAGACTAAAGACAAACTTTTTACAATTAATAAACGTGAGCAATTCAGTAAAGTTGCTAGATCTATACATAAAAATTAGTATTACTTCTTTACAAGCTATCTTGCAGTCTGAAAATTTAATTTCCAAAAAGATACAATTTACAACAGCAAAGAAAAACAGTGATAAGATAACTAGAAATTAATCTAATGAAACACATGCAAAACCTTTTTGGAGAGAATTTTAAAACTTATTTTACACACACAAAAGACCTACCTAAATGGGGAGGTATATCATGTTCATGGATGGAAAATTCAATTATACAAAGATGGCAGTTTTCTCTAAATTCATGTACACATTCAATGAAATTCTAATCAAAATATCAATAGAGTTTTTCATGATACTTTAAAAATTAGTCTTAAAATTAATTTTGAAAAACAATTAGTCTGAAATGGTCAATGTAATTTTGAGGAAAAACAGAGAAAAGACTTGGCGTGCCAAATGTTGGTTTAGTAAAACGCTACAGAATTAAAGCAGCATACCATAGTATAAAAAAATAAATAAATAGACCAGCGAGATAAACAAAAGGGTCTAACAACTTTATATATGACAGAGGTTATATTACAAATATGTTAGGAAAAAAATGGACTATTAAACAATTTAACAGAGAATCTTAAATCGAGACATTGGCTAACTACAGGTACATGAAAAACACAAAATTAGATTTCTGCCTCACATCATACACACACGCACAATTCCAGATGGATTAAACACCTAAATGTTAAAAATAAAATGGTAACATTTCTAAAAGAAAATGTAGGAGACAGGGTAAAACTAGAAAGAAAAACATGGAATTGAAAAGCATAATTATCAAGATAATAGTTACCACTAGGGGGAAGAAAAGCTGTTTAAAACTGGGAAGAGAAATGCAAGGGCATTTTAAGGCGCTGGTAATGGTCTATGTTTTTTCTTTTCTTTCTTTCTTTATTTTGAGGCAGGGTCTCACTGTGTTGCCCAGACTAGTCCTGAACTCCTGAGCTCAAGCGATCCTCTTGCCTTGGGCTTCCAAAGTACTGGGATTATAAGCATGAGCCACCATGCCTAACCATGTTCTATTTCTTAATTTGTGCAAAGGTTACACAGGTGTTCATTTTACAGTTTGTTCCTTTCATCATATTCATTTTTGTGTTATATTCACTATTTAAAATAAATAAAGAATTTAAGAGAATGTCTTTGTAACACTGGAGTAGGAAAGCGTTTAATAAGTAAAATACAAAAAGCACAGAGTTTATAGTCACTGGGGATAGCTAGGTTGAGGCTGGATTAACATTTGTAATTAATATGTTTATCTACATTAAAAACTTAAATTTCCACATGACTAAAGGCACTATACCAAATGAAACATGATACAATGGGGACCAACACAGGATTAATATCTGGAAAATATTATTTAACCTCCAAAAATGTAGTAAGATAACACCAAGCCATCCAAACAAATAAAGGGATGATACGGGCAAATGATATGAACAGGCAATGATATGGGTAAATGATACAGGTAAATGATATAAACAAGCAATTCAACACAGAGGAAACCAAAATAGCCATTAAATATGCTCAACCTCAATAGTATTTAGGGTAATACCAAGTAAACCAAGATATCATTCTACACTCAACATATTGGCAACAATTAAAAATCTGACAATTCCAAGTGTAACCAAAGATTTTTTTAAAAAAATAGGAAGTCTTGGCTGGGCACAGTGGCTGCAAGAGTTATCCAGTAGGCAATTACCCATTTCAATAACCTAGTCGGACACCTGGAAGCAAATGCTGTGGCCGGCACTCTGAACCCTAGGGGAGTCCTCCAATTTTTGCCACTCTAACTGCGCAGCCCTCCTCCTTAACATAGTTCTAGAAAGGTAAAACTGGAAATGCTTTTCTGTACCTCCTGCCTGGTCAAGATTTTTTCCCCTTGATCCTCACATAACTGAAGATTTTCTTGTTTAGTTCTGCTGTCTTGTGCTGATGAACTAGAGATCTGGGGGGCGGTTCCTAGAGTCCTCTTTCTGTTTAGGGCAATTATGTAATAGCCGATTTTCTTTCACAGTGTTTATAGTGTAAGTTGGAGCCTCTCATAATTTTGACATATGTTGTATTCCTATCATTACTTTTCTTACTGCCAAAAAATTTGACCGTAGAGCTGCGGGCTTGCCACTGTGATGCTGATGTGAAACAGCCTAGTCTGAACTTCTTTGACAGCACAGACAACTCCACTGATTGACCAAGAGGTACTTATTTAGTGTCTAGCACTCTGGCTCTTCACTGTGTCCTTTCCCTCTCTCTTTTATGGAGAGTAGCAGCAATTTAAACATTATTGGAGATAAATGTTGGCTATTCCTGATTCTTCATTCTTTCATTCTCAACCCATATTGTTATGGTTTCTTCCTTGAAGTGAGACATATCTTAAAATTGATTCTAAATGGTCCACAAAGAAGCATGATTTTGCTCTAAAGCCAAAAATTGGCTGAGTTTCAAACCAGATTCTGGAAGAAAGTCAAAGGAGATGCCTCTTCGCTTTACTGTTAGAGACAAAATACAATGGCTAGGATGCACATACAAACGACTAGTCCAGATGCAATTGTTTGAGTCAATTCACCTGTTCGATCTGTTTGTACCATACCATCAGCACCTCCTCTAGCTGATGAACAGTGTCTGAGTTGCTGGCTGCAGCAGTTACTTCTTCAAAGGTGTGCAGTTTGGAAAAATTAACATTGTCTATTGTCTTTAACTTCACTGTTCCCTCAATACTTATTCTAGTACCTAAAAAGGAAAAAAAAAGACATTTAATACTAATTTATATATTAAATATTTTAAATATATTAATAAAAATATTAAATAATATTTAATATTAAGAAGCATTTAATGTCAATGTGTTAAAAGTCAATGTGTACTTTTAAGCTCTAATTACTGAAATGTTAAAGATCTAATACTTTACAGAAATATAATTCTGATTAATCATTAGATTATGACTTCATAATTTACTGACAAAATTTTACATGTAACAATATGAAAAAATAAAAGTATAGATTTTGAAGAGTTCATAATAAAGTATATATTTTAATATGGTGAACATTTTCATTAATATTATAGAAAGAGATTCCTCCTGTTATAACGTAAAATTAAAAAGAAAATATATCTTACTCCACCAAAGATCCTCAAAAATGAGTTCTAATGATTTCATTTCTTACCTCTAAGTCGCATAATTACTTTGATTAACATCTTTTAAGATAGAAACTTTTTCTCTAATGTTTGTGAAATATCTTAGTTAATTTGCTTCTTTTTTGCAATTTGCTAAACATTAAATTTTATACTTACCACCTAAAAATGAAAGATATCTGTTGATGGTTTCAGTGAAAATATGTTTTTCAGATTCTCCCTGCTTGGACTGGTTTAAAGCACCCCAGTTGTTTGTTGCAAGAACAGCTGGTAGAAATGTATTTGCCAACATATCCCTAATTCCATTTAAGAGTCCTTTCGACGCATCCAGAACAGTAAATAGCGCTTCCTGAAAGGGTGGAGTTTAAATGTTACTTAACATGCCAATCCCACTTAAGAACTGAAAAATCATAACCTGTTTTATATTGTAATAAACACGGACAACTAATACATTTGATAAACTATTAGAGAATCTTAAGTGGTTATGAACCTTAGAGTTCTAAAGTCAACAAACTTATATTCTGCCCCCAATTTAATTATTCCCATATTTGCTCATCAAAGTGATGTTTTATTTGAGGCTTTAATTTCTGCATAGGAAAGGAACAATAGCCTGGAGCCTATTCAAGGTGAGGGACATGGAACCAAACCTGTGCAAAGAAAATCCTCAGTTGAAAGTTGCCCTGTCCATGAATTTTTTTTTTTTTTCTGGTGAAAAGCCCTTGCCTAGAAGTTTGGTGGAATAAATTCCTAGCCATAAGAAACCAAAAGCCCAGAAATCAAAAGCCCACCACCCATGCGTGACATTTCAATTAATACATCTTAAGTGACTTAGAAATCCTAAGCCAAAAAATTAAGATTAAAAAACTTGTCTAGGGCCACAAAAAAAATAATTGCTGGTTTTTTAACTGTGAGTGTGTGGCAATAAAGTATAAAATTACTACTCATACAGTTTAGTGTCGTCTTGATTTGTGTTAATGTATCAGTAGTTTTTCCCACCATTGCTTCTACACCATCAGTCAAATGTCAACATTGGTGAAAAGGGCAACTAGCATCTTAGTATTCTGATGAAAATGGGTTTGACTTTAAGAACCACTGTTACACTACATGGCTCATCTGTGATTACATTTACTTAGTTATAATGATGTAAACAAATATTTAGCTAAGTTAACTGGAATATAACTATGTTGGAAGAATAGAGGGATGGAGAAACAAGGGTCAGAAGGCAGAAAAAGAGCTAAATTATCACCTTCCAGAGAGAAAAGTCCACAGAAAATGTCCTTTTTTTTTTTCTCTCACTCTGTAGCCCAAGCTGAAGTGCAGTGGTGTGATCTCAGCTCACTGCAACCTCTGCCTCAGGGGCTCAAGCAATTCTCATCTCTCAGCCTCCCAAGTAGCTGGGACCCCAGGAGTGCACAACCACACCCAGCTGATTTTTTGTATTTTAGTAGAGACAGGGTTTCACTCTGTTGCCCACGGTGGTCTCGAACTCCTGAGCTCAGGCAATCTGCCTGCCTCAGCCTCCCAAAGTGCCGGGAGTACAGGGTAAGCCACTGCGACTGGCCACAGATAATGTCTAAATTGACAAAAGGAGCAATCAGAGCATATTATTTAGAGATATACAGGTAAATAAAAGAATCCATTAAAAGAGTTTAATAGTTGCTTCTGGAGAATAGCATAAAAGTCAGTTTTTCAGTTATGAAAGACTTATACTATTTCATAAAAGGACTTTTTCTCTATATGCACATATAACTGAGCTAAAACAAAAGCTAAATTATAAAAATGAACGGATGAAATCATGGATAAGCTGAAGAAAGAATTAATGAAATGGAAGGCAGATTGAAGAAACATCCACACATAGAGGCATTGTGGTGAAACTACAGGACTTTGAAGACAAAGAGCAAAAGCAAGCAGAAAGAAAAAAAGACAGATTACCTATGAATTACAGTTACAGGAGTGCTCTCATCATCCACAAGAAATACCATGAAATATTAACAAGGGGTCAGGTAAAAATAACTGCCAACCTAAAATCTTAAACCAAGCTAAACAAGCTCTCTTCAAGCAATCTTTTATCATAACAGAAAAGGAACAAGATTAGACTTCAGTTCCCTTTCCCATTGTAAAAGGTATTAAGACTCTCTAAGAATAACAAAGAGAACTAATATTTGTTGAGAGCCTACTGTATGTCAGGCAATATAATAAGAATTTATTTATATTATCATTTAGTGTCACTACAATCCTGCCAGGTGTGTATTATTATTCCCAATTTAAGAATGTAGAGACCTAAATCTCAGAAAGGATGAGCAACTTTCCAGAGGACACATTTAAGTGATTAGTCAGTAGTGAAGCTAAGAGGCAAATTTCGGTCTCTCTGGCTAAAATTCTTGCTTTTCCCATTCTATCATCCTGCCTTCCCAGAACTAGCTTAGCAATGTCCACGCTCTAGGACAACTCTCCCTTCTTCTTTTAAAACTATAAAAGAGTTAAAATATTGAGTGAAGAGGAAGTTAAATAAAGTAACTAATACTTTGCATCAACAAAATTAAATGTGTTATTTGCACACCATCAAGAAATGAAATTTTCATGAAATCAAAAGCAGTATCTAAGTATCAATATAACTAAGCTCTATTATAGTCAATTTCTCAGTTTTTTTAATATATGAATACATTTATTTTCTTGGAACTCAATTCAGTCCTATATTTAAAAAGGGAAAGCAAAGTGAAGCATAAGTGTGACTATGAAAATATATTCAATGTTTATGTATTTGGGGAAATTTTTAAACATACCTCTTGAATAGTTTTAACATTTATAGCAACATCATTACCGCAACGAACAAAAAATATGCACAGTCCTTTTAGTTTATCCGGGGCTGCATTGTCTATATACAATTTCATCATTTTTGCCCCTTTAGTTGCTCCAGGAATAGTTCGACCACATTCTGAAAACAAAAGTCAAGAACTTAGCATACAATCACATAACTAATCAAATGAGATAAGTTACTGTGGCTCTTACACTATTGTTTCCTGTTTTACTTTATTGTAAGAAGTTTTCAATACGGTCATAGAATAATTTTTTCTGGGGGGGTGTCTACTAGGAGATGTCAATAATTGCATCTTTTTTTTTTTTTTTTTGAGACAGAGTCTTGCTCTGTTGCCCAGGCTGGAGTGCAGTAGTGCAATCTCAGCTCACTACAACCTCCACCTCCCTTCAAGTCATTCTCCTGCCTCAGCCTCCCAAGTAGCTGGGACTACATGTGTGTGCCACCACATCCAGCTAATTTTTCTATTTATTTTTTTCTTAGAGACGGGGTTTCACTGTTGGCCAGGCTGGTCTCAAACTCCTGACCTCAGGTGATCTGCCCGCCTCGGCCTCCCAAAGTGCTGGGATTACAGGTGTGAGCCACCGTGCCTGGCCAATAATTGCATCTTTTTTTTTTTTTTTTTTTTAGATAGAGTCTCGCTCTGTCTCCCAGGCTGCAGTGCTGTGGCACAATCTCAGTTCACTGCAACCTCCGCCTCCCGGGTTCAAGTGATTCTCATGCCTCAGCTTCCCAAGCAGCTGGGATTATAGGCACGCGCCATCATGCCTGGCTAATTTTTGTAGTTTTAGTAGAGACAGGGTTTTACCATGTTGGCCAGGCTAGTCTCAAATTCCTGACTTTAAGTGATCTGCCCAGCTCAGCCTCTCAGTGCTGGGATTACAGGCATGAGCCACCGTGCCCAGCTAATAATTGCATCTTAAATTGCAGCCTCCTCTGGGTACCTTTCCCTGAACTCTGTACTTCTGTTCCTTTTGGCGTGGCCTCAGGGCCTTATACAAGCTGTTCTCCTATCCCATCGCCAACCTTTTACCTACAAATTCCTACTCATCTTTCAGATCTCAGCTGAAATGCCACCATCTCAGGAAGCCTTCACTGACTCCCCCAAGAAGGTCCAGTTCCTGTACTAAATACACTCATTGTATCCACCTTCTATTAAATCCTTCCTTGAACTAATTTCAATGAAAATTAAACATTTAATTATCAATCTTTTTTAATTAGAAGAATTATTAAAAATATGAGAATTATGTTAGTTGGTCACAATATTAATTTGCAAATATCAACAGCCTTCTATTTGCAGCAATAGCCAATTTAAAATGTAATAAAAGAAATAGAAAATCGGCCAGGTGCAGCGTCTCACACCTATAATCCCAGCACGTTGGGAGGCCAAGGCAGGAGGATTGCTTGAACGTAGGAGTTTGAGACCAACCTGGGCAACACAGTAAGACCTTGTCAATACAAATAATTTTAAAACATTAGCCAGGTGTAATGGCATGTACCTGTAGTCCCAACTACTCGGGAGGTTGAGGCGAGAGAATCACTTGAGCCTGGGAGGTCAAGAGTGCAATAAGCCATGATCATGCCACTGCACTCCAGTCTGGGCAACCTAGTGAGACCCCATCTCAAAAAAACAAAAAAGGAAAGAAAGAAATAGAAAATCCACATCACAAAGCCACAGAAATATTTTGTCTGCCCAGTCTTTCTTTTTGAGGGGTTGGGAGATTCCTCCTGCCCTGTGATTCTGGAGGACACCAGTGCCAGGGCTCTGTAGAGGTGGGCATGTAAGAACTAGACTAATTAGACTCTGCAAGAATATAAACCTTGAATGAATACACACAAAGAAAAAAAGGGATTTGAGAGGTGGAAGTCTACTGATGAATCCTAAAGAAACTGCCCTGAAATCTGTGGAAATGCTCTCTTCTTGTCCTTCCCGAGACCTGATTGTTCAACTAGTTCTAAATTTTGTTATCCACCTCCTGCCTCCCAAAACACTGTTTTCTGCTCATATAAGCCAGACCTATTTCTGTTGCTTGCAGCCAAAGAACCCTGATACATGGTATGTAGCAATATAAGAGCCCAAATGCCCATTCATCGAGGCTCCACAGGGATTTACTACCCTCCCCTTTTTCTTTGCTAAGAGAACCTGACTTTGTCCCATTGTGTACATCCCTAGAAAGAAAACCGCTCTCTCAGCCTCCCTGGCCCCCAGGATAGCCATGTGACACAGTTCTGGCTGATAAGACATAAGACAAGCTTAAGTTTTCCTGATGAAGAGGAGAGACATGACCATCAATAGGGAAAGTTTTCTAAAAATCACAATGCAGCTGTAGGATGGAATGTTATACTATAACGAATTTTTTGAATGAGGTAAATCTTTATGTAATGACATAGAACAATGTCTAGGCTACCCTGTCAAATGCAAACACCAAGTCAAGAACAAAATGTATTATATAACCACATTTTTAACTGATAATAAGCATTTACATGTTAACACATGCGTATAAGAAAGAAACGTAGGCTGGGTGTGGTGGCTCACGCCTACAATCTCTGCACTTTGGGAGGCCGAGGCAGGTGGATCACCTGAGGCCAGGAGTTCAAGACCAGCCTGGCCAGCATGGCGAAACCCCCTCTCTACTAAAAATACAAAACATTAGCTGGGCACAGTGGTGTGCGCCTATAATCCCAGCTACTCAGGAGGCTGTAGCAGGAAAATCACTTGAACCCGGGAGGCAGAGGCTGCAGTAAGCCAAGATCGCACCATTGCACTCTAGCCTGGGTGACAGAGTGAGACTCTGCTTCAACAAAAACAACAACAACAGCAACAACAACAACAACAAAGAAATGTCGATGAATATTTACCAAACTGATAAATGTACTTTTGTAAGTAGCAAAAATAATGATTAAAAATATGTGTACCCTTTGCTCTGGCAATTTCCCTTCTGAGAATTTCTTCTAAAATTTATTCCTAATCCACACAGATTTGTACTCAGTAATATTCACTGAGGCATTGTTTCAGGGAGCAAAAAGTTGTAAACAAGCTAAATTCTACTGAGAGATCAGTTTGGAAAATTACAGTTATGTCAGCCTAATGAAATAAAATGCAAATGTTAACATTTTAATTGGATAAATGTATTTACTGGCATAAAGAAGACAATATTATCAAAATTAAATAGCCACTATAGAATAATATGTAGAATTGGATCCCATTTTTGTAAAATATGTATATAAACCAGCTATAGAGAAATATTCATTAAGGAGTTAACAGTGCTTTCTCCAACTGAGTGGGACTGTATTTTGCTTCTAATTATAGATATTTTATCTTTCTATAATTTTCAGCTATTGTTTTAATTTTTAACAAGTTATAAAAATATAGACCACACAATAATCCTCCTACAATAAGAACCGTTAGAGACAGAAAATCCACAAAGCCGACCTAGTCACTAATTGCGGGTTTACATATTTTGTCGAAGAAACAAGACTTATATATTAAACAATTAGAGGAAGGCAGAAGGACACAATCAAGTACTATATTTACATGGATACTGTAAATGAGACAGAGGTCTGGAGAATAGTGATGGCTGTGGGTTGGAACACCCTGGGAAGGGCTCTGCTGGATGTGTTCTGAAGGAGCCGGGTAGGGTATGCTGAGTGGAGAGAAGAATGGCAATCTGAAAAAGCCAGGTGAGCAGAGAAAAGGAAAAGAAATAACTCTAGTATGCAGAAAACAGTGAAGAGGGGATTAAAGGGAGCAGCAAATTCACATCTGGAAGAGTAGGAGATCAGACTAGACAAGTACTGTGTGTCCAGATGACAGCGGGCCTTGAATAAATGAGATGTGGACCCAATCCAATAAATAGCAGAACAATAAAAGATATACTTAGCAGGAATAAGCAGTACGAATTTCAGAGGCAGAATCTGATTACAGAGATACTGGTTTTCAATCTGGAACACCAGGGAAGGCCTAGCCTAAGGCAGCAGAGGAACCAAGTGAGAAAGAAGCAACAGGACGGATGTGTTGAAGGTAAATCCACAGGACTCTGATGATGAGTAGTCTCAGACAAAAAGGGTAACCCACATATCTAGTTATTAAAACAAAGTTTTAACAAGCTGGTACCATGTTAATTAGTTCAGGCATAATATGCACAGTAGGGAAAACCAGCTATTCCAAGTGACAGCTGCAGCAGGCACAGGGTGCTGAGACAGGACCGCAGGGGGCAGCTGCGGGGCTCTGGAGTGGTTTCACCACCACTCCTAATCATCTGGACAAAATGGCTTCACCTGTTTCGGGGAAAATGCAATTAAATTCTAATGAAAATGTGTATTCCCAGCAGAGGCCAACGATTTCTACAAGGATGTTTTCTCCTGAAGACATTATAGCAAGGCCTGAAATATGTATTTGGGCTGAGAATGTATTGTTCTTAAGACACTATATTTCTTATACATAAACTTCTGGTAACATTTTCTTTATAAATAAAGGATTATCTATGTATAAGAGAAAAAATATGCTGCACTCTAACGTGCATGATCTAATTACTGGCACATTGCCCTCATAAAATTCTTACCAATACCAGGTACATCTCCTTCTTGGTACAAAAATTTCAGTGTCTTACAACCATCTTTCACAAAAAAATTAGTAAATGCTTCCAGCTGTTAAATAAAAGAGAAAATGATAATCAATCAAACGACTAAGGAAAAATTCTTGGTATTTTGCAGATGAAGAAGATGAAGCTCAAAGAGTTTATTCAAAGGTACATAAAGGCAAGCTTAGAACCCAAACTAATTTAACTCCAAAATTACTGTGCAATATAATATAGGTTGAATTATATTTCTGAACCTACCTTAATGACCTACATATATAGTTTTGGGCAGCCACTTACCTGCCCCTGCCCCACAGAATCATATAGGGGTAAATAGGTGAATCCAACTTGAGGTAAATATTTTAATTAATAAAAGAAGTATTATTAAGATAAACTATTCTTAAAAGCTCACTTGGGGAACAGAAAACTTGCTTATTGACTAACTGTGTTGTTGACCAATTATTTGAGCAATTATGTTTTTAGCTATTGTAATTTGACCCATATTGTAGCAAAACTAAAGTAAAAACAAATTATTATACTGAGATTCTTCCATATTTATGAGCATGAAGTTTTTATTCAATTACTTAGGAGTCAGTGTAATATCTTAGTAAATAGAAAACTAAATAGATAACATAAACAAAAGCCCTGAAACATCCTATGGGAAATACAAAGTCATATACCCATTCACCTAATCCCACTGATTCCCATTCAGAAGCCTTTCTCTTGGGTAGTGAGAGCTTGTTTGTTTGTTTGTTTTGAGACAGAGTTTCGCTCTGTCACCCAGGCTGGAGTGCAGTAGCACGATCTCGGCTCACTGCAACCTCTACCTCCCAGGTTCAAGAGATTCTCCAGCAACAGTCTCCTGAGTAGCTGGGATTACAGGCTTCTGCCACCACACCCAGCTAATTTTTGTATTTTTAGTAAAGATGGGGTTTCGCCATGTTGGCCAGGCTGGTCTTAAACTCCTGACCTCAAGTGATGCCTGCCTTGGCCTCCCAAAATGCCGGGATTACAGGTGTGAGCCACCGCACCTGGCTATGAGTATCTCTTAATTTACTGTCTGCCTAGGGGAAGTATCCCAAGTGTAGCAAAGCCACTCCTCCTAGGACAGTGTTCTCAAACGTTAGTGTGCATCAGAGAATCACACAGAGGGCTTTTTAAAAACACAAAATGATTTGCATTCCTATCAAGTTCTAGGCGATGTTGATGCTACTGGTCCTGGTACCACATTTGAGAACCACCACCCTGGGAGATAAAGCAGAGCCACCGAGATGTGCGTAACTCTAGCCCTTAGTTCTCTACTCTTCCACCTCCCGTATATACTTGGGTCTCACATAACTACCACCTAAAAGGGACAAAAGCTGTCCACATAGTTCTTGCACAGCTCCATCAATACTTTCTTCCTGACCCTTTAGCTTTGAAAGCTTACAAATTCTCAAAAGTAGTGCACATGACTGGGATAAAAAGACATCAAAATATCAAATGCAATGAATCCTTGCATTTTAGATACATTGTACTCATGAGACTAGCAAAGTAAATGTGAGATCATGGGCCAAAATCATGACTGTGAATTAAAAACTCAGTTATATTACATAACATTTTACCAACAGTTCATCTGAGTATCACCTAGGTAAAGTGGCATTTTTATACCCTTCTTGCAGAAGAGAAAATTAAGGTAAAAAGACTTTAAGTAGGCCAGGTTCGGTGGCTCACCCCTGTAATCCCAGCACTTCGAGGGGCCCAAGTGGGCAGATTGCTTGAGCCCAAGAGTTCAAGACCAGCCTGAGAAACATGACGAAATTTCCTCTCTGTAAAAATACCCAAAAAATTAGCTGGGCATGGAGGTATGTGCCAATGGTCCCAGCTACTTGGGAGGCTAAAGTCAGAGGATGGCCTGAGTCTGGGAGGTTGAGGCTGCAGTGAGCTGTAATCACACCACTTCACTCTAGCCTGGGCAACACAGCGACAGTCTGTCTCAAAAGAAAAAAAAAAAATTAAGTGAAGGACCCAAAACACGCACAGCACAGAACCTGGGATTGGACCTCAGCCTTGGGTGTCCAAATCTGTGCTCCTTCCACGTACCACAACCCTGCCACCCAGTCACTGGAAAACATTGCCGGTAAGCCAGAAAAGAGACTATCTTGAGCAGTGCTGAATGAAGGGGGCAGGAAAGTGGGAAGGGGTACAAGTGCGAATGTTGCAGAAACATCTGCATTGGTCAAGGTCCTAGCAAGAAAAGGAGTCACACCCAAAGGGGTGTTTGAAAAAACTTTATAAATAAAAAGGCTATTTTATTTATACAATAAAAGACTATTTCTAGAGGTCAGAGGAGGATTAAGAGAAGCTGTGGCACTAGCAGCAACAATGGGACTAGCAACAAAGGAAAACCGAGATCCCCCAAGGCCTAAAGAGTTGAGAGCTACCGGAAATAGAATGACTAGGGCCAGGTTGAGAACTGGAGATGCAGGCTGCTCAGGGAGCTATAACTATGGGAGCAGAGAACCACAGTCAGGAACAGGGCCAAGTGAGGAGCTTCTCTCCCCTTCTGCCCTCCCATTTCCTGCTGTGCCTCCCAGTGGCTGAACCAAGTGTAAACCAGAGAGCAAGGGAGCCCAGGTGATAGATTCCATAGAGTTCAGCTTTCTATGCCACAGAGCAAGGCAGAGACAAAGGGAGAATGGATCCAGAGGCATCCTCTGTTGTCCACTTTTTTGTGGTGCCTTTACTGATCTGCTTTCATCCTGGATTGCATGCCAGGCTTCACATTAAAAGAATACTGTTCCAGGCCCAGCACGGTAGCCCACACCTGTAATCCCAGCCCTTTGGGAGGTCAAGGCTGGTGCATCACTTGAGGTCAGGAGTTCAAGACCAGCCTGGCCAAGATGGTGAAACCCCGTCTCTACTAAAAATACAAAAATTAGCCGGGCATGGTAGCACGCACCCATAGTCCCAGCTACTCAGGAGGCTGAGGCAGGAGAATCGCTTGAGCCTGGGAGGTGGAGGTTACAGTGAGCTGAGATTGCACCATTGCATTCCAGGCTGGGTAACAGAGGGAGACTCCGCCTCAAAAAAAAAAAAAACTAAACTAAAGAATACTTTTCCATATACCCCCAATTTCCTAAACCACACCACATCAAATCATGCCACCCCTTGTTCCTTGTTCCATCTCCTTACTCACCTGGTCACCAACCTTGATCCAACCTATCATATGCCCTTGCCTTTTCCCCTCAACCAAATAAGCATTCTAATCTTTCAGATTTTGACAATGGTTTCCCTACTGGGTACACGATTTTCCCTCCACCATGGCTTTGCACACTCACAAGCAACTCTTAAGGAAATACCTTTTGCAGCTTGATTCTTCCTTAATGCCTACATTTCCCATTCCTTGCAGCCTAAGCAGTGTCTGTCCTGGACCATAATGGCCTTAAAGGTAGAATCTAACCACATGGACCCAAAGTCTGAGACACACCCCAGGGATAGCAAATAGAAGGGTTTGTAGGCACATAGCACTTCTACTTCCTGACTAGCATGCTAGCCAGTAAGAATTCCTCCAAACAGAGAATCCCAACCCAGAAATCCAGATGGCAAATACTTAAAGTTGGACTACCAGTTCTGCAGGTGCCCACCTCCCCGCCCCCACCTTAGTTCTAGCAGTTACCCTTTCATGAAGGCAGTGATCAGGCCGCAATGCCTATGCCTATACACCTTGCAGAAGGTATAGGGATTCCAGTTGTGGTGTTATCCAAATCTGTGGCCCAGAAATTTTCAGGTGAAACAAAATTGATCACTCATCTGGCTTCCTCCCTAACCAAATGCAGGACTGATCCTCGGGACAGACCTAAAGCCTAGGCCTATTAAGAAATGACTTTTTAGAAATTGGCCTTCCATTCCTCTCATTGTCACCATCTCAGGGATGCATATAAGGTTGTTTTGCACCAATTGATTAGAGAGGCTAGAAAGACATGTAGCCAAAGTCACCACAGAAACTAGAATAGTCACTGGGGAAAGGAGACCATTAAAACAAACAAACCCAACTTGTGAATGGCAAAGAAAATCCTCTTACTATTTGGTTGGCATTGTCCACAGTCAGGACCAGCTACAGAATTTGATGAACCCAGTGCAAAATGAAAACGTGAGACATTTACCAAAAAATTATCAAGAACTTCAAAATGGTGACAAAAGATCATCAAACCAAGCACAGTGACATTCTAAGCACAGGGGCCTCTGTAACTACACAGCCCATATATCCATGAAGCCAGCCTTGACCACAGCAGTAAATTCCAGCGGGGAACCTTGGTGACCTGGGAAACCACAACCTACTTCCGGTTGCTTGCTGTGACACCTCTTGTTTTATGTACACATCTCCATGCATTCTCTATACTTTGTCATTATAATAGTTTAGAGCTATTGATGTCTTTGCATCAATCACATCTCCATCTCACTGTTACAGCTACACAACAGGACCAAGAAACTGAGCAATCCCATTCATACTGTCAGAGAACTGCCAGGACCACATTCTTATAAGGATACTGGACAACATGAAGCGCAGACAATTTTGCAGAATTTAGCAATGCACTGTATCAAGCAAGGGAGTAGCTCTTTTATTATTATTATTATTATTATTATATGAGTTGGAGTCTCACTCTATCGCCCAGGATGGAGTGTAGTGGTGTAGTCTCGGCTCACTGCAACCTCTGCCTCCCGAGTTCAAGCGATCCTCCTGCCTTAGCCTCCCGAGTAGCTGGGACTACAGGCACATGCCACCACACCCAGCTAATTTTTGTATTTTTAGTAGAGACAGGGTTTCACAGTTTTGGTTAGGCTGGTCTTGAACTTCCGACCTCAGGTGATCTGCCCGCCTCGGCTTCCCAAAGTGCTTGGATTACAGGTGTGAGCTGCTGCACCTGGCCGGGAGTAGCTCTTTTAGGCACTGTTCCATAGAACCCTGGCTCCTAGAGCAAGCTAAAGAGTTTTGCCCACATTTGATGACCTCTATAAAAGCAGGGGATATGGCCCCCATGGTGACAACCTCACCACAACCTCACCTCACCCCAACTCTCTCACCAGTGCATTCAGTGAGACAACCAGCTCACCAGCAGTCTGCACCTGCTCACTGGTCTTTCTGGTATACCAGCCCAGTCCACTCCTAGGGTTGAGAAAAACCCCAAGAAGCTAGTGGTAGTTTTATTGAAAATTATCTCAGAACCAGAGCTATCGCGAGGGAAACTATGACACAAGTGCATCATACATTGCTATAATTAGGGTGGCCACACCAATTTATCATCCAAAACTTTTAGTAGTGTCAGGAGGTACTGTTAATCATGCCAGGAAAATAGGTGTAATCCAGAACTGTCCCTGGCTCACTGAGACATATGGTAACCTGACCTGCAATCACATCACTATTTCTACTACCGTATACTCATACAATAGTCACTGTTCCCTGACTTATTGATGCAGTTTTTCTCTACAAGTGATTTGCATGTGTAGTTCATATAACCTGTACTTGTAAAATATTAGCTATCGTCATTCAACTATGCCTCTAACTTCTGACATCATTCTGAGTTAGAAGTTTAGCCAAAATTCTAGTTGCTAACTCTTCTCTTCTTCCTCCACAACAGTAAACCTGATTAGAAATACCATTCAACTGGGCCAGGTACGATGGCTCATGCCTGTAATCCCAGCACTTTTGGAGGCCAAGGAGGTCAGATCATGAGGTCAAGAGATTAAGACCATCCTGGCCAACATGGTGAAACCCCATCTCTACTAAAAATACAAAAAAATTAGCCTGGCGTGGTGGTGCGCGCCTGAAATCCCAGCTACTCGGGAGCCTGAGGCAGGAGAATCCGGAAGGCAAGGTTAAATAGTGAGCCAAGATAGCACCACTGCACTCCAGCCTGGTGACAGAGCGAGACTCTGTCTCAAAAAATACATAAATAAATAAATAAATAAAATAAAATATAATTTAAAAAGAAATACCATTCAACTGGCTATAATTATATAAACTAAACCTTCCCCTCTAGTCAGTAAAATTCCAACTTTTGTCTTTTTCTTTTTTCTTTCTTTTTCGTTTTTTAGACAGCATGTCACTCTGTCAGCCAGGCTAGAGTACTCACTGCATCCTCCACCTCCCAGGCTCAAGAAATCCTCCCACCTCAGCCTCCTGAGTAGCTGGGACCACAGGTAAGGACCACCATGCCCAGCTAATTTGTGTATTTTTTGCGGAGACAGGAGTTTTGCTATGTTGCCCAGGCTAGTCTCAAACTCCTGGCCTCAAGCAATCCTCAAACCTCAGCCTCCCAAAGTGCTGGGATTACAAGTATGAGCCACTGTGCCCTGCCCCAACTTTGTCTTTCTAAATGATTTTTGTTGTTGTTGTTGTTGTTTATGACAACTGTATTTAAGTTAATCACTTACTCAAAGAGCAATTAAAATATAATAAGACTTAAAACTTACAGATGGGCAATCCAAAATTAATTCTTCAACAGTTACTATGTCCAGGCCAAGATTTTCTGCTAGAATTTCAAATATATATTTGTACGAAGGGTCCATTTTCAGTCTTCGGCTTTCCCTTGCCTCTCTAAATCTTGCCTAAGGAATGAAAACCAAGTGTAAAAATTGTAATTCTGAAGAAAAAATATTAAACTATTTCATACTTTGTAAAGTAAAAGTATTTCGTATTTGATAAGGAAAAGTGGTACGCATGAAAAATCGTGTTCGAAGCAAACCTGTCTCTCTTTTAATGTTTCCTGTAGACTGGGAAGGCCACTCATACTCCGGTGGTATCTGGAGGACCGCTGGGAAGACGGCAAGGACAGCACTTCCGAAATCACTGACGGCACCGGCCGCGGTGCAAGCCTCGGTCGAACTCTATTCAGATCCGCTTCATGATCATCTGGAAGAACTATCCCTTCTTCAGAAGGAATGAGATCCCGATAATCCACCACAGAAGAAACAGCACCTTCTGCGGAAAGAGAGAAACCATCTTCTGCTGGAGCCTCCGCTGTTGGAGGGCGCGGGGCCTCTTCCTCTTCTGAACGGGGAGGGGCAGCCTCTTCCGTAGAGGGAGGAGCCTCTGCCCCCTCAGAAAGGGCGCCATCTTCTTCAGCATCCTTCTCCATCCTCCGTGGTGCGGAATGCTTTGTACTTCAAAACCTAGAATTATAACACAGGTTCGTTTAAAACTACAGTAAGTTGAGTGTTGTACGTTTTTATTCCTCCCCTTTTAGCTAGACAAGTAGCAAAATCATAAAGTTCTCCCTTGCCGTATTATCTAAGGAAGCTTAGTTTATGGGGCTGGAGAGGTGATATTTTTAGTGAGGACAGCACACACACACACACACACACACACACACACACACACACACACACCTGGGAGCTTTTTCTTCTTTTTTTTTTTTTTTTGAGACGCAGTCTCGCTCTGTCGCCCAGGCTGGAGTGCGGTGGCGCGATCTCGGCTCACTACAAGCTCCGCCTCCCGGGTTCGCGCCATTCTCCTGCCTCAGCCTCTCCGAGTAGCTGGGACTACAGGCGCCCGCCACCACGCCCTTCTGTATTTTTAGTAGAGACGGGGTTTCACCGTGTTAGCCAGGATGGTCTCGATCTCCTGACCACGTGATCCGCCCGCCTCGGCCTCCCAGAGCGCTGGGATTACAGGCGTGAGCCACCGCGCCCGGCCAACCTGGGAGCTTTTTCAAACTTTAAGTGCTCCTCCTGGTTATGTTATGGCTCTAGGGGACTGTCCCTCCACACACATCCCATCCCTGCCATAGTAACCCCGGCAATTCATCGGAGGGCACCTGTCCTGAGGTGCCTTAGGGCCAAAAAAAAGATGAGAGCCACTGAATTAGAGGACAGACTGTAGATCTCTGCCGAGGTACTCACTGTGCAAGAGACCAAGCAAAGAACTTCGTGAACTCTAAATGTTCCTTGCTTCAAGGAACTCTGTGATGCAATACAGTTCATCAATCAGACATTCTACTGTCTGCCATCTCATCTACCATAAAAGCATAAAACATCCTCTTAGCAGCCAAAATAAATAACCCCAAGTACAAACAGAAAGTTCACACTGAAAAGTGATTGTGACTATTTATTGAGGTAATGGTACAAGAGAAAGCATAAATCTAGCCTGCCTAATCAGAAAAGCTCTAATAATAAAGAAGTATAGAAGTTATGAGCACATAACCATGGAAATTAGGGGACGCCAGTGGAAGAGGAGACGTCAGTCACAGACAAAAATCATATTGTAGGACAGTAATGATGCCTCCAACCAAATAAATTTGTTTTCAGGGTGTGGTTAAAATCCAGAAACCAGAATAATAGTAAATACTTGGAGAACAAAAGGATTCATTCCCAAACACATAAGAAGACAGAAAAAGAGGTTTCTAGTGAGAAATTCTGAGGACACACATGCAGACCTGGCCTCAGTAAGATGGAGCTTCTTAAGATGGGTCACCAGCAGACACTACACAGAGCCAGACTGTCACCTATGCCCCACAACTGCCCTCTCTCCAAGTTTTCCAGAGAACTCATAAACAGCTATAATTGTTTGTTTGATACACTTAGTTGGCATACTCAAGGACAAACTGACCTATCTTTTAGCTGCCAGTTAACCAGTTTACCCACCCACTGCCCCTAGAATGTGTCAACATGAACCATTGTTCCCAAACTATCAGCAGAGTTTTTTTTTACCTTCCCTCTCCCCACCCCCTTCTCTCTCTCTCTCTCCTCTCTGTCTCTCTCTTTCTCTTTTGTGACAGGGCCTCATGTTGCCACCTGGGCTAGGGTGCAGTGGCATGATCATAGCTCACTGCAGCTTTGACCTCCCAGGCTTGTGACCCTCCCACCTCAGCCTCCCAAGTAGCTGAGACTACAGGTGCATGCCACCAGCCTGGCTAATTTATTTATTTATTTATTTATTTATTATTTTTATTTTTCGTAGAGACAAGTTCTCATTATGTTGCTGAGACTGGCCTCATGGTACTGCCAAACAGTACCAGTACTCAAGCTCCTGGGCTCAAGTGATCTTCCCACCTCAGCCTTCTGAGTTGCTGGGACAACAGGAATGCACCACCATACATGGCTAATGTTTTTATTTTTTATTTTTAGAGACAGGGTTTCACTCTGTTGCTCAGGCTGGTCACAAACTCAATAATTCTTAAATTTGGTCTTTTGAGGTAATTTTCTGTAAGTTTGTTCATCTTCATTCTTTTTCCTTTGGTCTCCTCTGCACGTTTTCAAACAACCTGTCTGAGTTCAGTGATTCTTTCTTTGCTTGATCTGCTGTTGAGAACCTCTAATAAGGTTTTTAGCTCAGCAAATGTATTTCTTTTTGTTTGTTTGTTTGTTTGTTTTGAGACGGAGTCTCGCTCTGTCGCCCAGGCTGGAGTGCAGTGGCGCAATCTCAGCTCACTGCAAGCTCCGCCTCCCGGGTTCACGCCATTCTCCTGCCTCAGCCTCTCCGAGTAGCTGGGACTACAGGCGCCCGCCACCACGCCCGGCTAATTTTTTGTATTTTTAGTAGAGACGGGGTTTCACCGTGGTCTTGATCTCCTGACCTCGTGATCCGCCCGCCTCGGCCTCTCAAAGTGCTGGGATTACAAGCATGAGCCACCGCGCCCGGCCAGCAGATGTATTTCTTAATTCCAAAATTTCTGGATTTCTTATCTCAATCTCTTTGTTAACCTTCGCTGATAAATTTCTGAATCGTTTTTCTGTGTTATCTTGGAGATCACTGAGTTTCCTCAGTGCTGTTTTGAATTCTTGGTGAGAGGGTTCACATATTGCCTTCTTATTAGGGTTAGTCACTGGTTTCTTGCTTTGTCCTTTTGAAGAGGTCATGATCCTCTGTTTGCTATTGTTTCTTGTGAATGTATGTGTATGTCTTTGTGTTGAAGGATTAATTATTTACTCCAGTCTTCTCTGTCTGGCTGGTTTTGGTTTTTATTGGATATGTCTGCTTAGAGAGACTTTACAATTTGCCTGTAGATTTTTTTTTCACTGGGTCACTGACTCATTTCCAGCACTAGATGTCAGCTTAAGCCTGGGTTTGCCTCGGTTCTAGTAAACAATCAGATTGCTGCCCATCCAAAACGGGGGAAGTCCTAAAAGGATTATCCCAGCAGTGTGGGAATGCTGGCTAGGGATTCATGCTTAAGGGAACTGTGGGATGAGCTTCTTACAGCATGGTACTGCCAAACAGCAACTCTGATTTGGTGTCTTCTTTGGCCAAGTTACAGAGCAGAGTTTCCAGGACTGGGGATGGTAGTCCCATCTCCCTCCTTCGTCTCTGGCTGTCCTCAGGGATATTTCTCCCTTTAGCACTGCTGAGACTTCCTGTGGTTTGAGGCAAGAACAGGTCTCCTGCCATGGGACCCAAGATGGTAGGAAAGTCGGTTGTCCACTTCAATCTCACTTTTCCCATTAGAGAAACCATGAGACTGGGAGAAATTTGCCTGGTGCCAGGCAGACTGAGGTAAGGAGTGTCATGCTATGGAAGTCCAATTCTTTTACCATCTGCTTAGAGGTTTTTTCACTTCTCTGTGGTACTGGGAATGATTTCATCCTTATATCTGAGTTTTGGGATATTGCTGGTGATAATCTTAACATTGTGGATTTGTTTCCATTTTCTGGTGGTAAGGGAGAAGAAGCAGCCAGCTTGCTTCTATGCCACCATTTTGAAACACAATGTCAGGGTACATTTTTGAGCTTGGTAGGGTTTTAGGGCTGCAGCTTAATGGTTAGCCCATTCGCAGTAAAAATCTTTGGTGGCAAGTCTAATGCTAGGCAGAATAGGCATCCATCTGTGAAACAGCAGCCCAGGCATTCCTCTGACGCTAGAGGGAATGGGCTGTAATGATCAGCTGCATTAGCTACACCCCCTCCAGGTCTCTGGAGAAGCCCTGCCTCTTGTCTTAAGAATACAACTTCACAGTGGATTTGATGAAGAAATATATACCATGGAATACTATGCCGCCATAAAAAAACACGTCCTCTGAAGCAACATGTATGCAGCTAGAGGCCATTATCCTAAGTGAACTAACACAGAAACAGAAAACCAAATACCTCATGTTCACACTTATAAGTAGGGACTAAACACTGGGTATACATGGACATAAAGATGGAAACAAGAGACACTAGGGGTACAAGAGGGGAAAGGGAAGGATGGGGGTTAGGGCTGAAAAACTACCTGCTGGGTACTATGCTCACTATCTGGGTGACAGGTTTAATCATACTCCAAACCTCAGTATCATGCAATAAACCTTTGTAAGAAATCTTCACATGTATCCCCTGAATCCAAAATAAAAGTTGGAAAAAAAAAGACTACTTCAAGCCACAAGTGCTCAGCAACCAGAGCTAATGTAGCACCCTCTAGATGTCTTGCCTGAAATCCAGCCAAGACAAGAATTCCTGAAGAATTCAGTCTCATTTAGGAGATAAAGTAACCTACATGAATCAATCAAGAATGTTAAATTGTGACGTTCTGCTGAAAAAGGGATTTAAAGAAGGAAGAGAGAAATGTGGACAAAATAGACAAAGAGGATTTCATGGAGGATTTGAACATTGGTTGGCCTTAAACGATGAGTAGGAGTCAATAAGAAGCAGAGGGAAGAAATTTAAACGGAGAAGTAAAGAGGTAAACTATAAAAAGCTATGAACAGGTCAAAGCAGGGAAAATTTAGTTGGGAAAAAAAGTTTAGAATGACATCATATCATATTCATTCTTCCAAAAGACCACAAACAGCAAGGATTCAGAATCTGTTAAGATAATAAATGTGGTTTTTATATAAGCAGACTTTTGTGACTGTGAACACTGACATACAGACTTTGTTTCTGCGAATACGAGTGTCTGTGAACACTGAAAATTGATAACAGGGATTAATCCATATTGTGACTTGGAAAAAAATAAATTATAAATAATTTGTTATAGTTTAAATTTTGTTAAAATAGATCATATATCTAAGATTCCCAAAATAAATGTATAAATACATGACCACTGCCATTTTGGAGAGATTTTGCTTAAGGAAATTGTAGAATTTTCCCTCTAATGAAATACTGTAATTTGAGATGCATTTTCTACATGGTTTTTGAGTGTCAAATATTACTTGGCAGGTAACAAATTCTAAATACTGAAAGATCAACTTATAACTTCCAAAGAGTGATGCAATTATTTAATTTTAGGTTAGAAAATGTAAGCAACTACTTTATATAGAGGAATTCCTAAAAACTGTAGCAAAAATGAAAAATCTTACCAACTATACATAGATATACAATACACACACACACACACACACACACATACACACAAGGTTGGTGGTTCACTGCAACATGTTTGTAATAGCAAAAACAAGCAAGAAAATACACAGACACACACACACACCTTGGAAACAACCAAGATATCCCTTAATGAAGGGCCCACTAATTGTTCTGTACTACCCTTGTTCAATAAAATTTTAATGCATCATTAGCGATACAAAGAATGAGGTAGGGCTATATATGCAGATATGTAAAACTCTCCAAGACATATTGTTACATAAAAAGCAAGATACATTGCATAATAACACCACTCGTATAAATTGTTTCAAGTGTGTATATGTGTATATATGATATTTCATCAATTCTAAGATGCATACTTTAAGAAGGTTTAATATGCAGCATTTTTTTTTGTTTCTCAGCATTTTTTTCTTTATGCAGTTACATAAAATACCTAATTTGTGTGTATAGAATCACAAAAAAATTGTAATCAGTAATAGTTTAGATTTGATAAAGTACATTATAAGCTTTCTAGGGAGAATACACAATAAATTATTAATAAGGATCACTCTGCATGAAAGAGATTGAAGAAGGGAAGTAGAAGAAGAATTTTTACTTTCCAATTTCCTAACTTTCTGTATGGTTCTTTTCTAAAAAATAAAAAAATCATGTGTACATTTTAGTTGTATTATATCTGTGCATATCATATACAGTAACATACAAACCCCTGAGCTTGAGCTTGAGCTCAAGAGTTTGAGACTAGCCTGGGCAACATAGAGAAACCCAGTCTTGACAACTAATGCAAAAAATTAGCCAGGCGTGGTGGCGTGCACCTGTAGTCCCAGCTACTTGGAGGGCTGAGGAGGGAGGATAGCTTGAGCCCAGGAGGTCAAGGCTGCAGTGAGCCAAGATGGCGCCACTGCACTCCAGTCTGGGTGACAGAGTGAGAGCCTATCTTAAAAAAAAAAATTAGGACCTAAAATTCGCTGTGAATCTACCTACCCCCAAGCTTTCACATTCTGCTGACCCAAAGAACACAGAGTGAATGTGGCATCAACACTTGTTCACTTTCTCTGGGTCCTTCTCTCCTTCACAGACAACTTGCTCTGTTGTGCAGGCTGGAGTACAGTCATGAGAGCACAGCTCATTGCAGTCCTCACCTCCTGGGCTCAAACGATCCTCCTACTTCAGCCTCCCAAGTAGCTAGGACTAAAGGCGTACACAATCACACTTAGCTGTTCTTTTTTGGTTTGGGTTTTGGTTTTTCTGTACAGATGGGATCTCACTATGCTGCCCAGGCTGGATGCAATCATTTTCAATTCCCACCATCCCTTCTTAAGTTCAATTTTAAGGATTCAGTGAACTTCCGCAAAGTCAACCAGAAATGCATCCTGGTTATTTTCAGGAGCATTTCCAGGTGTTGAACTCCTCCACTCCTAGGAATACTACAGTAAGTGAGCAAGTTGCATACCTGTGTGCTGGGTACAGCCAATTCAACCACACCCTTTTCTCTTGCACCCATTTCTGTAACCCTATCCCAAATGCATTAGTTTATTCAGCAATATTGAGCGTCTTCTGCATGTCTGGCCACTGTGGCTACATAAAAGACTAAGGACTTCTCCAAAGCAAAATGCACAATCAAATTGGTGTGACAGACTATTGAATACAACACAAGATGGTCAATGTCAATGACAGGTGAATTAACGAAGGGCTAAGGGAGCTTAGCAGGCAGCAAAACTTCTGGAAAAAAAGAAAAAGAAAACTTGATGGAGAAGGTACCACCCGAGTCAAGTCTAAAGGAGAGTTGTCAGGAGAGGATGGGAGAGAGAAACATTATAGGCAGAAGGTGGGAACAGTGGCGTACAAAAGCAGAGAAGCAAAAACAGGCACAACTATCTTGGGAAAAGTGGTAAATTCAGCAATGAGACCTTTGGGCTAGAGGGGAATGAGAAGGGTAGAGGAACGGGAAATAAGCCTGGAGAGACAGGCATTTTTTTTTTGTTTTATTTTTGAATTTTTAAAAATATATAGGTATATGGCCGGGTGTGGTGGCTCACGCCTGTAATCCCAGCACTTTGGGAGTCCGAGGTGGGCGGATCACAAGGTCAGGAGATCGAGACCATCCTGGCTAACACTGTGAAACCCCGTCTCTACTAAAAATACCAAAACAAATTAGCTGGGCGTGATGGCGGGCGACTGTAGTCCCAGCTACTCGGGAGGCTGAGGCAGGAGAATGGCTTGAACCCGGGAGGCAGAGATTGCAGTGAGCCGAGATCGCGCCACTGCACTCCAGCCTGGGCGGCAGAGCGAGACTCCGTCTCAGAAAAAACAAACAAATATATATATATATACATACATATATATATACATATATATGTATATATTTTTATTTTAATAGCTTTTGGGGTACAGGTGTTTTTTTACGTGGATGCATTGGATAGTGGTGAAGTCAGATTTCAAGGTCATCCAGGTAGTGTACATTGCAAGCGATATGTAGTTTTTTCATCCCTCATCCCCCTCCCACCCTTCACCTTCTGAGTCTCCAAAGTCCATTATACCGCTCTGGATGCCTTTGCGTAGCAATAGCTTAGCTCCTACTCATAGGTGAGAACGTGCGGTATTTGGTTTTCTATTCTCAAAACGGGGAGTGGGTGTGAAGTCACTTCGATGTCCAGTGTAGAGACTGACAAAGGGCAGTGACTCAGCTGGGGTTTTGAAGCAGGAGTTCCCTGGGTTCAACTAACGGAGGTGGAGGACTGAACTGTAGCGTGGATTCCAGTCCCCTAAAAAGAAGGAAAGTGGGCGGGGAACCCGGCTGCAGCAGGGCCTCCGGGGCAGGGGCCGGCCGCTCACAGCGCGCCCCTACCAGGCACTCACCAGCCGCTCCCCGGGCCCCGATGCCCAGACCACTCAGACCACTGAGGCCGGCCCCAGCGGCTGCGCTGCCCCGGGGGAGCTGCTCCGGCCTCCGCGGCGCGGAGCGAGGCTGACGGTTGGGAGTTCGACACAGGCTCGCTCCGGGGCGTCCCGCGAGGGCTAGGCAGCGCGCCGCTCCCTTCGGGGAGCGACTGGAGGGGCACGGGCAGCCCCCGCGCTCCCCAATAAAGGATGCACCCGCCGAGCCCGAGGACTGAAACATTGTTTAGGGGACCCCAGGCACTGAAGGGCGGCTTCCTGGAGATGGACATTTGGAGTACAGTGCCAGGGGCTTGGGAGGATTCCCGCGTATACGTGGAAATACGGAAATAAATAAAATAATGTTTTCTATGACCTTTACAGTTTCTGAAGTTAGTGTTTTCCTTGAGAACCTAAAAAGTGTTTCCCGGTGAGTCGGTGTGTTCAGAAACCTGTGACTGATGAGAGAGAAAGATTCTGGGGGAAAACTGACTTCTCTCCCAAGTCCACCCCCTCCCCTCTCCAGGACGGTTCTGCTTTTGCTGTAACTGCCTGACATGACGTGAGCGGTCCGTTTTTAGTTGGCTGTGTTAACCAAAGAAAAAAAAATCAGTCACTTAAATAATTTTTTTTTTTTGAGACGGAGTCTCGCTCTGTCGCCCAGGCTGGAGTGCAGTGGCGCGATCTCAGCTCACTGCAAGCTCCTCCTCCCAGGTTCACGCCATTCTCCTGCCTCAGCCTCCGAGTAGCTGGGACTACAGGCGCCCGCCACCACGCCCGGCTAATTTTTTTGTATTTTTTGGTAGAGACGGGGTTTCATCGTGATCTCGATCTCCTGACCTCGTGATCCGCCCGCCTCGGCCTCCCAAAGTGCTGGGATTACAAGCGTGAGCCACCGCGCCCGGCCTCACTTAAATAATTAACATTAGTTTTATTCAGATGTCTTACTGAGGATTGCAATCCGGGAGAGTCTTTCAGAGACTTTCTGTGAGACTGCTCCAAAGCTTAGGTACAGGTGGTGGCATGTGATGGGAAGTGGCATCAGATGTGCTCAGCAGTTACATCAAATGAGCTCAGCAGTTACATTACAGCAAAATCTCATCAAGGGTGGGGTTCAAGTGTACATCTGGTTATAGATTATAGAGGCATAATCATTAATCCTATCAGCTATTATCTTATTACATATAGGAAGAGGCATGAGATAGGATCCTGGAACTTTTGCAAGAAAAGATTCATGCAAGAGATGTTATCATCTTCAGGGGCATTCTTCCAGGAGCTGCACTTAGTCACTGAGTTAGGGGATTTGTGAAATTTGGCTGCCAAAGGATTCTCTGACATTCTGCTGGCAAGCAGAATGAGCAAATATAGCTTCTTACATAAACTGTTTTGTCTTACAGGTGTGAAAGTCAGTCTTTGAATGTACAGCAGATCAATGTGGAATGAGGACTGAAAGGTCTGTCAATTGAAAAAAAAACAAGAATGAATATAAAAAATCACAAATTAAATAAACCATCGTCCATCCATATTAATAGACATCACTCAGTGATTACACAATATAAGCTTATGGGGGCAAGGGAGTTCCTGAATATCCTTGCTGATTGTGCCGAAATGTAAGACCAACCTACCCTCTAACTCTGAGCCACTTCCTTAACTAATCTGTACGCAACTAAGTAGGCCACAGCAACCACGGCATGAGAAGGCACAACTGCTCACTTCCCGGGGAAGAGGGACTAGCTTGTTTACTGCTCGATACAAAAGATAGTAAGCACTCAGCCCTAGATTCTTTACCTGCCTCCCAGTCCACTGCCTGCATCTGGGCCCATGGGGTTGCCCACTGGGACTTGGGTTTGGGGGAACCGGCCTACCATATGATACTCCTGCCATTTGTTGGCCTGCGAGTAACAAGTGCTCTACCTCTTGTCCATCGAATCTCGTTGTTTACTTTTGGCACTGATGGAGCTGGGGCAGGTTTTATACTTGCCTTCTTTTCCTGTCTCTATGCTGTCTCTCTATTCTCATATAGTAAGAAACAAAACAAAATATCATATTCCTTAATAAAGAGCCTTAAATATATTCATTCATATGCTTTAACCTACAAATGCCTCTTTTGAAAATATATTCCTAAGAAATAATACTAAATATGGACAGAGCTTTGCTTCTAAAGACATGTGTTGCTGTATTAGGTTTGTAGCACCGTGATCCATGCAACAGTTTCATTAACTCTGGCAGAAAACTGGCTTCATGGAATACTGCCAGATGATAGCACCCCTGAGAATGCCTGAGATACAGGAAAACTGTACCTTCCACAGAGTTCTCTTGGGGTTTAACAGAAAGTAAGCCCCATGCAGCACTTATATAAGACATTAAGTGCCCACAACCCTGAGTATTAAGTGTCCCTGAAAATACAATGAGGGAACACATATAAAAACATTTAGCACAGTAGTACATGGTAATGGGTAAATCAATGCTAGCTGTTATTTGTAGTAGTTTAGTATTAGTGTGTATAGGGAAGAAAAATACTGAACTGGTAATCAGAGAAACTGAGTCCTGTGACTGTGCTACTCAACAAATAACTGTTTAGTTGACTAGCCCTCAGATTGTGAAACTGCTCTATTACTGGATGTCCTCATTTGTAAAAAGAAATTGGGGAGTTGAGATAATCTCTAAGTTCCCTTCCAGTTCGAAAAATGTCTAACTCTATGATGAGTTTGGTTTCAAGCCTCATCAGTTGAGAGGAAGATGATACTATTGACTGAAATAAAAATGTCAAAACAACCAACTGGAAATGTCTAGGTATTGTAGGGAATATGCAATTAAGGTGCACAGATTATCAATATTTGTTATGTTATAATTGTCCTAAAGTACCATATGATCATATTATCAAATAACAATTTAAGTAGCCAGTTATTCAAGTAAAACATATATAAATATTAAATAACTATCCACAGCTCATTCCTTTGAGCTTTTCTTGAAGGATTACCAGGCTGTAATGGCACATTTATATCTTGTTTAGTATGGTCCATTCTACTTGCAAACAAAAATCTCTGCCAGTGCAGAAACCCGAAAAACCTGACAATAAGAATCTAAGCAACTGTGAACCCAAAAGTATCTGAGACGGGTCGCAATCAATTCAGAAAGTTTATATTGCAAATATTTTGCTAAGGTTAAGGATGCACCCATGACATAGCCTCAGGAGGTCCTGACGACATGTGCCCAAGGTGGCCAGGTTACACCTTGCTTTTATACGTTTTAGGGAGACATAATACATGGGGGTGGGCCTTCCAGGCCACAGGTAGATTTAAAAATCTTCTGATTAGCAATTGGTTGAAAGTGTTATTATCAATAGAAAGAAATGTGTGGATTACAATAAGGGGTTGTGGAGATCAAGGTTTTATCATGCAGTTGAAGGGTCCAGGTAGCAGGCTTCAGAGAAAACAGATTGTAAATGTTTCTTATCAGACTTAAAGAGTGTCTTATCAGTAATTCCAAGAGGGACGAGGGTATAATGAGGCATGTCCAACCCCTCATTCCATCATGGCCTGCACTAGTTTTCAATCTATCTATTTTCCTATGGTTGGACATTTAGCCTTTATCAATTTTTTCTTTTTTTTTTTTTTGCTATTCAAACCATGTCTCTTATACATATCTCATGGAGTGCAGACACAATAACCCTTTTCATACCTTTGGCTGAGAGGAAGGGTCCATTCAGATGGTTGGGGCGGCGGGGTGCAGGGAGTTACAATTTTATTTTTGGTTTACACAACTAATAAGACGATGTTCATTAAGGAAAATAAATGTAATCATAAAAGTATTTTAAACATATTCTCAGATTTCCTAATCTTAAATTACTACCAACAAAAAAGAAAAGCCATGCATATGTCCCTTGTAATGGATTGAATTGTGTACCCCCCAACAAAATATGTCCAAGTCTTTTTTTTTTTTTTTTTTTTTTGAGAAGGAGGTCTCGCTGTGTTGCTCAGGCTGGAGTGCAATAGCACCATCTCAGCTCACTGCAACCTCCATTTCCCTGGTTCAAGTGATTCTTCTGCCTCAGCCTCCTGAGTAGCTGGGACTACAGGTGCACAACATCACGCCCGGCTAATTTTTGTATTTTTGTAGAGATGGGGTTTCACCATGTTGGTCAGGCTGGTCTTGAACTACTGACCTCAGGTGATCTGCCTGCCATGGCCTCCCAACATGCTAGGATTACAGGTGTGAGCCACCACACTCGGCCAATATGTCTAAGTCTTAATTACTATGACCTGTGAATGTGACCTTATTTGGAAAAAAAAATATCTTTGAAGACGTAATGAAGTAAAAAAATCTCAAGGTGAAATTGTTGGGGTGATCAGACCCAACACCAGGCCGTGGGGGCTACAAAGTCCAGCGGAGTCAAAGGTCTAGCAGGAACCAGCCCCACTAGCAACGTGGATTCTCTTTCTTATCCCAGGTGTGGGTCAAACAGATGAGTTTGTGAAAGCTGGGTCCAGGGGGATCACCGCAATGTGGAGCTGCAATGTCACCCAAGCACTGGAATAGCCAGCATTTATTATCAGTTTACATGTGGGAGGGGGAGCAAGGGCAGTGAGCAGAGGGTGGTCTGATCATGGGGTGAGAGGATCACATGATTATAGGGTGAGGTCCACAGTAAAGATGTACGGATATACGGAACTGAGTTCCAACCGCTAGTTGCATGCATCAGCAATTTAATAGGGTCAGGCTTTAACTATAAACTATGTTTGAGATGGTTGCGCAGTAGGCAAGTAAGAACAGGACATGAAACCAGACGACCAGTCTGACCACAATTCTCCCCGGGGGAGGGGCCCCCGGGCAGGCCTAGGAGAGTGGTGGGAGAAGAAGAGCTTTACATCCTTATCTCAACCACTGAAGCTTTCACTTCCAAACAGACATCCCTCATGCGTCCGTTTATAGGCTCTCCATAAGGGCTGCATTCCTCTCCCAGGGACTTAATAGATATGCCTTCCTGAGAAAGGAATCTGGGTGATGTGTCACCTCCCATCCTGCACATCTGTCTATAGGCTCTCTGCAGGGGAAAGCACATCACACGCTGTTAACTCTCACTGGCAGCCAAACCTCATGGTGACTGGCTCAGTCCTTCATTGTTGCTTTAATAACCTGATTACTGTTTAACAATCAAGCAATCATCATTACACAAAGACAAGCATTCTACTGGAAAAACAACACAGCAATTTAGAAAGTTATATGTAGTTCTTTTTTTTCTTCTGACTTCATTCTAGAATTGCTTACACAAACACTTCCTTAAACTGTCCCTCCATTTCTCCCCAGTCCAGGGTCCTGGGCTTCGCCCATACGAAGGAATGAGAAAAGACAAGTTAAGACTGCATAAGGTGGGTCCGGGGGCCAATGCTGGTATGGAGGCTGAAAAAGCCCTGAGCTCTGGGAGCCTACACTATTTATTGGTGATCAAACAAAGAAGCAGGTAGTGAGGACATGTGGATGTGGGGTAAACAGGTGAGGGTGTGAGGATGTAGGGGTAGAAAGGTAGCGGAGCATGAAGTGTAGCTGTGATGGTTTAGCATTTTCTTTGACACATATAGAATATACTCTGCTGCTTGAGATAATGGTGAACATGATTATGAGCCTGGGAGAGCAACCAACAAGTCTGTGCACATTCCAGAGGCTACGAGGGGTTTTATGCCCTGAGCCCCAGATTCCATCCAAGCCACAAGGGGTTTTATGCCCTGGACTTAGATTTGTGGTGCAGCAGGGCAGCCTTCCACCCTTTGGCACAGAGCTTGGTGTCCCAAAGGCCACGAAGGGTTTTAGAGCCTGGACCCCGGACATCTTCCAAGACTCTTTTATATTATGACAGACAAGCCAGTCCTGCCTCAGCTCTTCTACCAACAGAAATCATCCTGATTTAGGGTGGGTCCTAAACCTATGACTAGAGTCCTTATCAAAGAAAGTGGAGAGAGATTATAGACATGAAGACAGGGAGGAAGGCCATGTGAAGATGAAGGCAGAGATTAGAGACACGTTTCCACAAACCAAGGAACTCCAGGAGCCACCAAAAGCTGGAAGAGGCAAGGAAGGATTTTCCGTAGATCCTGTAAGGGGGAATGGCCCAGGTAACACCTTGATTTCACCCTTCTTGCCTCCAGAATTGTGAAAGAATAAGTTTCTGTTGTTTTAAGTCACCGAGTTTGTGGTAACGTGTTACATCGTCCCTGGGAAAATTAATACACCCCTTCTACCAAAAAGGAGAATGTGAAAGTTTTCATGTCAGTGTGAAGTGTTTTATAAAAATCCTGAAAAATAGAGTTGAGGAGGGCTCTGAAAAGAAGGGTCTCATGTATGCCTGACGACAAAACTATCACAGAAGATTCTGTGAAACTACAACCTTGTACAAAGGCCATCAAAACTTTATACAAAGAAATACTTCTGCAAGGACATCCGCCCAGGAACTCTGTCCATCCTTAGACGGACATCATCACCCTTACTGTTGATCATTGTAGCCAAGGATAATTGTCTCAAAACAATTATGTAATCTTCCTCATTTTTCATTTAAAAACTTTTGTTTTCCTTTATCTCCCTGAATATGCACATAGTTTACTATGGCACACATATTCCCATTGCGATGCCCTATGTTCAAATAAATACCTTTTTCTTTTAGAGAACCTCTTTCTGTTTTTTAGTTTGACAAAGCACTTCTAAACTCTTTGGAATTTGTGTCTTCTCAAACAGGGACTATTTCTAAACTATTCCTTCCCCACTATCACTGTCTTCCCTTTTGTTTCTCTATGTGGTGCTTGTTACTTTTCAGTTTCAAAAAAAATGTGCGATGAAATATTTAAAATATACAGAGAGTCATAAAGAATAATACAACTCTCCATTTGCCCAGCATCCAGCTTAAGTTATAAAACATTGTCAACACAGTGAAATCCACAGTATATCCCTCCCCTATGTCTTCCTCTGCTGCCCCTTAGAGGAAATCATGTTCCTGAATTTGTTTATTCCCAGGCACTTCCTGTACCATTACTAGATGTGTATTTAACCCTAGGCAATACATTATGTCATTCTGCATATTTTTAAGCTTTGCAAAAACGGTATTGTGCTATGTGTATTCTTCCGCAACTTGTAATTTTTTCATTTCTATTATGAGATTTATCTGTGTTGGAATAGTAGCTCTGGTTCATTTATTTTTACTTATGTATAGTAGTCCACTCAGTGAAAATAACACAATCTATCTATTTTCCTACAGTTGGATATTAAGGCTTTATCCTTTTTTCTTCTTTTTTTTTTGCCATTCAAACCACGTCTGTTATATATGTCTCATGGAGTGCAGACACAATAACCCTCTAGGATATATACTTAGCAGTGGATTCCAGGATGTACTCTCTTCAACTTCATTAGATACTGCCAAACTACTTTCCAAAGTGTGTCCACCAGCAAGTGTTTATGCATTTCAGCTGTTCTACATCCACACCAACACTTGATATTGACAGGTTTTTAATTTTTTAATTTCTGTCAATCTCAAGAGCATAAAAGAAAACTCATTTCTATATTAAATTGCATTTCCCTATTTACCAGAAAATTGGAGCGATTTTTCTTTTTCTTTTACTTTTTTTGAGACAGAGTCTCACTCTGTCACCCAGGCTGGAGTGCAGTGGCGTGATCTTGGCTCACTGCAACCTCTGCCTCCCGGGTTCAAGTGATTCTCCTGCCTCAGCCTCCTGAGTAGCTGGGATTACAGGCACATGCCACCACACCTGGCTAATTTTTGTATTTTTAGTAGAGACAGGGTTTCACCATGTTGGTCAGGCTGGTCCCAAATTCCTGACCTCGTGATCCGCCTGCCTCGGCCTCCCAAACTGCTGGGATTACAGGCATGAGCCACCACTCCCGGCCTCTCTCCCTCTCTCTCTCTCTCTCTCTCTCTCTCTCTCTCTCTCTCTCCTTCCTTCTCTTTCTTCTTTTCTTTCTTTTCTTTCTTTCTCTTTCTTTCTTTCTTTCTTTCTTTCTTTCGTTCTTTCGTTCTCTTTCTTTCTTCTTTCTTTCTTTCCTCCCTTCCTTTCCTTTCTTTCCTTTTTTTGAGACAGGGTCTCATTCTGTCGTCCAAGCTGGAGTGGAGTGGTGTGATCTCACCTCACTGCAACCTCCACCTCCCAGGTTCAAGTGATTCTCCCACCTTAGCCTCCCAAGTAGCTGGGATTACAGGCATGTGCCACCACACCCGGCTAATTTTTGTACTTTTAGTAGAGGTGGGGTTTCACCACGTAGGGCAGACTTGGAGCAATTTTTCATATGCCTATATGCTATTGCTATTTCTATTCTCTCTTTTGTAAATTGCCTATTCTTCTTTTTTTGCCATTTTTTTCTATTGAGTTATGTGTCTCTTTCTCATTGATTTCTAACAGTTTTTACATATTCTGGATACTGAACCTTTGTTGGCTATGTGTGTTGCCCATACTTTCTCCTGGTCTATGGTTTAACTTTTTACCTTTTAGGGTGTGTTTTAGCTTTCTTTTATACTTCATGCTTTTATATCTCATTAAGAAACTTCTTTCTTTCTTTTTCTTTTTTTTTTTTGGAAATGGAGTCTTGCTCTGTCACCCAGGCTGGAGTGCAGTGGCACGATCTCGGCTCACTGCAACCCCTGCCTCCCAGGTTCAAACAATTCTCCTGCCTCAGCCTCCCAAGTAGCTGGGACTAGAAGCACATATCACCACGCCTGGCTAATTTTTTGAATTTTAGCAGAGACGAGGTTTCACTGTGTTGCCCAGGCTAGTCTCAAACTCCTGAACTCAGGCAATCCACCTGTCTCAGCCTTCCAAAGTGCTAGGATTACAGGGATGAGCCACCACACCTGGCCTTCATTAAGAAATTTCTACCATGAATTCACAAAGGCATTTTCTAATATTTTATTCTTCAAGGTTTTAAGTTTTGCCTTTTCACATTTATGTCTGTAATCCTCCTGGACTTATGTTTTCCTTTATGGTATGAAATAGAGATCTTTTTTTATCACATACATAATCAATTGTCCTTACCCCATTCATTGAAAAAATAATCTTTTCCCCACTAGCACTAACATAACATATACCAAATTTATATATATACACACACACACACAGACACAAACATGGTGTGTGTGTATATTGGTTGCCTATTAATGCACAACAACTTATTCCAAAACTTAGCAGCTGAAAACAATAAACATTTATTATCTCACAGTTTCTGTGGTTTAAGAATCTGGGAATGGTCCAGCTAGGTAGTTCTGGATCAGAGTCTCTCACAAGACAGTGATTAAGGGGTTGACCAAAGCAGCAGTCATTTCAAAGCTCCACTGAAAAAGGACCCACTTGCAATTTTACTGTGTAGCTGATGGCAGCTGTCTGGCTTTCACTGGCTGTTCACCAGAGACATTGGTTCCTTGCCACATGCATCTCTCCTTAGTGTTGCTCACAACGTGACAACTTGCTTACCCTCCAAGTGAGAGATCAAAGACAGCGACAGAGAGCTCCCAAGAATCACAACCTTTTCATTCTTTAATCTCAGAAATGACACAAAGTGACACCTTATCATGTCTGTCATGCTCTTTGTATCAGAATTGAGCCACCAAATCCAGCCCATACTCAAGGTCAGGGAAGCAGACAAGACTGTGAATACCCGGAGATGAGGACCATTGGGGTTATCTTAGAGTGGTCTACCACAGTTTCCATTTGTTGATCTATGCCAGCCTCCCTACCATACTGTCTTTTTTTTTTTTTCTATTCTGTCTTAATTACTGTAGCTTGTACAAAGTCTTGTTATCCAGTAGAGAATGTTCCCCTACTTAATTATTATTCAGTATGTCTTTCCTATTTGGGGCCCTAAAAATAGAAATGTAGAATCTGCTTGTTCATTTTAATTTAAAACCCCTGGGCCAGGCACAGTGGTTCATACCTGTAATCACACTTTGGGAGGCCAAAGTGCGAGGATCACTTGAGCTCAGGAGTTCAAGACCAGCCTGAGCAACATAGTGAGATGCTGTCTTCACAAAAAATAAAATAAAATAAATCACCTGGGTTTGGTGGTGCATGCCTGTAGTCTCAGCTATTTGTGAGGCTGAAGTGGGTGGACGGCTGGAGCCTGAGAGTTTGAGGCTGCAGTGAGCTGAGACAGCACCACTGCACTCCAAACTGGACAACAGAGTGAGACCCTATCTCGAAAGAAAGAAAGAAGAAAGAAAAGAAAGAAAGAAAGCAAGGAAGGAAGGAAGGAAGGAAGGACTCTGTTGGGATTTTTATTGGAATTTCATTACATGAACAGATTAATTAGTAAATAATTGATATTTTATGATATTGAGTCTTCCTATTCATTTACATGCTTTATATCTCACATATTCTGAGAAGCTCACCAGAAAGATTAGTGCAAAAGGGCCGGGAACAGTGGCTCATGCCTGTAATCCGAGCACTTTGGGAGGCCGAGGTGGGCGGATCACCTCAGGTCAGGAGTTTGAGACCAGCCTGGCCAACATAGTGAAACCATGTCTCTACTAAAAATATAAAAATTAGCCAGCGTGGTGGCAGGTGCCTGTAATCCCAGCTACTTGGGAGGCTCAGGCAGGAGAACTGCTTGAACCCAGGAGGTAGAGGTTGCAGTGAGCCAAGATCACACCACTGCATTCCAGCCTGGGCGACAGAGGAAGACTCCGTCTAAAAAAGAAAATTAATGCAAAAGAAGACAATTTCAATAATTCAGTGGTAACACACAGTATATGGAGAGTTTGTGTATTGCTCCAATTCCCGAGTTTAAAAGGTTTAAGGTCTAGTTCCATATAGAAGTCCTGTAGTTCTAATAGACTGTGTTTTGATGAAATATCCTCAATAAGTTAGTATGAGGTATGCACAACATTTCTGCTGAAATCCTTATCCTGCCTATCCTTTTGCAGTGGACATCCATGGTTCAGTTTGCCTGGCAATCCTCGCTTCTCATAAGAACACCATCACTCTTCTTTTGAGGAACAGATCCTCCCCAAACACCAACCAGGTGGTCCTAATCCAGGCTGCCAATCACAGTGCTTCAATCACAGGAGTAAGCACAGGTCCTAGGCCAGGCCAATCACAGCTCCTTCTTGGATTTTCCAATTTGATAAAATCCAGGCTGGCTGGATAAAATCCAGAGGGAGAGTTTACTCCCACTCCTAGTGAGAGAACAGCTGCCAAATTTCTAGTCTTATGGAGCTGGTGTCTGATAAACTGAAGCTGAGATGCAGAAAAAAGCTGAGATGAGAGACAGAGACATCTTGGTAGTGGCCAGGTGGCTAGTGCCATATACATCCCTGCCCAACCTCATTTTGGTTAGGTGAGCACCAGTCATTCCCATTTATTCTTTTAACAACAAGAAGTATTTAATGAGCATCTACTATAATGAGCCAATCATTGAAGACACAGTGATGACTAAGCCTTCCAGTGAACACAAAATATATATTAATGTAAAAAGTACTGCAAGTTATGGACATTTGGAACCTAAGTAGGCAAACCATAACTTAAATCTCATTTAGGCTGGGCACAGTGGCTACACCTGTAATCCCAGCACTTTGGGAGGCTGAGGTGGGAGGATCACTTCAGCCCAGGAGTTGAGACCAGCCTGGGCAACATGGTGAAACCCCCATCTCTACAAAAAATACAAAAATTAACTGGGTGTGGTTTTGCAGCCTGTAGTCTCAGCTAATCGGGAGGCTGAGGCCAGAGGACAGCTAAAGCCCAGGAAGTCAAGGCAGCAGTGACTGCAGTAAGCTGAGATCATACCACTGCACTCCAGCCTGGGCGACAGAGCGAAACACTGTCTTAAAAAATTTAAAAAAAAAAAGAAAAAAGAAAAAGAAAACTTATTTAATCCTCAACAAATCCTGTTAGGAAGCTCAGAGAGGGTCAGTAATTATTGCAGGCTTCTAGCGCCAATACATAGCGGAACCAAGACTTGAACATAGGTTTTCGACTCAACAATTGTTTTAATTACTCTGTGCTGCGTAAACTGAGAAACCTCTGAATCCTTACAATTTTAAAAGAACAACTTACAGTTTTCAGTTTCCATCAGATTCCAATTTTCTACCAAATTGCAGCCCTGAGGTACGAATGGTTACCAAACTTTGGTTAAACAAACAAAATTAGTTCATTAAATAAAAGAGAAACCACTCCGCCCAGGCTGCATTTTTTTTTTGTACGAGTTTGCCCTCTTTATGCGCAAGGCTCCTTGGGAGTTGTAGTCTGAGGCATAGTCCTGTGGGTGGAGGCGCTGACTCACTGGGACCCAATCAGCAGAGAGTCAACTTGCTCTCCGCGCAGCGATTGGCTGGAAGTCAGCGGTCTCCCGCCCGCGGCGCCATCGCGCGATCCCTAGTTAAGGCGGCACAGGGCCGAGGCGGAGTGTGGGTGACTCCTCTGTTCCTCGGGTCCGGTCGTCTGTGATACTGCAGTGCAGCCATGGCAGAACCGCAGCCCCCGTCCGGCGGCCTCACGGACGAGGCCGCCCTCAGTTGCTGCTCCGACGCGGACCCCAGTACCAAGGTGGGCACAGGACCGAAGGGAACCGCTCCCCGAGCTCCGCTGGGCCGGGACCGGGCCGCATTCTATCCAACCCCATCCCGCCGCCGCTGCAGGTCCGGCGGCTTCGGGCGGATGGGAGTGTGCTGGGAAGAGGGATAATGGTGTTCGATGGGGCGATCGTGGGGCCCGCGAAGTGTGGAGGGGATCCGTTGCCTCAGCTAGTTTCAAAGACTGCGACCCTGTTTTGAATTGGTTTATGTTGCGACGGTGGCTGGAAGCCAGGCCAACCCAGGGTCAGTTTTCCCAAATCAGTCGCCAAGGCCCACGAGAACAGTAGTTTCAGAACTCCCAGAAATAGGTTCAAAGACGCCTGTCCTGTGCCAGTCCTGCCCAGCCTCGTTTTTCCTTACCACCCCGACTCCAGTCTTAGCTCCTGCAAACTAATTTGATCACTCTTAAGTTTAACCGCGCCCAGAATTTCACTTTTGCTTGCTTGGCCTTTGCTGTGGGTTACAACCGCCCTTCTTGCCTTCCTCATCTTCGTGGGGCCCAGGAGAGATTACAGAATCATAGAGTTTGGATCTGAAAGGAATCTTAGAAATTCCTTCTCTTACCCTGTCGTTTTACAGTAATGACCCAGTAAGAGAAATGACCTGTTGCATACAAAGGCTTTCACTTACCGAACATGTCTTTACTGAATAAGAATCAGTGTGACTCACTCAGGTGTAGTGTTTCGGTTGCCTTGTGAAGATCAGACACAGTTGGCGGGCGCGGTGGCTCACGCCTGTAATCCCAGCACTTTGGGAGGCCGAGGCGGGCAGATCACGCGGTCAGGAGATCGAGACCATCCTCGCTAACACGGTGAAACCCCGTCTCTACTAAAAATACAAAAAAATTAGCTGGGCGTGGTGGCGGGCGCCTGTAGTCCCAGCTACTCGGGAGGCTGAGGCAGGAGAATGGCGTGAACCCGGGAGGCGGAGCTTGCAGTGAGCCGAGATCACCACTGCGCTCCAGCCTGGGCGACAGAGACTCTGTCTAAAAAAAAAAAAAAAAAATGAGGCACAGTAACCGCTGTTTATTCCAGCGAAGTCATCAGTGTCTGTAAACGCCTTTGTATTTATTTATTTGACTACATCATTTGTAAATTGCTTAAAGATTGAATATGTGCTTCGTGCAGACCTTTAAAAGGGGTAGATAAGTGGTCCATGACTCTAGTCCCTGCTTGTTCTTTACCTTCAGGGCAAAGAGTCAGACACATCTTATTGCTAAAACTTTTGACTAGCACCTGGTACTTGGCTTAGGAAAAATGTTAGTCATTGCAAAAGTAAGGGGGAAGGTAAAAAAATTCCCTGTCATGCTCATCTCACTTGTATATCCCTTAATATTAATACCTGGTTTCTTCATATAATGTAAATTGAGTCACTCAGTGTAAAATATTTTCCCAGATAACTAGGGGTTTTATATAATGGGTTTTTCAAATAAAAAGGATTCCAGGGAGATCTTTATAAAATATACTAAGTATATAAATATACTTTTACAGTTTTGTAAGGATTGTATTGTAGGCAGGTAGGACATGCACTAGAAACATCCTTGATTGTACCTTTAAAGTTTTCTTGGCCGGGTGCGGTGGCTCACACCTGTAATCCCAGCACTTTGGGAGGCCAAGGCAGGTGGACCACAAGTTTCAGGAGTTCGAGACCAGCCTGGCCAATATGGTGAAACCCCACCTCTACTAAAAATACAAAAATTAGCTGGGCGTGGTGGCGGGCGCCTGTAGTCCCAGCTACTGGGGAGGCTGAGGTAGGAGAATCGCTTGAACCCAGGAGGCGGAGCTTGCAGTGAGCTAAGATTGCGCCTCTGCACTCCAGCCTGGGTGACAGAGCGAGAGTCCGTCTCAAAAGAAAAAGTTTTCTTACAGTAGTTTTGTTAATTAAATTTGGAGAATGACACTTCTCCTCCCCCTGAAAAAAACCTCATTATTTCTATTGTCCACCTTTTGATAAGGCACAGGAGCAAATCTTTGTCACCCAGTAGCCATCCCAGTAAAACCAGATAGTTTAGGCATAAAAGACATCTTATTTTTATTCTAAATTTAAAGCATGATAAGGGAAAGACAAAGTTAAGGACTGTCAGGTGAGACAAGACATGAGCATAGCATAAGTCTTACTTTTTAAAACAGGAGATACATGTATTTTAAACGATATTTTAGAACCATACCAATAAACAGCAATCATTTTTAGGAACTTAACTTTTTAAAACAGGAACTTTTTCTCAAGATCATGCAAGTGTTTACAAGAGGGACAGGGAGTTAACAGACTATTTTGGTGATAAAAATAAAACTGTTATCTTAGCGTAGAATAACTCGATTATTTTAATAAAAATAAGCCCTACTTGTTTTTATATCCATTTAACAATTTGTAGCAAAGGATTTATAAGCCTCTGTTTTATAAATAAATTCACTAACATTGAATATATCTTACTTTTTTTTGCCACGTATAGACTTTTTAGAGTGAAAATTTTAATATTCTTTATGTGTATGTGTTTAGGCAGATATAGTACATAGTTCTCTTAATAATAAAGTTAAAGGCTGTAACATTAATTTTAAGATATAATTAATCTCAATAGCATATTAAGTGGTATTTGTTTTCATATGCATGTGTGTATATATATATAATGTTTTTAAAAGCTAATATACTGTTTTATATATTCCCATGCCATTAGACTTAATATACCATCTGTATTTATCTCCATGCCATTTAATATACCTCTACGCAGCATTTTAAATGTTTTTCATAATATTCTATTATGCCTGTGTCATACTATCTGACTATTCCTTTGTTGTTAGAGGCAGTTAGTGGTTTAAAAGCAAGGACTTTGCCGGGTGCGGTGGCTCACGCTTGTAATCCCAGCACTTTGGGAGGCCGAGGCGGGCGGATCACGAGGTCAGGAGATCGAGACCACGGTGAAACCCCGTCTCTACTAAAAATACAAAAAATTAGCCGGGCGTGGTGGCGGGCGCCTGTAGTCCCAGCTACTCGGAGAGGCTGAGGCAGGAGAATGGCGTGAACCTGGGAGGCGGAGGTTGCAGTGAGCCGAGACTGCGCCACTGCACTCCAGCCTGGGCGACAGAGCAAGACTCCGTCTCAAAAATAAATAAATAAATAAATAAAAGCAAGGACTTTGGAATCAGATTGCTTGGGCCGGAATTTTTTCTCTGCCACTTACTTTCTCAGCAGTAAAATGGGGATGATAATAATATGTATCTTATGGGCTTATTGTGAAGATTACATGGATTAGTTTCTGTGAATCTCTTAAACAGCATCTGGCACATATTGTGTAAGTGTTGTGATGGATGCCTTTGTAGATAAATCTTTGTCAGAGTAATTATTTCCTTAGAATTTTAGAAAGAGAACATCTTGGTCAAAGAATATGAATTCTTAGGCCAAGGCAGGCAGAACATGAGGTCAAGAGATTGAGACCATCCTGGCCAACATGGTGAAACTCTGTCTCTACTAAAAATACAAAAATTAGCTGGGCCAGGTTGTGGGCGCCTGTAGTCCCAGCTACCTGGGAGGCTGAGGCAGGAGAATCACTTGAACCCGGGAGGCGGGTTGCAGTGAGCCAAGATCTCACCCCTGCACTCTAGCCTGGAAACAGACAGAGACTCCATCTCAAAAAAAAAGAAAAGAATATTAATTCATGCACTACCACGACCGGCTGATTTTTTGTATTTTTAGTAGAGACGGGGTTTCACCATGTTGACCAGTCTGATTCTCGAGCTCCTGACGTCATGATCTGCCCGTCTCAGCCTCCCAAAGTGCTGGGATTACAGGCGTGAGCCACCGCACCTGGCCAAGAATATGAATTATTGAGGACTCTTGAGATTCTAGTTGTTTTCTAGAAAGATTGTAAGGTAAGGATGTGATAGACTATGGGATAGAATAGTTAAGGTTGTCTGACTTTGGCAAGTACTTGGCATGGCATCTATAACAAAAAATGAATTCTGTGCCTAAGATATGTGGATTTGAGTATAGCCTGTATAGTCTGAACAGAAGTAATGATAAAGTCGTTGGTAGTCTAGCAATACTAATGTTGGTACTAGAAAGATGTTGAAGAAACAAAATATAAACAGGATCACTACACAGCAGATTTTAAAAGATAGTTTTTAGATTTTATCTTTTTTAAAAAAAACTGAGCAACAAATAATGTTGGGTGCAGCTTGGTTGGAAATATATTATCTCAAAATTCCATAGGTTAGAGGTCCGACATGGGTCTGTCCCACTGTATGGACAAGACTGTGTTCCTTACTTAGAGGCTCTAGGGAAGAATCTGCATCTAAATCCATTTAGATTGTTCCCTGAATTCAGTTTCTTTCCACTGTCGGACAGGGGTCCCAGCTTCCTTGCTGGCTGTCAGGTGTGGATGGGTATGGTGAGGTGGGAGCAGAGGGCGGCTGCCTTTAACTCCTGGCACATGTGCCCCTATGTCTCAGAGCCAGCACCTGCAGGTTGGCCCCTTCTCACACTTGGAATCTGTCCAACTTCCCTTTATGCCACACTCCTCTTCTACTTTCTTTGCGCGCGCACGCTCGCTCTCTCTCTCTCTCTCCCTCTCTCTCCTGCATTTAAGGTCTTGTGTGATTACATTGAATCCACCTCAGTAATCCAGGCTAATCCCATTTTAAGGTCCACTGATGAGTGACCTTAATTCCATCTCAGAGTCTCTCACAGCAGCACCTAGGTTAGTGTTTGAGAGAATAAGGAAGGACATCTTTAGAATTTAGTCCTCGCTTGCACCTCCCTCCAGAGACTGAGAACCAGTGCTGGGAGGACAGGTTTCTCCCATGAGGCCTGCCAGCTAAAGTCTGTGTGATTGCGTGTGGTCAGGCCTGAAGGATCATACATAAGACTTTGTCCTGCAGGTGGCTTCCTCAAGCAAACATTGTAACCAATAGAGAAGCAGCTACCACTCATATTAGCTGGGAAAGAAGGATGTTTGTTATTTTGGCAGTGTTCATAGTGCCTTGTTTTAATATATACCTAGACCAGAATATGAAGTGGACATGGTCTTGCTGCTTTAAATTTTTTTTTTATTTTGGTATCACATCATGGCAGCCACAGAGTGACTTTATATATGTTCAACAGGAGAAAACCAAGGCCCAGCTGTGAGTACCAGGCCAGCACCTGGATGTGCAGAGCTACTTTTCTCTTTCTCGGCTGCTTGATAAAACCGAGACCTTTAGGACTGTAGCATCTGACTGGGAAAAGCAACCCAAATGTTCTAGAAACATGTAACCTGCCTGGTATGTGATTATAAGTTGCGAATAAAGAATTTAATTATTATATTTATTAAGATCAGTTTTAATAAGATAAAGTAGTTTTTAGGCTAGTTTTGTTTTAAATGAGAATTTTAATGCTTAAAAGAGTATGTTTCATTTACTTAAAATTTAGCAAAAGAGAAAAATATAATTTCCTAATGATGCTGAATGAACTATATTTGTATTTTATATGATGTGAGTTATATAGGAGAAAGATGGCATGTGGCTCCAAAGGAAGTGGTCAGAATTTTCAGGCCTGTTTTGTCAAGCCATGGGTATAACAGAAAAAAAAATCTGTTAGGAAGCACCAGTGAGGTTCACAGACTCATGGTCTGGAAGGTACATACCAATGGAAAAGGGAGACCAAAACTTAGAGGCCTTAGACAGTTAATTACTCAGTGTCAGCTTCTCATCTACAACATGGGGTATGAATATCAACAGTAATGCCATATAGAGTTATTATACCTAGTTAAGTCCTAAGTAGAATTATTAATGCTATTAATAATCTTAACTCCATGAATTTACATACCTTCTACCCTTTTCTCAGTCAAGCCTTCTGTTTCCTGATAAGTAAGTTGAACAGTTTCCCAAAGGTGTTAGCAACAGTAACTTTTTACCCTTTTAGTTATTTAGGAGTCTAGGATCTTGTGAGTAACTCTTTGCTAATTTGCATGGTCACCAGTAAATGGTTCTAGAAGGGCATTTATGCCTTCATTCAACAAATACTATAGTGATCAACCTCTTTATGTGTAAAATCAGTGTTTTAGTTTGGGTAGCCCCAAAGCAGACTAGAGAGAAAGGTGTGGTTTTCAGTTGTTTGAGAAGAGGTCACAGAGAGCTCTGCAGTTAGGAGCTAGGGAGAGAGGGTGATCATAGGTGTATACGAGTGGATTACCACTGTGGGCAACTGAGGTTCAATCCTGCTGGGGATTCTTTGAGGGACTTTGTAGTACCTGCCTCTGAATTGTCCCACCAAGGGACAGGGATGCCAGGTTTTTTATCGACCATTGGTTGAAGGTCATTCCTGCAGTGGGAACTTTCTGACACTTTGGACTTACATCACACAGGGGCCTGCAGCCAGAAAATACCACTGGGCAGAGAGCCCTCGCAAGTTGTAGGTGGTAGGTTAACAATTGTGTTATGACGGTGGACTGTCTTTGTATCTTGTTACAGAAAGCACAATTAATGTTGGTAATAAATGGTAAAAGTGAAAGATGTTTAACATAAATATTTTTCCATAGGATTTTCTATTGCAGCAGACCATGCTACGAGTGAAGGATCCTAAGAAGTCACTGGATTTTTATACTAGAGTTCTTGGAATGACGTAAGTCAAGTACTTATTGGCACCTTAATGTTTAAATATACAGCTTTGCAAATCTAGAGAGCGTTTTCAGACCCATCTTAAAGTTTGTTTCAGAAGTAACAGAAGTTCTTTTGGCCAGGAGTCTGTGATTAGGCCTGGCTGGACAGGGCTTCTCTTCTAAGTTCTTTTTCTTCTCTATCCCAGCCAGCCTAAAAGGGCAAAACAAGACACAAATAGTTGCATTTTCTCCAGTCTCCCTTCTCTGAGTGCTCCCATCTAAATCCTTAATGTGTTCAGACCCCTTTTGATGTTCTGGTCACTTTTAGCCCCTTGTTTACTTCAGAAAAGTTATAGATAATAAGAACTTACTACTCAGAAAACCAATGGGCTTACTTAAAAGTGACCATCTGTTCTATTTTTCTAGGCTGTGTTTTCTTTTGCTCAGTAGGTCATATCCACTGATCTTGCAATCCTGAAGCATATTTATTTTTCTAAAGCATGTTTATTTTTCTAAAGCATGTTTATTTTTCTTTTTTTCTCCAGCTTTACTGAGGTATATTGAGAAATAATTTTGTCATATTGTTGATTTGTTTCCCTAAGTCATGTGAGCATTTTGCTTTTGAGCATATAGATACATGAATAATAAAATAATCTTTAAATTTAGTGCCTAGATAACCTCCATTCACATTGAGAGAAAAACTTAAGTAATATATGTCTATATTTAGAAAATTTGACCGGTTCAGAAAAATACAAAATGAAAAGTAATGGCTTCCCTCCCCAAGTTCTTCTCACCAGAGATAACTGCTGTCCAGTTTCTTGTGATTTTTTTCTAGAAAAAGGTATTATGAATATATTTATGACATATTTAAAGGACAAAATGAAAACGGATTTATTGAACACTTTTGCCAGGCACTTCAAATGTTTTGTTCAGTCTTCACATCAGTCTTAGGAGGTAGCTTTTATCCCCATTTCACAGATGGAGAAACCAAAGCTTAAGGAGATGAAGTTACTAGCTCCAAATCCCACAGTTGGCATATGGCAGGGCTGGAACCTGTATCCATTGTCTGATGAGCTCTAATGTTGACTTTGTGTGCAGAGCCCCCAAATAGGGTGCAAGTTGACAGTAAGCTGGAACATTTGAACAGCTGAGAAAAGCAAGTTGCAACAGTTTCTTTTCCTTCAGTCCCAACGGATTGGTCCATGAGGGTTGTGTAGTCTGCTTTAGTAGGTGCAGAGATTGTTTTTCATGATTGGAGTGTTTGAGGTGTTTGATGCTTTATTATAAACATGTTAGAGTAAATCTTATTTGTGACAAGTCAATGCAAGGATCTAAGTGGGCCAAGGTCTATTATATAGCAGTGATAATGAAATAAAAGCTTGGAAGCAGAACTCTAGAAACTTTCCATTTGCCATATGCTTCAGCCATTTGCTCTTATTGATTATGAACAAGGTCATCTTTGAATAATCTAAAGAAAATCATATATGCATTCTCATGCCACCTTACTCCTTGCCAAATAATCCTATACCATTTAAAGTCACTTAAGGTTCAGGACTTCAGTTATCTTTCTTAAAACCTCAGGATTCATAATTCATTCACTCTTTCTCTCCTATCAGTCTCTTCTACTGTCTCTTTGCCCTCAGAGAAGCGTAAGTCTTCTTTGTTCTAGAATATTTCTTGCCCTCTGCTCCCTTGCCTACCTCCCCGTTGTCACTGCCACGCTTGCTACTGTTTTACCTGCTTACCTGCCTTCTCCCCAGTACAGTGTAATCCAGCTGATGCTTCCCCACGCTGCTGACATTGCTCTCATGGGACCTTTCCATATCTCATGACCTCTTCTTAGTCTTAATACTGTTTGACCTTTCTGCAGTATCTGATACTGTTAGCCACCTTACTGTTGACACTCACGTCTTCTGTGATGTTAGTCTGTCCTTCCTCCTTCTTTCTTACCACCTATCTTTAATTTCCTTTCCTAGATGTTTTGGCATATTAAGAACTCAATAAATGTGTTTATTTAACTGAATGACATATTTATATATGTGTTTGTATGTGTGTATATATATGAAATAACAAGGTTCTTTATATTTTTCAGTACAAATAAACACAATTCTCTTTTGGAGATAGCCGTTTCTATTTATTAACAAGTACCATAATTTCAGCTAAATGTTACTATATTTAAATAATTGATGAATTACAGAAGTTTTTATTTTTCAAATATTTACAGATGCATTTTAATGATATTTTTTCACTGATTTTTCCTCCTGCTTATTCCATTAAAATAGGCTTACTACATATAGCTCTCCTTTTTAGTAAAACTTGAATATTAAGTTATGTTGATTATAGTATGAATTAGCCTTTCCTGTTGTTAATGATTCAGGCTTGTTTTTTCATTGCAGACTAATCCAAAAATGTGATTTTCCTGCTATGAAGTTTTCACTCTATTTCTTGGCTTATGAGGATAAAAATGACATCCCTAAAGATAAAGATGAAAAAATAGCCTGGGCGCTCTCCAGAAAAGCTACACTTGAGCTGACACAGTGAGTATGAGTTTCTATATTTATGTATATTCTAGATTTTTTAAAGTAGTTTTTAAAAATCTTTTTTGTTTTGTTTACTTACCAGTATAATTCTGCCTAATCACTTCACATTTGTAGTAATATATTGAAGTGTTTTTCATGCATCTTTTGATCTTTGTATTGTTCTTGGGCAAATGAGATCTTTTTTTTTAGAGACAGGCTCTCTGAAGCCTCTAACTTCTAGGCAGTCTTCCTGCCTCAGCCTCCTGAGCACCTTGGACTACACATGTGTGCCACCACACCCAGCTAATTTTTTTTATTTGTTTTTGGTAGAGGCGTAGAGGCAAGGTCTCACTATGTTGCCCACGCTGGTCTCAAACTCCTGGCCTCAAGTGATCCGCCCGCCTTGGCCTCCCAGACTGCTGGGATTATAGGCATGAGCCACCACGCCTGGCCCATTTGTCTTTTAGATAGAGAATATAAGACCCTGAAATTGTAAGATATTTGCCTGATTGTCACTAATTTTTAGGTACTATAATTAGTCTTTCAGCATCCAAAATTTTGTTTTTTTTTTATTATTTTGCTACATTTTTGATCCAGAAATGTGATATCATGTGTTCCTTTAAAAACTCTTCAAACCATTTTGTAATAATTAACATTCAAATTTGTTATTTTAAAAACTTGAGCGCTTAAAAATGTAGGCAATTTCTTTACATTGTTTATCTGCAAACTTTAACAACTACCAAAAGAGACTGGTTTCAGAGTGTGTGATTTCGTGTGTCCCCTGATTCACAGTAAAGCTTTGGAATCAGGCAGACTTAGATATGAGTCTGCGACTCTAAACAAGTAAGTGGCAGTTTCATCAATAAAATGGAGATGTTCACGTCTAGCCCGTGGAGCTCTTTTAAGGGTTTAAATGAAATACAAAGTACTTAGCACAATAAATGAGCATTGTTATTATTCTTATTATTGTTCTTGTCCAGTACCTGTATTTACTGTCTCCTTAGTCTAGTTAAAATCATACTTTGCCCATTTGTCCTTTCTGTAGTTGAAAACAATATTTTTGTAGCAGGAGTTAGGCCAATTATGTAAAGTAGCATATTAACATGCTAAGATTTCAAAGATGTTACTTTCTTTTCAGAAGATCTATTCCCTAGGACATTGTAGCTATGTTTTCCTTCCTTTTGTAGCAATTGGGGCACTGAAGATGATGAGACCCAGAGTTACCACAATGGCAATTCAGACCCTCGAGGATTTGGTAAGTTTGCCTGTTTGTATGTGATATATGTAGATTTGTGTGATTTTGTATTATGTATATAATTATGATTTTAACATTAATGTCCTAATTAAGTATGATCAATTTATTAGCAATATGATTATTTTTATTTTCCACAAATAATCTTATTTAGGAGCTGTTTAATTTCAGAGTCTCGATCTAAACATTACATTTACTATCTCACCATAATTTACTTTTAAGTCTCAGAATTAATTTCCAGTAGACTTTTTTTTTTTTTAAAAAGCTATAGTTAATACTAATCCCAGTTTCTGCTAGCACATACACTTCTGCCTTGCTCTGCAATCTCTCAATCAAAATGACAGTATCGCAGGCTTCAGCTGGCTGCTATAGTCAATGCCAACCACAAACCTATTAAGTATTGGTAAATGATTACTGTTTTTTGGTGTAGATTGTCTTAACTGTATATGAGCTGATATTGGTTAATTTTAAATAATTTATAATTCAGGGCAACTAATTAACTACTTATACCCAGCCCGTTAGACCTATATTTGTTCTTTAATGTATTATAGATTTTGAACCTACCTAAGTCTATTCCCAAGTGCCTTATGTTTTGAAATAAACAAGTTTTGGAAGCTACTTGTGGTACTTGGACGCCCTGTTGTAATTATTTCTTCCTTCTCTCTGCTTTTTTTGGGGGGTGTCATGTAAGGTCATATTGGAATTGCTGTTCCTGATGTATACAGTGCCTGTAAAAGGTTTGAAGAACTGGGAGTCAAGTTTGTGAAGAAACCTGATGATGGTGAGTCTACTACTTACTGTGTTCAGGCCTGTCTTTAGTTGATATTTACTAACCACCTACAGAGGCCACTGTCGTAGTAAAACCCTTTTGGCTACAAGTAACAGAAGTTTCCACTTCAACCAGAGTTTCAAAACAGAGAAATGATGGGAAGAATATCTGGGTATTTTAGGGAACCGAAAGACAGCAACTAGGGTGGCTTTCCAAGGGACTAGACACAGGACGTGTGTGTGAGAGCCATCAAAACCCTAGAGTCCCTCTCCCACTCCCCGACCCCACCACTTTCTTTCACTGGCCACCAGCTTTCACTATTTCAGTGTATATCTTTCCACCCAAAAATAAGTTCCTTAAAGTCCATTTTATCTGATGCTCATATAACGACACCAGCTGTCTTTAGTTTATAATCACATGGTGTTTCTTTTTCATCTTTTACAACCTTTGTATGTCCTTAAGTTTTAGGTAGGTTTTTTGAAATAGCATATGTATGGATTTTGCTGGGTTTACATGTATTGTTATTATTTTACTTAGATCTCTTTCTGAAATATTTCAAATTAAAATTGAAATATTAAATAATTCAGAGTCTCAATCTAAAAATTTGAAATATTTCACTGTTTAATTTCAATCCTTTTTAAAAAAAATTAAAATATTTAATATCCAGTGCTGGGCGTGGTGGCTCATGCCTGTCATCCCAGCACTTTGGGAGGCCAAGGCAGGTGGATCAGGAGGTCAGGAGATCGAGACCATCCAGGCTAACACGGTGAAACCCTGTCTCTACCAAAAATAGAAAAAATTAGCCAGGTGTGGTGGCGGGCGCCTGTAGTCCCAGCTACTCAGGAGGCTGAGGCAGGAGAATCGCTTGAACTTGGGAGGTGGAGGTTGCAGTGAGCCGAGATCGCGCCGCTGCACTCCAGCCTGGGCGACAGAGCGAGACTCTGTCTCAAAAATATATATATATTTAATATCCAAATCTTCTCCCCAATAAGAAAGGAATTTGCTTCACTCCATCCTCATTGTGTCACTATTACCTAGAGTGGGATAGTATTGATTTTATCTTTTAAAGATAATAATAAATATATCAAGGTGTTTGATCACTTTTTCTTCATATATCTCTTGTAGTGTCTCCTTTAAGACAGGATCTCACTCTCATCCAGGCTGGGGTGCTGCAGTGGCACTGTCATAGCTCACTGTAGCCTTGAAACTCCTGGGCTCAAACAATCCTCTGCCTCAGCCTCCTCCTAAGTAGCTAGGACCACAGGCACATGCCACCACACCCAGCTAATTGTTTTTTTTTTTGTAGAGATGAGTTCCTGCTATGTTGCCCAGGCTTGTCTCAAACTCCTGAGCTCAAGCGATTCTCCCACCTTGGCCTCCCAAAGCACTGGGATTACAGGCGTGAGCCACTATGCCCAGCCTTTTTAGCATCTTTTGGATTTTTCTGTTCTTTTATTTAAATACCTCAACCAAAATGGTCTTTAAAGGGGTTTTTTTTTTTTTTTTTTTTTTTTTTTTTTGAGACAGAGTCTCACTGTCGCCCAGGCTGGAGTGCAGTGGCGCGCGATCTCGGCTCACTGCAAGCTCTGCCCCCCGGGGTTCACGCAATTCTCCTGCCTCAGCCTCCCGAGTAGCTGGGACTACAGGCACCCGCCACCACGCCTGGCTAATTTTTTGTTTTTGTTTTTTGAGACGGAGTTTCGCTCTTGTTGCCCAGGCACGGTCTTGGCTCACCGCAACATCTGCCTCCTGGGTTCAAGTGATCCTCTTGCCTCAGCCTCCCGAGTAGCTGGGATTACAGGCATGCACCACCGTGCCTGGCTAATTTTGTATTTTTAGTAGAGACGGGTTTTCTCCATGTTGGTCAGGCTGGTCTCAAAATCCCAACCTCAGGTGATCCGCCCGCCTCAGCCTCCCAAAGTGCTGGGATTACAGGTATGAGCCACCACACCCAGCCCTTTAAAGGGTTTTTAAGGCAAAACTTTTGAGATTCTGTGTAACTGAGGATGATGCCTTTATGTCTGAAGGACAGTTTTATGGAAAAGCCTAGGTTTAATTTCCTTCAGTCTTGAAAATACTCTTCCATTTTCTTTTTGCATATGATGTTGCTGTTGAATAATCTGTCAATCTATGTTCCTTTGTATATTCTTCTGTTTTATTCTAGAAGCTTTTTATATTATTTCTTTGTCCTTGCCTGCATTCTGGGAGATTTCCTCAAACTGGGATATCAATTAGCTAATTTTCTCCCAAATATATCTTTTCTGATATTTAATTCATCTATTTTGTTCTTAAACACCTGTTATAATTTTGAGCTCTAATTTTCGCTTAGTTTTCTTAATATATTCTTTTTGTTTTTTTTCATATTGGTAATATTTGTTTTGAGACGGAGTCTTGCTCTGTTGCCCAGGCTGGAGTGCAGTGGCGTGATGATAGCTCACTGCAACCTCAAACTCCTGGGATCAAGCAATAATCCACCTCAGCCTCCCAAATAGCTGGGACGACAGGCAAATGCCACCATGTATGGCCAATTTTTTATTTTTTTGTAGAGACAGGGTCTTACTGTGTATCTCAGGCTGGTCTCAAACTCCTGGCCTCAAGTGATCCTTCTGCCTCAGCCTCCCAAAGTATTAGGATTACAGATGTGAACCCGGCCAGTCATTACTTTTACATGTCTAAATAGTCCTTGGGGCTGGGCATGGTGGCTCATGCCTGTAATTGGACCACTTTGGGAGGCCGAGGCAGGAGGATTGGGAGGATCACTTGAGGCCAGCAGTTCAAGGCTGCAGTGAGCTATGATTGTGCCACTGCATTCCAGCCTGGGTGACATAGGAAGACCTTGTTTCTACAAAAAGGTTTTTTTTGATTATCTGGGCATGGTGGCACATGCCTGTAGTCTGTATGCCTAGCTACTTGGGAGGCTGAGGTGGGAGGATTGGTTGAGCCCAGGAGTTGGAGGCTGCAGTGAGCTATGATCCATTGTACTTCATTTCAGTGTAAATGACAGAGCAAGACCCTGTCTCCAGAAAAAAAAAAACAAAAATAGCTGTTGGTCCATTATTCTAATATTTCTTCTGTTTGAATCTACAATCCATTGCTTTTGGGTTTTTTAATGGTTATGTTTCTCAAATTATTATTGTGGCCTCTGAGCTTTTTTCCCCTGCAGCTGTTCACTATTCTAACGCATGAAGCAGTGTGAATAAGAGAATGGCCAGATCCCTGTCCTTAACAACCCACATGATCTCAGGACAATGGGCTGGATAAGCCTAGGCCAGAGATTCCTAGGCACCTAGAAATGAGACTTAAAAATTTCACCTTCCACAAAACAACTCTTCAGGTTGGATCTTCCCACTTCATCCCTCAGGGAAGAGTATTAGTAGGAGACACTTCCGATAGTGTTATTCCCCAGCCATGGGCGTGGAGAGAGGGCTGGGGAGATCATTCGGCCCTACCATTTTTTCTCAGTTTCTCACAAGTACAAGGCTCCTGCACTGCCCTTGTTTACTGCTAAGGACATCTGAACAAGCGAGAGGGCAGGTGCTGATGCACACGGCAGTGAGGGAGGAGCAAGAGCAAAACTCTGTTCTCCCACAGCCATTATGCACTGCCTTCTGGTCCAGGCCAGAACTACCACTTCCCACACAGCCCAAGTTAAAACAGTCACCCCACCCCATCCTCACCCATTCTCCCCAGCCGTCACCAGCAGGGTTTCTTTCTTTCTTTCCTTCTTTTCTTTTCTTTTTTCTTGTCTTGTCTTGTCTTTCCTTCCTTCCATCCTTCCTTCCATCCTTCTCTCCTTCCCTCCCTCCCTCCCTCCCTTCCTTCCTTCCTTCTCTCCCTCCCTCCCTCCCTCCCTCCCTCCTTCCTTCCTTCCTTCCTTCCTTCCTTCCTTCCTTCCTTCCTTCCTTCCTTCCTTCTCTTTCTCTTTCTTTCTCTCTCTCTCTCTTTCTTTTTCCTACATTTTCCATCTGTGTTCCTCTAGGATTGATCTTGGGGAAAGGAGCCAGAGATAAAAGTCAAACCAATTCAACATATTGGTCCCCAAATAAATTTCTGAGGTCACATTTTTCCATTTAAGCAGACAGCTCTGACATACTAGACTCTCAGTCTCAGTTATGAATTCCTGGGAGAAAGACTCTCGCAGAGCTTGGATTGCCTAGGATAGTGTTTAAAAGGGTTTGTATGACCCAAGCATCTGGGTCTTTTGATTGTGGGGGTTAGCCATGCTACCAGCTCCCTTCAGCACATCCCTATTTTTTTTCTTCTTTAAAATAAGACAATTTCTGCAACTACTGAACTGGTAGCGTGGTATCATGAAGGTGAGGCAAATGCCTGATACCTAAAAGATGCAGCCAGTCCCACAGTTTATTTCAGGAGGGCTAGTATTTGCAATGTGTGCAAGATAACATTTTAGTCATTATGAAAAGTATGACTTTTCATACTTTTCTGACAATAAGAATTTTTAAAATTTAAAACTGTAAACAAAATAATGTACTTCATTAAAATGCAAAGTAAATCTTTTTTTTTTTTTTTTTTTTTTGAGACGGAGTCTCGCTCTGTCACCCAGGCTGGAGTGCAGTGGCGCGATCTCAGCTCACTGCAAGCTCCGCCTCCCGGGTTCACGCCATTCTCCTGCCTCAGCCTCTCGAGTAGCTAGGAGGCTAATTTTTTTGTATTTTTAGTAGAGACGGGGTTTCACTGTGGTCACGATCTCCTGACCTCGTGATCCGTCCGCCCCGGCCTCCCAAAGTGCTGGGATTACAAGCGTGAGCCACCGTGCCCGGCCTAAAATGCAAAGTAAATCTTTAATTAATAAAAGTTTTTAAGGCCAGGTACAGTGGTTTGTGCTTGTAATCCCACCACTTTGGGAGGCAAGGCAGGAGGATTGCTTGAGGCCAGGAGTTTGATAGCAGCCTGGGCAGTACATTGAGATCCCACCTCTACAAAATCAAAAAATCAGCCAGGCAAGGTGGTGCGTGCCTGTCGCCCCGGCTACTTGGCAGGCTGAGCCCAGGAGGTCAAGCCTGCCCTGGGCCGTGATCGTCCCATGCACTCCAGCCTGACATTCAGAGCGAGACCCTGTCTCAAAGGAAGAAAAACATTTTTGTGGTGTTTTCTTTTTTAGTCTTTTCAATGATGAAAAATTTCATTTTGCAGGTAAAATGAAAGGCCTGGCATTCATTCAAGATCCTGATGGCTACTGGATTGAAATTTTGAATCCTAACAAAATGGCAACTTTAATGTAGTGCTGTGAGAATTCTCCTTTGAGATTTCAGAAGAAAGGAAACAATGGGATTCAAGATATTTACATACCAGAAGCCTCTAGGACTGATGGATCACTGTTCCGATTCAAATTATTCTTCAGTCCATTTCCCCTTCCTATTTCAGCTGTTCTTTTTCACCTAACTGTTCAGTCATTCTGGTTTTCAAGTAGTGCTTTATCTTATGTCCTTGAATATAGTTGCATAACTTTATTTTTTAGGTAATAATTAGAACAGTTCCCTTCAGAGGCTGCATTTGTCTTCTGCATCCTCAATATTACTTCTCTTCAAATCTGCCTTTGAATCATCATTTAAAAAAAAAATTAACATGTTTTTGTTGTGGTTATCTTCTGGGGTTTCAATTCCTCAGAAACAACTTTGTTCACAATGGAAAGTAAAGAACACTGAAACAGTGTTCTTTCAGTAAAGTACAAAGTGTTTATTTTACAAAAGAGAAGGTACTCTTGAGAGCAATTCAAAATCATACTGACAAGGATACTGACAGAAAAAGTAATTTCTTCTTATTATAAAGTACATTTAAAGTTCAAGGACTAACCTTATTTATTTGGGAAAGGGGAGGAGGAAGGAAATGATATGGTACCCAGACACTGGGCTAGGCTGCAACTTTATCTCATTTAATACTCCCAGCTATCGTGTGAGAAAGCAAGCAGGCTAGGCATGTGAAATCACTTTCATGGATTATTAATGGATTTAAGAGGGCATAAATCAGCTCAACTCAAGATTTCATAATCACTTTTAGTATTTAGATTGTGCCTCAAAGTTGTAGTACCTCACAATACCTCCTCCACTGGTTTCTTGTTGTAAAAACCTTCAGTGAGTTTGACCATTGTGCTCTTGGCTCTTGGGCCTGAGTACCGTGGTAGGGGAGTAAACACTAGAAGTCTTTAGTACAAAACTGCTCTAGGGACACCTGGTGATTCCTACACAAGTGATGTTTATATTTCTCCTAAAGAGTCTTCCCTACCCCAAGGTCTTCATGATGCCAGTAGCCATATATGATAAATTATGTTCAGTGATAACTTAGTTATCAGAAATCAGCTCAGTGGTCTTCCCTGCCGTGATTCACATTTGATGGGTTTTTAAAAATCAAAGTGATTTTGAAAATCTCTAATGGCTCAGAAAATAAAAACATCCAGTTTGTGGATGACTATATTTAGATTTTCTCTAGACTCTAGTGGAAGACCTTTGGAAAGGCCATGCCAACCGTGCTTGTACTGCTAGAAGCACTTTACATTTCCTTTTTGGGTGAAATGGATTTATGTGAGTGCTTTAAACAAATAGCAATACTTATAGACTGAAATAAAATGAAACTTCAAATAAGACTATGTTTAATTTGTAAACCTTTGTCCATCATGTCTTTCTTTTTTTTTTTTAAAAAGAGCTCCCCTTAGGGAGTACTGAAAGGATTTGAAAAGGCTTGTAGGCTCATTCTGAACAGAGAACAATTGTGATTCTGTACAGCCCGTAAAGCGGGTAGTGTCTATGGATAAGGGAGCATGGGAAAGGTGGGAAGAAGAAAGTGAATACGGAATAAAGGATTGTGGTGATAAAGTGCAAACAAGAATATCAAAAGGTAAGGAACTTATGAAGACCGATTTCACATGTTGAGTACTAGAGCTGACAAACGGGAAGGCTAATACATTCACAAATTCAGTAATTTAAGGTTTATTTCTAAGGAAAGAAGCCTTCTCCACTTGCTAAGTAAAACAACAAAAGATAGCCCTTGCTCATTCTTTAAATTCATTCCTATGTGCATTTTTTTTAAATGTACAGTTGGCCCTTGAACAACATAGGTTTGAACCCCACTGGTTTATTTGTACAAGGATTTTTTTTCAAGCAAATGTGGGTTGAAAATACAGTACATAGGGGGCTGACTTTTCATATGCCAACTGTGAGACCTAAGTATGCACAGATTTTGGTATCCATGGGCAGTCCTGGAACCAATCCTCCACATACACCGAGGGACAACTGTATATGGTAACACTACGCCTTGTTAGGGAAAAGAACAATTCACTTCCAAATTCACTTACCTGAGAAGTTGTGTGAAAGTAAAAAGTAGGTCACAAGAAGTAAGTTTTCTTATTTTCCGTGATCATGGTCAATGTAAAACAAGTCAGTCTCCTATGAGCCCTACATAGCTAAGGCTAGAACCGTTATAATACAGGTGGTTTGAATGAAAAGCAGATGGCTGAAAGGGAATCACTTGAGGCTTTCCCACACAGTATTTTGACCACGATTGCATAGAGTGTGTCTTAGTTGAGGCAGTTTTAATAAAAATATCATAGACCGGGTGGCTTAAACAACAAACATTTATGTCTCACAGTTCTGGAGGCTGGGAAGTCCCAAGATCAAGGTGCCAGCAGATCCAGTGTCTGGTGAGGACCCACTTCCTGACTTGTAGACAGGCACCTTCTCACTGTGTTCTCACACATCCAAGATAAATCATCTCTTAAAAGGGCACTAATTCCATTCATGAGGGTTGTACCCTCATGACATTACCTCCCAAAGGCCCCACCTCCAAATACAATCACACTGAAAATTAGGCTTAAACATATGTATGGGAGGGAGCCACAGGACACAGACATTCAGTGCATAGTACAGTATATATAAATAATCCTCAGCCATACAACTGATTATGAAGAGTGCTATATCAGTAAGGATGCTTGCTATTGGCAATAAGAAAAAAAGCCAGCTCTCTGATACAGCAAGCACTTAAGAGATTCTAAAATGGATTGGTTGGCCAGGCGCAGTGGCTCACGCCTGTTATCCCAGCACTTTGGGAGGCTGAGGCAGGTGGATCACTTGAGGTCAGGAGTTTGAGACCAGCCTGACCAACAAGATGAAACCCTGTCTCTACTAAAAATACAGCCAGCATGATACCTGGCTCTGAAAGAAAATTCTCATGTGATCAAGTGCACAGTAACAATCCTATAGTAAAAGCTATTGGAGCTTAGAAAATGATACCCCAATATATGGCACTTTGAAGTACTAAAGAAGCAGCTTCAAACTCTGACACCCCATTCACCCACATCCCATCTCCAATCTTATCTCTCCTAAAGCTCAGGATGAGGCTGTTCTCTTTAGTTCCCTTATATACCTACAAATTGGACCCATCAAAGAGGAACACAATTGCCTTTGATCCCCTCCCTGAAATTTCATTAACTAGAGATTAAACCTCACATCAGAGGAAGAGACTGAAAATTAAACAACACACGTAGAGCCCAAACTTTGTCCCAAACTATTGCCCCTTTTCCCTTCCCACTCAATTCCCAAAGAGAATCATTTACTAACCATTGCCTGAGCACTGGAGCCATTTATTCCTCCTAAAAATAACTTACTGTCCCTTAAAATTACCACATCTCCCCTATCTCTCCTTCTCTTATGAAGCAGGGTATATAAGCATCTGGACCTCGTTGTGTTACTGGATAATCATTCTCCTGTGATTCCCCTGTGCTTATACATGTTAATAAATTTGCATACCCTTTTCTCCTAATCTGCGTATTGTCAGTTCATTTTCAGCACAGCTTCAGAGGGCAGAGGGGAAGCTTTGCCTATTTGCTCACACAATGCACTGGTGGGCTCTGTGGAGTTGTCTCTTTCAGAATTGCTTAACATATGCAGAAGACACAATACTCAAAATACAAGCCATGAAAACACTCTTGGTGGTGGATGAGGAAGGTTTCTGTGTGTGTGCTCAGGACAATATGGTCAGGTATGCAGTGTCCTGATGGACCAGCTAATATTGTGTGGCTGACTAAAGGCAGATACATACTGTTTAGAATTCAGTAATCTAATCAGCAGATGGTAGAGGGCTGACAGCCTTTTGTGAAGAGTGAGTCACCCCATTAAGATTCTCACCTAAATAGGAACATTCCTCTCCATATGGTAGTGAATAGAGAGAGCCCCTGCAGGCAATCTAGGATTTTCCTTAAAAAACAACTCTTCAAAAATAAGAAAAAAATAAGTGTTCAAGACCATCAAGTTCCATCCAATAGAGCAAGAGGTCTGCAAACTCACAGACAAGTCGTGTTTTTCTTTTCTTTAAAAAAAATTCCCATTAGTTACCAATATTTAGAGGTCAACAGATTTCAAATCTGGCAACCTTGGATGCTTATACCACATGGCAACAATCTGCTAGGCTGAGTATAGAGTACTTAACCACCTGCCTGGGCTGTTTAGGCATTAGAATGCTCTGTTGGAGAACGATCAAGATTTGGATTGAAATTTTTCAAAGAAATGATCAGTTGCTCACTCTGACTGTAGGAAAATCTAACTAATGCTCCCATGAAATGTATGGCTTTTAGCAAAGTGGCTGGCCAGTAAATCTACCTGGAAGAATTACTTGCAAAACATACCCTTAAGTAAATAAATTAATGTGGTATTTAGTTACTGGATCTAAGCCAATTAAATTTGAGGACATGTGCCCCCAAAAATTATTTCAGTTTGGAACAGGTGATCTTGATCCATTCTTTCTGATAAATGGTGAGCAACAAGATCAGCTATAAAGTTTATTATAATAAAATATCATCAGCATATAGGAAGATAATGGATTTTTTGATTTCTAAAGAAAGGGAGCATGTATCCAAATAACCTAAAAGTGGTTTCAAATTACTTAGACATAAGTTAAAAACAAGAAGGGCTACAACTATTTTATGCTACTTAAAATACTTTTTGATCCATCTGAACAATTCTATTATCTGGACTTTCCAGGTCATATAGAAGTCTTGGTTTTATATGAACCTGGATTCTATATTTAACTCATGCAACTTAACCTGAAACCAGCTCTTATTCACAGAGTCAAAGCATGAGAAATCATTTGAAGCTTCAAACATTCTTTTAAGAACAAAGTTTATTGTTCTAATTATAAAAATTATCATTGTACATTGTCAACAATTTGGAAAACAAAAAAAATTTACATTATTTTTCTCTCAACTATGTTTAAAAATTTCAAAGCAACAGAATACAGATATGCAGGCCAATTCACCCACTTACAAATGCTGAGCCAACAAATTTACTCAGAGCTTCTTGGCAAAGTGAAAAGTGAAAAAACAGGCAGTTATATAATTCACATTGCCTATAAAGAGAAAACACATCAGTTACTCAAGCGTAGCCCAATATTTCATGACTTGTGGCTCAGAGAGAAAATTCTCTTGTGTTCATATGAGGAACACAGAGTAACACCACACAGAACAACCTGTAAACTATGCCTTCTAGAATTCCTCAGTATAAGGGAAAGGGTACATAATATGAAGCCTGGGGGTTAAAAGCATGGATTCGAATCCGAGCTTTATCACTTATTAATTGTACCTTGGGTAATTACTTAACCTTTCTATGCCTTGGCTTCCTGTTTTATAAAATATTGTGAATAATATCACCTACTTCAAAGGGCAGTTATGAGGCTTAAATGAACTAATGCCTACAAAACACTTAAAGATAGATAACATAGGTGCAGGTACTATATATCTGGTACATGGTAAACATCCTTATTATTAAAGTCAATGCTAAAATGAATGTGTGTGCATATGCTAATAGTACAGAGAGAGGGCACTTAAACCAACTAAGGGCCTGAGGGAAGGTCTCCTGGAAAGAGGATGCTTGTGCTGGGTCCAAATCTTGGTCTACTATGACCTTGGCCAAATTATTTAAACTTTGTCCCTATCTGCTAAAACAGATACTTTGTCAGTGATCTATACAATAAGCTAATGTCTACAAAATTAAGTGAGATAATATATGAGGATTAGACAAGCAAATGTATCAAAGCATGGCATTAGTGACAATAAATGTTTCCTCTTGAATCTACTGGAAAAATATAAATTATTCTTGCATTTAACTTTTATTTGTGTCCATGTTAACAATTAAACAATTTTAGTTTAGAAACAGTTATATATAAATATTAATTTAGATCACAACAAAACTACCTAGAAGGAATGTTAGGTGACAACACTGGTTTAGCACAATTCTCCTGTTCTTTTTTTACTTCCATGGAAATGCCTTAATATATTTGTGTCCATTTTTGAGGCATACTGTGTTTACCTAACAGTGTAGGTAAGTACAACACTCTTGACTTCCATTAGATAGAGCTAACTGCTCCCTTTTCTGTATCACTTTATATATCCCTCATTTCACTTCATACAGATTGTTATAGTATATTGTATTATACTTACAATATATTTATATCTAGCTTTTAAACTTATTTTTTGAGACAGGGTCTCACTGTTGCCCAGGCTGAAGTGCACTGGCACAGTCATAGCTCACTGTAATCTGGTAATAGCTGACTGTAACCTCAAACTCCTGGGCTCACCCAATCCTCTTGCCTCAGCCTCCCAAGTAGTTAGAACTGCAGGTGTGCACCACCACACCTGGCTAATTTTTAGAAAATTTTTGTAGAGATGGGTGTCTGGCTATGTTGCCCAGGCTGGTCTCAAACTCCTGGCCTCAGGTGATCTTCCCATTTTGGCCTTCCAAAGCACTGGGATTATGGGGCATGAGCCACCACAAGCAGGTCTATCTTATTATTTTTTATTTTTATTTATTAATTTTAATTTTTTTTTTTTTTTTGAGACGGAGTTTTGCTCTTGTTGCCCAGGCTGGAGTCCAATGGTGCAATCTTGGCTCCATACAACCTCTGCCTCCCGGATTCAAGTGATTCTCCTGTCTCAGCCTCTTGAGTAGCTGGGATGACGGCACATGCCACCATGCCCGGCTAATTTTTGTATTTTCAGTAGAGACGGGTTTTCATCATATTGGTCAGGCTGGTCTCAAACTCTTGACCTCAGGTGATCTACTCACCTCGGCCTCCCAAAGTGCTAGGATTACAGGCATGAGCCACCGCGCCTGGGCTTACTTTTTTTTTTTTTTTTTCCTTTTTTTTAATTTTTTTATTATACTTTAGGTTTTAGGGTACATGTGCACAATGTGCAGGTTTTGGGCTTACTTTCTTTTCTTTTTTTTTTTTTTTTAAAGAACTATGACAGCTAGTTACATACTTAGTATTTCTCTCTCTCTCTCCAAATTGTGAGTTCCTTGAAAACTGTGTCATAGCCATAGTATCTAGGACAGAAGCTGGCACATAATATACTGATTCTTAATGGTTGGAAAATGGTCTGAGAAGGATTTGAAGTGTGCTGTTATAAGCAAATGAGTCTGATATAAAATTGGAGTGATTGAGCCCAGGGGGTTGAGGCTGCAGTGAGCCAAGATTGCACCACTGCACTCCAGACTGGGCAACAGAGCAAGATGCTGTCTCAAAAATAAAAAATAAAAATAAATAAAAGTATTGAATCAAATATGACAAAAAATAAAAAAATAAAATTAGGGGGATTATCTAGGAATTAATGTGAAAATTATAGACTCAGCTTGATCCCATCCTTTGCCAGATGAGAAAACCAAAGCCTGGAATAGTTGAGGGATTTGTTCAAAGTTATCCAGCTAGATAATGGCCAGAATCAAGACTAGAATCTCGAAACTCCCATCAAACCAGTCTAGAGGCCAATCCACTATACTGGCCTGCCTTTCAGATCTCAGTGATTTGGTATCTATCTCCACTATCCCACTGAAGTTTGCTATTGTCGGTTACCAATCACTTTTCTGTTGCTAAATCCAGTGAATGCTTTCCAGCTCTTGATATACTTGGACTTTTTGTGGTCTCCGACTCTGTTGACCCCTCTCCATCTTGCTAGCTTGGCTTCAGAGGCATTAGGCTCACCTAGTTCTCCTTTTCTCTCTCTGACCATTCTTTCTCAGACTTCTTTTTGGGCTTCTGCACCTCCTTTTAAAGTGCTCTCCAGGGGCCCTATCCTTGCCTCTCCTTATTATGTCTTCTGTATTTTCTCCCTGATTGATCTCATCCATGCCTCGGGCTTAAACTACCAATTATTAATTTATTTCTTCCAAATCTATTTTAATTCAACCTCTTTCCTCATTCACAGACTATAGTTTGAGTGTTTATTGGACATTTTTCTCTAGATGTGGAGGTTCCATTAGGTCACAGTCATATTGCTATAGTCTCTGAGGGGACCTAGTGAATTGTACCCTTCTCTTCCAGGTAATGGAGAAAGCTGCAGGAAACCAACTATTATCTTTATTACTGACTGTATTAGTTTCCTATTGCTGTTGTAACAAGTTAGCACAAACTTGGTACCTTAAAACATACAAGTTTATTATCTCGCAGTTCTAGAAGTCAGAAATCCTAAAATCAAGGTGTTGGCAGGGCTGTGTTCCTAAGGTGCTAGAGAAGAATCCATTTCCTTGCCTTCTCCAGCTTCTACAATTTGCTTGCATTTCTTGGGTCCATCTTCAAAGCCAACAGTATAGCATCTTCAAATCTCTCTGTCTGACCTCTGCTTCCATCATCACATCTCCTTCTCTGACTCTGACCCTGCTGCCTCCAGCCCAGTCAGACAATCCAGGATAATCTCCCCAGATACATCATTTAATCATATCTGCAAAGTCCCTTTTGCCATGTAATATAACATATTCATGGGTTCTGAGTATTAGGGTGTGGTCAGTTTTTTTTTTTTTTTTTGGTTGGGGGGATCATTATTCTGTGTAACACAGCTGACAAAGCTGGTATTAAATATTATCTGTGGACAGACAGCTTCCTAATGCCAAACTCTGGAATTAAATACCTATACTCTCTTTGTAGCCCTGGACTAGGCACCCTTGTCCCTACCCAAAGGCCCTGCTCCAGAAGAAGTGGAAAAGAACACCAGGACAGTTCCCTGAAGATAGTTATCTTTTAAGAGAAAAAGAATGGGATAGATGTCACATGTCCAGTTTCTCCCATTTAAGTTCACCGATCAGGAAGTCACTCCTCTAGGGAAGAGTGAGCTGCGGACAGGTACGTGAGAAACCAGGAGAGTATTACACTAATGGAATCATTCCATATGGAAGGAAGACATTGTGAATGGAGAGTAAATGTCTCCCTAACAAACAAATCCGTATCTGAACTCATCATCATACTCCACGTATCTGGTCATCCTCCTAAGAAATGTCACCATCACTATCTATAATAGTAACTTAGACACTTATGGATAATCAAGACTCATGTAGCTTGCCATCTTGTTAAATGTTGTGAATTCTACCACCTTAATGGTGCTAACATCTATCCCCTCCTCTATTCCCACTGCCAATGCCTTATTTAATGTTCTTATCACTTGTCTGGAGTACTGCAATGGTCTAAAAATGGGTCTCCTTGCCCCAAGCCTTGCTTTTCCTCACCATTTTCACTTTCTACTTTTACTCATGAAGCTTCCTTTGCCCGGAATTAAGTCCTTCCCAATTTGTCTCCTCCAACAACTGCACGGGCGGTCCCCTAGCTTGCTCCAGCGTCGGGGATAACTGACTCTCCTACATCAGCTACAGTCAGACCTGCACCCAGATTTCTAGGACTCTTATCTATCTAGATAGATAAATGCATTTTTTTGAGACAGTGTCTTGCTCTCACTGCAGAGGCTGGAGTGCAGCGGCGCGATCACGGTTCACTGCAATCTTGAACTCCCCAGGTTCAAGCGATCCTCCCACCTCAGCCTCCCGAGCATTTGTGACTACAGGCGCGCGCCAACATGCCCATCTAGTTTTTGTCTTTTTTTGTACAGACGGGGTTTCACTATGTTACCCAGGCTGGTGTCGAACTCCTGAGCTCAAGCGATCCGCCCACCTCGGCCTCCCAAAGTGCTGGGATTACAGGCTTGAGCCACCAAGTCAAATGGGCTTTAAAGTTAAAAAGTACCTTTGCATACCTTATTTCATTTTCACCTCACAATTCTCCAGCGCAGGCTGGACCGGTATTATTATGCCCATTTACTGAGAGAGGAAACTGAGTCACGGCTGGGCCAGTCACACCCTGCTGCGAAATTAACGAGCGTCACTTAGCAGCCTCATCCTTTTCTGGTCCTACTCCTTGCAGAACCTTCCTGCACCTCCAAGAACTTGCCGATCGGGTCTGCGGCAGTCTGGACGAGGCCACTCCACAGGCGCCCAGGACCTTCCCATCCGTAGTGACGCGCGCCGGTGACGCCATACAGTGACGTGCAGTGACGCGACTTACCCGAGCCAGGTGCCAGCGGGGCAGCCACACCCTGGAGCCCCCTGCTCTGGAGGGGCAGAGGGTCGGGCCGGTGCGAAAAAGCCGCAGAAGCCGCCTTAGGCGACTTTCTGGGCCTGCATCCCCGGACCCAGCAGCCCGCGGTCCATCGGTTGCTAAGTGACGCCAGCGCGCAGTGGCGCGTGCGCGGCCACGGCGGAGTGCGTAAAAGCGGACGCGCGCCGCGGCAGCCGGGGCGGCGGCGAGGACGGCGGCCACGGCAGCGGCCAAGGGGGCGGTGGCGAAGAGGGGTGTGCGGAACGGGCGGAAGAGGCGTCTGTGTCGCTGCTTGGTTGCAGAGGATCGTCGCTGGGGTGAGTAGCCGGGTCCCTGCAGGGGAGGTGGGTCCTGGCCGCACCTGCTGAACGGGCCCCGGGCACGGGGACGCGCGCCCCCGCCGTATCCGCGCGCACCGCTCCCCGCCCCTCCGCCGCTTTTTCCGTGGGCGGGGGAGGAGCTGGGACGGGGCCTGACGAGGGTCATTTCCTGGGCCCGGGTGCTCTGGAGAACGGTAGCCGTCCCTTTCGCAGTCCACGAAGGTGTAGTGGGAAGTAGACGTCTCGGGGATTCGGGGTGGCTCTACCAGCCTCCCAAAGAGAGGAGTTCGAATCAGGAGCAGCCCAGGTTCCCTAGCAGTCTCGTATCCTGTCTGAGACGACGCTGCCTGGGACTGAGGAGGCGAAACCCGCGACCCCGGGGTGGGGGTTTGGAAAGTTTGGGACTGCCCTCATCTCCCCTGCCCTGGCCAGCCTCTGAGTAGGAGCTGGTTGTTATGGAGAGAGTTGTGAATCAGTGCCTGCGTGCGGCATCAGACACACCCACGACCTAGGGAGGGCGACCTGTCAGTATAGATCCGGGGCAGCCAACCTGTTGCCTAGAGTTTGTAACTTCACATGTATGTGCGTGTGTTTCCTTGGCGTTTTAGTACATTGTTGCTACAGATTTTGAGACCAAGGTGCTGATAAGCATCCTCATTTGTTACTTCCTAATAGACTCAATTATCTTGCTGTATTTCCCAGAACTGTGTTGTGCTTTTGTCATTAGTAGGTCCAAGGAAGTATGGAAGCATGTTTTGTTTGTTTTTTCCTAAAGGCAGTACAGGCTGCTATTTTCTGGGCAGAAAATACGGATTCTGTTCACTGTGTGGGCTGGAAAGTGTTGATGACGGGAGAACCCAGCGTGTAAAGGTGTAGCTCATCCTCAGCTCGGTGCTCTCTTCTCAGTGCTCTGGACTCTATCATGGGTAAATGTATAGGGGTTGTGGTTACCATACTTGGGAGCGAGGAGTATTGGAGACAGGGAAGAAGCCAGTCTTTTCTTTCTGTTGATTAAGGCAATGTGTAGAGCCAGTGAAAAGATAGACTGTACTGAAATCTAATGTTTTGTGTAAGAGGATAGAGGAAAATAAGTTCAAGGTTCTCATGAAGGTCTAAAATTCTATGATTCCCTTTCATAACTGAGGATCTGTAAAGTATGTTACCTCTTGGAACCAGTAATAACCTTGCTTTGTAACACTTACTAGATTACTCGGAATTCAAAGTGTCTCCCTCCCTCCACTATAATAGCTTTTAGGACAGGAGTCACCTGTGTTTTCCTCCTTGCCCTATGTCTAACACATAGGAAAAATGTGCTTGCCACAGAGTAGGCATGCAATGGATATTTGTTATATAGCACACTATGCTCAAGTGGTGTATCTATGTATAGAAAGCATTTAGTTCAGTCCATCAAGTACTTAATACATGTGCCTCCCGCTGCCCAGTATCATGATAAATGTGGGAGGAGGATTATGGAGTGAAAAATGACATAGAAGACCTGTCTTTTTTTTTTTTCCTTTGAGAGCAGTAGTCTAGCTAGGAGATGTGTAAAATAATTATAAAACCAAGTTAAGTAGCATGTAACCAGTGCTGTCTGAGGACTATAAATATAGAAAATCAGAAAAGACAGGATGTGTAGACTGAGTTAGGGAACTCTTTGAAAGAGGCAAGATTTGACTTGGTCTCTGAAAGAAGTTAAAATTTGTTAAGAAATAAACCAGGGGCTGAGAAAATAGTAATGTGAATTTGGTTGTTGGAGGATATACCAAGACGACTTTTATGTCTGGTAACTGGAGAGGAACGTCTCTTATAGGGGAATACTGGAGAGAGATGGCTTAGCAGGTTGGGAAGGCAAAGTGTTAAGGACTAAGGCGGGTTTATCAGCATCCCACTGTTAACAAGATAGAGCCTTCTTGTAAGGTGGGATAGAGGTTGTATTAATCAGAGCACAGTCTTCGACAAGAATAAGTGTTATCTTTACTTGAAAGTAAAGGATATTACGCTTGAACCAATATCAGGTTGTTAATATACTTTTGATTTCAATTACTGATTGGAATCGATGCCTCACTAATGTGCATGTATTTTAGGTAGTCAGTGGTGCATGTCTCATCTAAAATCTACCTGATGTACTTGGGCCGTTGTATTGGAAATTTACTGAAATGATGTACCAGTAGTCATCCAGTCACACTCAGTGACTTAGTTTTGCTTGGGCTTATCTCTCTGAGGTTTATCTTTACTGCTGATCCTGTAAAATATACAAATGTTAGTTGGGAAAGGACTCTTTCTGATGAACGATGCTTAATACTGACAAAAGAGATTTCAGAATAATTAAAGACACTGCTGCTGAATATTGAACCCTTGGTCTTTATAACATCTTCTGTTATGTGAAAATTCTTTTGAGTGGTGTGTAAACCTGAAGTTGAATTGCTAACCAAGATGTGTAAAGTTACAACTGCAAATGTTGCATTATTTAACAACTCAGCAAATACTAGGTGCTGGTTATGGCGAGACACTTTGTTGAGTGCTGGGAAGACAAAGAAGTTAAGACACAGTATATCCTCAGCATACTAAGTGTTCATCAGAAGAGATAAACCACTAACCATTATATGCTGTGACAAATTAATCACTTTTGGAATGAATAATATGCTGGGGGAGTAGAGCGCCTTGGCTGGAGAAAAAATTGATAGGGAACATGTTGAAAAGAAGGCGATGGAGCTTAGCTCTGAGGGTTAAATAAAATTTTGCCACATGTAGCGGGGGAAGAGAGCGTTCCAGGGGCCAGCATAAGCAAAGTTGCTGAAGATTAAAATTAAATGGCATTTTTGGAAATATCTTGAGTTGTTTCTTGTGGGCAAGAGAGAGGGGAGAGGGCTGAACTCATCTCAAGAACCCATTCCTGAGATAATGAATCCATATCTGCTATAATGGCATTAATCCATTCATGAGGGCCTAATCACTTCTTATTGCATGGTGGAAGTGATGAGGCGGGAAGCTGTTTTCGGAGCCAAATTATGAGGGAGTGTTCTACTTCATCCTAAAAAGTCTAGACTCCTCCCATCCATTGGCAGTGGAGAACCATAGAAGGTAGAATAATCAGAAAGTTGACAGTTCGTGTGCAGATTGCATTAGAGTGGAGAGGCAGGGAGACTAGAATGTAGGTCAGAAATGTTGGACAATGGAAATGGATAGATTTTGGAGACATTTTTAGATGTTAAAATCTCTACATTTATGACAAGTTAGAGATAAGGGAGAGTGAGAAGTCAAAGATAGTATGTCTAGTTTGAGCAACTGTTTGCTTATGATGACATTAAGTTAGAAATCACAGGAAGAGGAACAGGTTTGAAGTGGAGAGAAGAAATAATGGCAGTGTTAATTCTGAGGTTTCTGTTGGGAGTTTAAAAAGAGAGATCCACTAAGTAACTGGAAATGCTACTTCAGAGTTTCTGAGATGGTTAGGGACAATTGTAATATAGATGTCCGCTGAGGCTATGGGAGTAGCGACCTTCTAGGAGGCATGTTAGTATAGTAGTTAACTTAGTGGACTTTGGAGTTAGGAAGATGGCAGGTCAGATCTCTGTTATGCTATTTATTGGTTGGCTGACCTTTGGCAAGTTATTTAACTTCTCTAAGCCTAGGCTTCTTATCTGAATTAAAGAATTGTTGTGGAGATTATACATGTGCACAGTGATTAACACAAAGGTACTATGTGCACAGTGATTAACACAATGCCTGTCTTATAAATGCTTGATATAATAAATGGCAGCTGTTGCTGTTATTGTTAGTAGTAGTTATAGATGTAGAGATAGTAGGAGAGGCCCCAATGCCAGAAAAATGAAGAGTGAGAACTGGAAAAGATGGTGAATGGAACTTTTGGACATTTAAATCAGTATTTAAACTTGGATCATGTTCTCATCTTTATTTTGTGCTGCTATTTCATAATTTACGTTTCATAATAGCAGCACAAAACAAAGACAAGAACTGATCTAAGTTTAATTTATAAAGAATAGTCTGGTTAATTTATAAAGAACAGAAATTTATTTCCTGGTGGTTCTGGAGGCTTGGAAGTCCCAGATCAATGTGCCAGTGTCTGGTGAGGGCCTTCTTGCTGTGTCATAACATGGCAGAAGGCATCACATGGGCAAGTGAGAGAGGGAAGGGGGCTGAACTCCTCGTGTCAACCTATTCCCACTCTACTGGCATTAATTCATTCATGAGAAAAGAGTCTTCATGGCCTAATCACTAAAGATCCCACCACTCACTGCTGTTGCATCGGGGAATCAAGTCTCCTCTAACACATGGAGGACACATGCAAACCATAGTAGTTCTAAAATTTGAAAATGCATTAGGAAGAGCTGGAGGTGGCCAGGTGTGGTGGCTCATGCCTGTAATCCCAGCACTTTGGGAAGTTGAGGCGGGTGGATCACTTGAGGTCAGGAGTTTGAGACTAGCCTGGCCAACATGGTGAAACCCTGTCTCTACTAAAAATATAAAAATTAGCTGGGTGTGGTGGTGCACACCTGTAATCCCAGCTACTCAGGAGGTTGAGGCAGGAGAATCGCTTGAACCCAGGAGGTGGACATTGCAGTGAGCCGAGATGAGGCCACTGCACTCCAGCCTGCGTGACAGAGCGAGACTCCATCTCAAAAAAGAAAGAAAAAAAAGAAATAGCTGGAGGCCTTGGTAAAGCACAGATTTCTGGGTCCCACCCCCATAGTTTCTGATTAAGTAGGTGTGGACTGGGCCTTGAAAAATTGCATTTTTTAACAAGTTCCCAGGTGATGCTGATGGTGCTGTTAGACGATAGATGAAAGAAAAGGAACCAGCACTAACAAAGTGGTTGAAGTGTGTGGAGAACCAGGAGATAGAGAAGAATAAGAATTTAACAATCTCCAGATTCTCTAGGTCCACCAGTCTGATTTCCAATTTCATAGACCTTATCTCATTCTTATTTTTGTTTTCTCCAGAATCTGTTATAATGCCTGATACATAGCAGTAACCTTTGAAGCTTCTTAATACTGTCCTGGTGCATGATTGCATGTACCTCACACATAGATTTCATTTATCCTCTTTTATCTCTGATGAGTCATGGGGAGGATATGACTTCTAATTTTACACACACACAAAATAACTACAGAAAATTTCTTTCATATATCTGATGTGTAGCTATCTGCATTTGACTTTGTGTTAGATGCCCTCTCCCCTTTTTTTTTAAAAAGCGACAATCCAGTTTGCAAAATAATTGTTAATAATATTTGCCAGGATTCCAGTCTGTGTCCTGTATTAGGCACCTTGAGTCTTATAAGGGAAGCAAATAATGTATTCCCTGTTCCTGGGAAGTTTACAAATAAGATGGGTGAAATGAGCAAAACCCACAGGAAAGAAACAGGACGAGGTATAATCACAGAAACATGGATGTAGAGAATCTGAATCTAAGGACATATTCCTTGCTTGCCAATATTCTTTGGGTTTTACATGTTTCATATACTGAAGACTTTTGGCATATAGCACACATGTTAGTCCTAGTCTCTGAGAGAAAGTTATAAGGGAGTTCCACTATATAAGGAAATAAAACAGCTGTGCAAAATTATAAACACGTTTGTAAAGGGAGTGAAATTGGAGTTAAATTGGAGCTTCATGACTGACAGTTTAGCTACTCACTATTCTGCCTAGGTGCTTGTTCTCTCTCATTTATCTCTCAGCTAACATTCATTAAGCATTTACAGTGTGCCAGAAATCGTATGAAGTGCTGGGCATAGAGAAAATGATAATTGCCTTGTGCACCTCAGTCTGGTTTTACTTGGGGAAATGAATGTGCACACATGTATGCATATTGTCAGGGTGAAGGTGCCTGACTTTTATAATCTTAAGATTATATTGAAGGAAGAGACATTGAGGACTTGAAGTTGAATTCATTCAGCCTTAATGTATTCAAGGGGCCATGATGAGTATAGGGATGGGACCATGACGAGTATAGAGATGTGTATTTTTTTTTTTTAGCAACCAAATTTGTAATTTGATAGAGGAGAAAGAACATATTTGGAGTAATATAAAGAATACGATAAGTACTGTATAAATATTGATTACAGACTAGGTACTCTGGCTTCTTAAGTAGCCAAGTGTTCAGTTTTAACAGCAACTCATAAGCTATTGTAATGTTTCAGAAATTTTAACATGTCATAAGTCCATATTAACCTCCTGGGCTGCTTTTGCATCTGAATATGAGACACAAAAATATTCTGGCAGTCTGTGTCCCTATTTTCTTGATTTGGGAAGTATACGCATAATGCATATAAGCAAAAGAGTAATTAAAACAAGGTGCTGTTTATCTAATGGCTACATTATGCAAGGCCCTTTCTATATACTGTTTCATCCTTGTAATGACAACCTTGTAAATTTGCCATTATCTCCATTTTACTAATAAGGTAACTGAGTTCCAGATTGGGAACTGTTTGTCTGTAGCTTGTGGCCAGTGAGAAGTGGGACTGGGCTCCAGTACAGACCCAGGTGTGGACTCTGCAGCCTATGTTCTTTTTACTTCATGTCAATTCCTTATGTCATCATGGGTCTTCAGCATGTTAGTATCTTGATGAAGAAATACAGTCTCATTTCTACTGTTTTAGGAAAAGTTAACTGGAGGAAGTTAGAATTTTAGTAACTGCCTAAATGTTTGAAGACAATTTGATAATATAGTGAGGGATGGAAGGGAATGGGGGCTGGACAATTAATGGCCCCAATGCTGATTCTCCTATGAAGACATGCTGTATTTGACCCCAGTTATTTTTTAGTTGACTCACAGGAGATCTTACATGAATATTCAGATTTCCCACTTTTTATTTATTTTTATTTTTTTAAAATAGAGACAGAGTCTGGCTCTCTTGCCCAGACTAGAGTACAGTGGTGTGGTCCTGGCTCACTATAACCTCGACCTCTTGAGCTCAAGCAATTCTCCCTTCTCAGGCTTCTGAGTAGCTGGGATGACAGGTGCATGCCACCATGCCTGGCTAATTTATTTTTGTTTCTATGTAGACAGGGTCTCACTGTTTGCCTAGGCTGTTCTTGAACTCCTGGGCTCAAGGGTTCCTCCAACTTTGGCCTCCCAAAGTACTGGGATTACAGGTGTGAGTCACTGCACCCAGCCCCACTTCTTTATGTATAGGTGCCAAGTTTTCTAGAGGAAGAACTGTACTTTTTCAAGCTAATGACATTTTAGTAAAGTCAACTCTTTTAAAAAATCCCTTAAAACCTCACCCCAACCAATGGATACCTGAGATTTCCCAGCTAATCTCCCTTCTCTGCACACTACTTATTCCCTCCACTTAGGTGTTTATTTTTAAACCTATTTACAAAATTAATACATTCTATTTATGGTTCAGTGTAGTTATTCTGACTTGCAAGGTTTTCATTCCTTGCAGTTTGACTAAGTCACTCTTTGGTCCTATTTTATACATTCCTGGAAATATAGACTGTAACTAGCTTTGTAAATGATAGTTAATTTCAGCTAATTTTACAAGAAATATTTCTATAAATTTATAATTCTGCAAATGGAATAACTATTAAATCAAATTCTGTGTTAGTTATCTATTGCTATGTAACAAATTATCCCCAAATTTAGCTGCTTAAGACAATAAACTTTTTTTTTTTTTTTTGAGATGGAGTTTCACTCTTGTTGCCCAGGCTGGAGTGCAATGGTGCGATCTCGGCTCACAGCATCTTCCGCCCCCTGGGTTCAAGCCATTCTCCTGCCTCAGCCTCTGGAGTAGCTGGGATTACAGGCAGGCACCACCACGCCCGGCTAATTTTGTATTTTTAGTAGAGACGGGTTTCTCCATGTTGGTCAGGCTGGTCTCGAACTCTGGACCTCAAAGTTCTGCCCGCCTTGGCCTCCCAAAGTGCTGGGATTACAGGCTTGAGCCACTGTGCCCAGCCAGCAACAAACATTTTTTAATCTTATGATTTCTGTGGGTCAGGAATTCAGAAGCAGCTTAGCTGGGTAGTTCTGGCCGAGTCACTGGTGAGTTGCAATCAAGCTTTTGACCATTGCTATAGCAGTCATCTGAAGGCTTGACTGGGGCTGGCGCTGGGGCTGGAGGATCTGCTTCCGAGATGGTATGCTCACATGGCTGTTGGCAGGAGGCCTCAGTTCCTTGCTGGCTGTTGGTAGGGGACCTCAGAACTTTCATAGGGTTGCATGAGTATCCTTACAACATGTCAGCTAGCTTCATCCAGAGCAAGTGATGCAAGAGAGAGCAAGGAGGAAACCATGTGCCTTTTATGTCCTATTTTGAATATAACACTGTTACTCCTTCTATATTTGATTTGTTATAACGTGGCACTAAGTCTAGCCCATACTCAAGGAGGAAGGCAGTTAGGTTCCACCTTTTCTGAGGGGAGAGTCAAATAATTTGTGGGCATATTTTCAAACAACCATCAGTCCTTTTTCCCATGAAGCCATTTCTTCAGTTGATGTTGATTGTCTCTGTTTTAGCACATGCAATAATTTTTCTGACTTGTATATTCATGGTATTTTCTGGAAATGCCCTGAAGAAAAGGTAGTGGTTTTTAAATTTTAAGGAACGTTTTCACAGATTACAGATTTGTTGTGGATTCCTTGAAGTTTTCTATCCATCACATTAGCTTTAGTACTAATGCGGCCAGAATGTTTTCATTTTTATCCTATTCTGTTCTATACATTTATTCTTATACAATTGTATTCATATTTAATGGTTTTAAATTAATCTAAAGTAGAACCAAACATTTCTAGGTAAGGTAATTCACTTTCCAAACTTTTAGAAGAAAAATGCTTGCTCAACCACTCTCTGATGGGACGTATTTCAGTTTCCATATGGTACAGTGACATTGGGCTGCATGGCTTAGATGAGTCTGCTAATTTATAATCCAGTCCTTTGGGTACTTTCCTAACTTTTCTCCTCAAGTAAGGTCCTAAGTAGATCCATTTTATTTCAAGTCTCGTTCTTTAGAAGGTGTATGTAGGACATAATTGGCTTAGGCAACGTTTTCGGAACATATTGTAGTTAGGTTTATATTTTGGCACTTTATGTCAGATGTTAACTTTCACTATCCTGACCCCTAACAAGTATAAATTACCTGCTTAACTCTTTTCTTCTAGTTTTTAATTTTAATCTAATTTTAGACATACAGGAAAATTGCAGGAATAGTACAAAGAATTCTTTTATAACCTTCACCACATCTCCCAAATGTTAACATTTTACCACATTTGTTTTATCCTTCTCTCTCTCCTTTTGCCCCACTGAACTGTTCAAGAGAAAGTTGCAGATATAATACCCAATCCTTCAGTGTGCATTTCCTAAAAACAAGGATATTCTCTTATTAACTGTTTTATAATCGTTAAATACTATCGTTGTAGCTAACCTATAGGCTTTATTCCTATTTCATCAATTATCGCAATTGACTTATCAATGAATACCCTTTACAGCAACAAAAACAATAAAAATCCAACACACAAGAACAAAGTGAAACAAAACAAAAAACCAGCCATGTGGTGCATTCAGATTTTCTTTTTTTCTTTTGGTCTCCTTTTTTTTTTTGAGACGGAATTTCACTCTTATCGCCCAGGAGTGCAGTGGTGCCATCTCGGCTCACTGCAGCCTCTGTCTTCCGGGAGCAATTCTCCTGCCTCAGCCTCCCAAGTAGCTGAGATTATAGGCATGCACCACCAGGCCTGGCTAATTTTGTATTTTTAGTAGAGACGGGGTTTTCACCATGTTGGCCAGGCTGGTCTCAAACTCTTGACCTCAGGTGATCCACCCACCTTGGCCTCCCAAAGTGTTGGTATTACAGGCATGAGCCACCACGCCTGGCCTGGTCTCCTTTAATCTAGAATAGTGCCTCAATCTTTGTCTTTATAACACTGACATTTTATAAGGGTTTAGGCCAGTTTTGTTTTTATTTATTTATTTATTTTTTTGAGATGGAGTTTCATTCTTACTGCCCAGGCTGGAGTGCAATGGTGTGAATTCAGCTCACTGTAACCTCTGCCTCCTGGGTTCAAGCGATTCTCCTGCCTCAGCCTCCCTAGTAGCTGGGATTACAGGCACATGCCACCACACCCAGCTAATTTTTGTATTTTTAGTAGAGGCAGGGTTTCACCACGTTGGCCAGGCTGGTCTAGAACTCTTGACCTCGTGATCCACCCGCCTCGGCCTCCCAAAGTGCTGGGATTACAGGCATGAGCCACCGTGCCCGGCCTATTTATTTTTTTAATAGTATGTCTCTCACTTGAGGTTTATCTGGTTATGATTAGATCCACATTATGCATTTTTGGCGGTAATATAGATGTGATATATTTTTCTCAGTGCTTCATTTGAAGATGCTAATGTTGATTTGTTCTATTATTGGTGATGTTAATTTTGATCACTTAGTTAAGATGGATTCTGCCTGGTTTCTCCACTGTAAAGTTTCTTCCTTTCCTTTGTAAATGGTATCTTCTGGGAGATACTTTGAGAGGATGTAAATATCTTGTTACTCCTCAAACTTTCACCCACTAGTTTTAGGCTCCATTGATGACTATTTCCTGAATCCATTATTGTCATGATTGTTGCCAAATGAAGATTTCCTAATTCCATCACTCCTTTTACATTTATTAGTTGGCTTGCCCCCATTAATTAACTAGTTAATTAATATCTCAGTGATCTCATGGATTCTTATGTTATTCAATGGGTTTAATGTTTTACTATGTTTTTTTTTTTTTTTTAAACTCATATTGTTCCATATTTGACCAGCCTTTTGAAGCTGGGTCTGTGTCTGTCTGTCATGTCCCCTTGATTCTTTGATCACTTTCTTATTTTCTGGCACAACAAGAGAGACCAGGTTTATCTCTTATTTTCCCCACCCCTTCCCTGGAATCAGCTATTTCTCCAAGGAACACTTGGTAGAAAATTATATTTAGAAACAAGATCTCAGTGCTAGGTGTGCTCACAGCTACTGAGGTATCATTGCTTCTAGGCTCTCTTAGGAAATAGATGTTATGGGTTGCACGTGCATGTGTGTGTGTATTCCACACCTTTCTATATTTTTGTATATCTATATTAAAAACCATGAGTTCATACTGACACCTCCAGTTTCCATGTATGTGTATTCCACACATTTCTATATTTTTGTATATCTATATTAACCGTAAGTTCATACTGACACCTCCAGTTTCAACCCTACACTACAGAGTTTATTCTACCCATTCCCCTTTTCATGTTTGTAAACACCTTTGTTCAACAGTAAGAACCTGACTCCCTTTATTGGCAACGTATTTACTTATTTGTATACTCCTAATGTACCCAGAAAGTAGGTTCAAAATTGTTAGCCCATACCTTTGTGAAAAAGAAACCCACTAACTAGAGGTTAGCATTTTAACAAATGTTAGTGTGGGGACCTGTAGTCCAAATACTGTATTCAGAGTTATAGGAGTTAGTACTTCTCTCCTCCCCTGCTTTCTTCTGTGTGGTTATGTTATTCATTTGAAATACAGATTGGTTCATTTGATTCTGTTTGTGTTTCATGTTAGGTTCCCCTCTCTCTATTTTTGATTTTATTTATTGTCCTTTTTTGAGTATGTGAAATGTTAACATGGTTCCAAAAGTTGAAGTTATTCTCAGAGAAGTGTCACTCCCATGTCTTCTGTCCCTTCTACTTTGTTCCTACCCACTCCCAGGTAGATAATCTGCTTATCAATAAAAAAGTTATGACCCTTTTTGCGCATGCCTCACAAACACACCTTACTTTAGGATGTATGAACAGTCATGATAGGCAGAGCTTCAATTTTAGTAAATAGCAGCAAACTGTTTTCTAAGGTGGTTAAACCAGTTAAAATTTTCTAGTTATTATCGATCCTTTTTAGTAACAGCATGAGCCTCACTCCTGTCAAGCCTGCTAATACTTACGCTGCGGTTTTTAGTTAGTACCTTGCTAAAGTCCTGGAGATGAAAATCAGCCTAATAAATCTTTGTAACATCTCATTGAGCAACTCATTTGTTAAAAAAAAAAAATCACTTTTTAAGGAGGTAATTTATAAAAATGGTACAAAATTTTAAAATATGAAAGCATTTACAGTGGAGATGAAGTCCCTCTCCCATCCTGACCCCACAGACATCTAGTTCCCCCTCTTTGAAACAGCTTACCATTGGTTCACTGCCAACACCGGTGCTGTTCTAGTGTTTGGGGATGCAGGGGTGAACAAAATAGGCCAAGATCTGCCTTAATGGAGTGTCCATTCTACTGGGGGAGATTGAAAATAATAAAGTTTCTTGCATATCTATTCAGAAATATGCTGTGTATATGTGGCATATTCTAATGTTTATTCTTAAGCCCATATGTATTGTACTGCATCTTGCTTTTCTCCCATTATATCTTGGAGGCTATTCCATATCAGTACCTTAATGCCTACAGAGTACCATGTCATGGATTTCTTAATACAAGCTTGTCCAAAGATGAGCCAATTTGGGTTATGAGAATTTAATTTTATTAGTTAGACACCCCTAATCTGGCTTATCAGCACCTCATTTCATGAATGCCACCTTTATTTTCTGACCTACATCATAAGCACCACTGTGAAGCCATCTTTGCTGTGGTGTAATTGGTGGGTTGGTGAAGTTCTCTCAGATACTTCATTTGCTGCTTTAAAGTGGTAATAATCTTGTATGCATTTGCATAGTTTTCATTGATTTCTTTGCTCTCTTTACTGGTCTGTCGCCCCTAGATTACAAGTTTAATTACCTAAACATTAAAATATGTATACTTTACTGAAGTAATTATGTGCCATTTATTTCAGTGGTAATTCTTTTGATGTGGAGAAATCACCAAATGAGTTTTTTAAGGAAGGTTAATTCTCCCAAGGCGAGATGACTGTGTTCTACTACTTGTCTAGCTCTTTGTGGTCAGTGCTTCTTTAGGGCCTTCATTTAATTCCTGACTTGTTTATCAGTGATTGAGAAACTTCTAAAATCACTCACACCTTTTGTTTTAGGCTTGATTACAGCAAGGAGCATGTAGTCACTAAGTGGAATGGTGAGTAGTCCCCACTATTTCTAACTTCTTCCATATAAATAATTAAATTCATGTAAGTTGAATTCCAGTATGGTGTGGCTCCTTTATGATAAGAATTGACCTAATTCAGGTGGAGCTGGGAAGGAGATGCCCAGGCAGCTTCTCATTCATCCATGCAAACATGTGTTACCTCTTGCTAGGTAATATTAGGTGCTCTGGGTCCAAATGAGAATCATTTGTGGTTCCTGCCCACAAAAAAACTTGTAGTCTAGTAGGAGACGGTTAATGGGTACAAACAAACAAACAAAAAAATAAAAATAAAAAGAATGAATAAGACCTAGTATTTGAAAACACAACAAGGTGACTGTAGCCAATAATAATTTAATCATACATTTAAAAAATAACTAAAAAGAGTATAATTGTTTGTAACACAAAGGATAAATGCTTGAGGGAATGGATACCCCATTTTCCATGATGTGATTATTATGCATTGCACGCTGGTATCAAAACATCTCATGTACCCCATAAATGTATATACCTACTATGTACCCACAAAAATTAAATAAGAAAAATTTTTGTAAGTATATGTGGAGCACAACGTTGAACAGTTGGCTGTAAACTGCATACTCTCAACTCTGGGGACATTGGCTTGGGCTCAGTCCAACAAATTGAAAGTCCTTGAAACTTTTGGGGAGTATAGACTTATGAGAGTTGGGGTCAGGTGCTTCCTCTGTAGCCTTCAGGTGACTCCTGTTCCTGAATGGAGTATAATTTGTTGTCAATGCAATATACATGTCAGAAAATGTGAGAAGGAAAATGATAGTATGAAATGACTGTTACATGTGAAGCACTGTATTGTGTCCTTCATATGTTTTATTTTATCCTCATAGTTACCCTGTGGGGGCAGCGACCATTTTCTAAATGAGGAAGTTGAGATGCTGTATCTCTCCTTATTCTGTCTCAGGTTCTGCCTTTGAATGTTGTGACTTTGAACAAGTCTCTCAGTTTTCTCATCTGTAAAAAGTCCTAGTTATGATGCTTGAATTCTTTTCAGCTCTAGGTTCTAGGAATCTGTGAATATTTACTAATAGTGTTCTTATATGGGCAGGAAAAAAGGCTATTCAGGGAATTACTCCCCCTTAGCGAATTAATAACTTAATAGTAACACTGTCAGGTTGTCCAGACCAAATAATTTATTTTCCCATCACAAAGTGAGTACCCATTATGTATGTGGCCTTAGAAGGCTACTGTAAAATAAATCAAGTAAATAGGCTTGGTGACAGGCTCTCCATCAGTTGTTACTAGCCCTGGGCACATGGGCAAATAGCTACCTGCAAGATTGTGTGATAATTTTAAAGTGTGTTATAGGTTAAGTGCTAAGTATTTTTATTGATTTAGGAAGTACTTTGGCATGTGGCCTTTAAAATTACCTTATTATATTATCATAAATGTTGACTAAGGCAACAAAACATGTTTACTATGGCCAACTTCACAGATGGGGTGAAATGGTGAAATATTTTGTAGCATGTATAATGAGCTACTAGATGATGATGATTTTCTCTTCATATCTGAAAAATGTGAGTTGGGAAATGAATTAGAAGCTTTAAAGGTCTACTTAATTGTGAGAATTAATTTCAAGAAATAGTGTCATGTACCCAGTGAGTACTTAATAATTGAGGAGGAGAAGGACAAAAGGGAAATTATGAAGCTTTCAAATCTAAGTCCATTTTGGAAAAAGGTTAGAATAAAAATATAATACTAATGTAACTATGAAAACTGCCTTACAACATGATATAAAAAAAACAAAATTAGCAAATACTAGACATTTTAAGATTAACTATTCTCCTAAATTGGAGTCCATGTATTCTAGGTACACTAATTCTTGAAACCAGTTCTTATTAGACATGGAATCTCCCCTCATAGGACATGATGAAAATTTATAGGAGTATCTTTGTCTTCTAATGTAATTTTATGAGATAAACATTATTTCATTATAAATTATTTTATTTTGTTTCTGCCTTACAGTGTTTTTTTTTTGGATGAGGAGTAGGATTTTGTGTACCATTTTGTGTACCATTCTGTTGCATAGTGTATTTTTATTTATTTATTTTTTTTTTACTGTGCTTGATTTTAGCCAAAAGGCTGAGAAGCAATTTTTAATTTTTTTTAAAGATGGGAGTCTCACTCTGTTGCCCAGGTGGGTCTCAAACTCTTGGGCTCAAGCAGTCCTCCTGTGTCCAGAGTTGGTTCCTGCCAGTGGGTTCGTAGTCTCCCTGACTTCAAGAATGAAGCTGCAGACCTTTGTGGTGAGTGTTATAGCTCTTAAAGATGGCACAGACCCAAAGAGTGAGCGGTAGCATGGTTTATTGTGAAGAGCGAAAGGACAAAGCTTCCACAGTGTGGAAGGGGACCCAAGCAGGTTGCAGCTGCTGGCTGGGGTGGCCAGCTTTTATTCGCTTATTGTCCCTTCCCGTGTTCCATTTCTATCCTATCAGAGTGCACTTTTTTCAATCCTCCCCGCAATTGGCTACTTTTAGAATCTGGCTGATTTGCGCGTTTTACAGAGTGCAGATTGGTGTGTTTTACAGAGCGCTGATTGGTGCGTTTTATAGTCCTCTTGTAAGACAGGAAAGTTCCCCAAGTCCCCACTCAACCTAGGAAGTTAGCTGGCCTCACTTCTCAATCCCCCCTCTAAACAGGACACCCCAACTGCTGTTGGGAACTGGGTGATGACCACTCTAGCTACTTCCTGCTGGATAGGGCAAAGAAGGGGCCCTGCAGTTGTAGTATCCTCCTAAGGGGAACTCTGTAGGCCAGTCAGAGGGCCAGTGGGTCAGTCCAGGGGTCCTTGGTAAAAGTTGTGACTTGAGCTCATTTGGGGTTCCATTTGTAAGACCATCTGTAGCTTGATGGCCTCAATCCTGGAGGAAACAAATTTGACAAGGAGTTTAAAAATACAGGGCCCAAAGGCAAGTAATAGCAAGATGACTGTCATGGGACTTAGAAAGGGGAGAAGCCATGTCGCCCAACTCCAGAGGTTGATATAGGAGTTTGAGAGGCGTCTGATTTCAGAGGCCTTTTCCTGTAAATGCTGGGCAGCGTCTCGTACTGTCCCTTACTGGTTAGTGTAAAAACAACACTCTTCCCCTAAGAAGGTGCAGAGTTCTCCTTTCTCAGCAGTGAGGAGGTCTAGGCCTCAGTGGTTTTGGAGAGTCACTCCTGCCAAAGAGTCTATTTGGGATTGTAGAGTAAGGATAGATTTTGTTATTTTTTTGCAAACTGTCTGAAAAATCCTTTGAGAGTGTGTGGTAGTAGGATAATGAAGTAGATAAACTAGCTATTACGGTTCCTGTAGCAGTGGCCATTCCTAACCTTATAAGTAGGGGTATTAGTTGTATGGCCCTGTGCTGACAGACTTGAGCTTTGAGGGGCACTGATAGAGTCTGATTTCTTGGGCAATGTCAATGTTGGGACTTAGGAAGACTAAGGTGCAGGTGCCTGTCCAGTTGGTGGGGAGGCAGATATAGGTTGATATTCCACATAAGAAGAATATGTCTTAGCTAGGTAGACAGAACTGGTTGTGTATGTTAAAAAGGTGTGTGAGTTTGTTGTTTTCATTTTCCCATACTCCTAGAGTACTTGCCAAGGTAGCTCTGGTGAGTGGCTGGAAAGGGGTGTTGGGAGCAAACTGAGTGGCCCCCTGTGTTCTATTTTCCCATTGGAGAAAAAACTGTTTTGTATCTACTAGGAACCATTCAAGAGAGTAATTGAAAGACGGGATGAGAAGGCATTCATTAGTGGTGGGGGTGCTGCTGCAGGGGGTCCAGGGATGAATGGTCATGCAGGGAGTATGTTTGCCATTACAAAACCCAGACTGTTTGTTAAGCAGGGTGACAAGCCGTCTGAATGGAGCTGTTTGGGTAACTGGGAAGTTACTATGATCAGTTGGGGCTTGAAGTTGTAGACTGTAATTACACTGATGGGATAGTAGGTGCCCCAAGGGCAGGCCTGATAACAGGTTGCGTTGGATGCATAAAGGGGCTTGGAAAGTTAAGACAGTATTTGTGGTTACAGGGCCATGTATAGGCTTTTCATTGCTTGTGTAATAGGTGAGGTTGGAAAAGTAAGAGCATAAAAGCTGGATCGCGCATCCTGTTAGGGTATTTTTGGTCCTATCAGAGATGGGGCCTGAGGATTGTGGCCTCCAGGTGCAGTGAAGGTAATATTGTATCCCTAGTGCCCTGGAAATTCCCTAAGTTACTGTGGCTTTAAAAGCCGGACCATTATCACTTTGTAAGCTTTGGGAAAGCCCAAATCTAGGAATTATTTCATGAATTAGGACTTTAACCACTTCCTGAGCCTTCTCTATCTTGCAGGGGAAGGCTTCTATCCAATTTGTAAAGTTATCAACACGGACTAACATAGTATTGAAATCCCCTTGACTTAGGCATATGGGAGAAATCCAACTGCCAGTGCTCTCCGGGATAGTGCCCTATTCTTTGTTGCCCCAGCGGGGCCTTACGATGGACCAAGGGATTATCCTTTGGCACACTTCACAGGCTTTGACTACTTGTCGGATGGTCTGGAGGAGATTTGGCCTTGTAAATAGGGATTTGGCCATTTGATGAGTGTTCTCAATACCCATATGAAAAGTTTGGTGGAGGGACTTAAGAATTTTCCACTGGCTGGCTTCGGGTATGAGTACGTTTCCCTCTTCTGTCGTTAACCACCCCAAGGGGAGAAAACTATGCCCCTGTGACAGTCCCCATTCTGTTTTGGTCGGGGAATACTGGGGCTTAATCTCTTGGACAGGGTTGTTCCATACCAAGGGTCCTTCCATAGGTATTTCTATTGGGAGGTTCTGCCTGGCAGCAATTTTGGCCTCAGCGTCTGCCCAACGATTTCCTTCTGCCTTTTCTCTTCACCTTTTTGATGGCTTTGGCAGGGTAAGACTGCCACCTCCTTGGGTTTTTGTACAGCATGCAGTAACTCCATGATTTCCTTTTGGTATTTATTGGGGGTTCCCCCAGAGGTTAGGAACTCCCTTTCTTTCCATATTGCAGCATGGGCATGTAGGATTAGATAAGTGTACTTGCTATCTGTGTTCACATTTATTCATTTTTTCTTTCCCAGTTCTAAGGCTTGGGTAAGCACCATTAGTTCTGCTAACTGGGTGTTGGTCCCTGGGGGAAGGGGCTTACTTTCAGGTACTGTTACATCACTAACTATGGCATAACCTGCCCTTCGTATCCCATTCTCCACAAATGAACTTCCATGAGTATATAGGTTAAAGTCAGGATTAGCTAAGGGGACTTCTAAGAGATCCTCTCAGGCGGCATAAGTCTGGGCTACAATTTGTTGGCAGTCATGCTTGATTGGTTCCCCATCCTCTGGGAGAAAAGTAGCAGGGTTGAGGACCGCACATGTGTGTATTTGAAGCACTGGTCCCTCAAGGAGTAGCCCCTGATATCTAAGCAGGTGGTTGTCTGATAGCCATAAATTTCCTTTGGCACCTAGTATGCCATTTACATCATGAGTAGTCCAGACAGTGAGATCCTTTCCTTGTACTATTTTGATAGGCTCTGATATTAAGATGGCCGCCACCACAACTACCTGTAAACAGTGAGGCCAGCCCTTTGCTACTACATCAATTTCCTTAGGTATGTCACTGGGTGTGGGGTTGTCCTGTGAGTCTGAGTAAGGATTCCAAGAGCTATTCCTGCTCTCTCTCTGGCGTATAAAGAGAAGTTTTGTCCTGTGGGAAGGCTTAAGGCTGGAGCTTGTACGAGGACCTGCTTTAAAGTTTTGAAGGCTGTTTTTGCCTCTCGTTCCCTTTCTACTAGATGACTATTTGCCCTCTGGGTCTCCTTGATTAGAGTATAGAGTGGCCTGGCCATCTCACTGTATCCAGGGATTCATAGTTGGCAAAAGTCGATGATCCCAAGGAACCCCTGCAACTGTTTTAATGTCTTAGGGCGAGGACAAGCCAGTATAGGCTGTATTTGTTCTTTGCTGAGGGCCCTGGTTCCTCTGGCTAAGATTAGGCCTAGATATTTGACTTGTTGTAGGCAGAGCTGGGCCTTCGATTTAGATGCTTTGTACCCTTGATTAGCTAGAAAGTTCAGGAGATCTAGACTAGCCTGCTGGCATGAGGCTTCCAAACTGGTAGCCAAAAGTAAATCATCCACATACTGAAGGACCAGAGTGCCTGGACTTGAGAAGTGGCCTAGATCTTGGGCCCATGCCTGACCAAACAGATGAGGGCTATCCCTAAACCTGTGAGGCAAAACCGTCCACATAAGTTGGGATATGTGGTCTGTGGGATCCTCAAAGGCAAAGAGAAACTGGGAGACAGAGTGCAGGGGAATGCGGAAGAAGGCATCCTTGAGGTCCAAAACAGTGAACCATTCTGCTTCCTCTGGTATTTGAGAGAGCAGGGTATAGGAGTTGGGTACAACTGGATATAGAGGAATTACTGCCTCATTGATGAATCTAAGATCTTGCACTAGTCTCCACTGACCGTTTGGTTTTTGTACTCCTAGAATTCAGGTGTTGCAGGGACTGCTGCATTTTCTTACTAACCCTTGAACTTTTAAATATCTGACAATATCCTGTAATCTTTTATGAGCTTCAGGCCTTAAGGGATATTGCCTTTGATAAGGAAAAGTGGTGGGGTCTTTTAGCCTGATTTAGACTGGGCAGGCATTTTTTGCCTTTCTGAATTGTCCTTCCAATGCTCTGATTTCAGGGTTGATTCCCTCCTCAAGTAGGGGGCAACAAATGGGCAACTTGTTCCCCATATTCATATAGATAATAGCTCCAGCTTTGGCTAATATGTCCCTCCCTAATAACGGTGTGGGACTTTCAGGCATAACAAGAAAGGCATGTGAAAAGAGCAAAGTCTCCCAATTACAACTGAGGAGGTAGGAGAAATACCTGGTTACAAGGCTGTCCCAGGATTCCTCAGATGGTAATGGACCTTGGGGACAGCCATCCAGGGCAGGAGATTAACACAGAAAGCCGTGCCAGTGTCCAGGAGGCAGTCAATTTCCTGGCCCTCAATGGTTAAACTTACCCGGGGCTCAATGAGTGTGATGACATGAGCTGGTGCTTTCCCCAGTCACCCTCAGTCCTGTTGATGGATTATCTGGTTGGGGGCTTCTGGCCCAGAGAACCTTTGTCCTCTGGGGCAGTGTGCCTTCCAGTGATTGCCTCAGCATAGTGGACATGGGCAAGGGGGCGACTTGTTTCTCATTGGACAATCTTTTTTAAACTGTCCTTGCAAACCACGCTGATAACAAGCCCTATGGGGTGATTGGCCTGCTTCATTTTCTGTCCTCTCTGAACCACCAAGGTTTGTTTGTCTGAGGGCCATGACTAAGGCTGTGGCCTTTCTCTTATTTTGCTTTTCCTTTTTGGCCTTTTCCTTTTGGTCCGTATTATAGAACACCAAGGTTGCCAGGTTTAATAATGCCTCCAAATTTTGCTCAGGGCCCAGGGCTAGCTTTTGGGAGCTTTCTCCTGATATCTGTGGCCGACTGGGTAATAAACTTATCTTTTAGGATCAATTGATCCTTGAGGGAGTCAGGTGACAGAGGAGTATATTTTCTTAAGTTCTCCTGTAGCCACTCAAGGAAGGTGGTAGGATTTTCTTCCTTTCCCTGAGTTATGGTGGACATCATTCAATAATTCACGGGGTTTTTCCTAAGTCTCCTTAGTCCTTCTAGAACACAGGTCAACAGATGTTTGTGACTCCAGTCCCCATGATCTGAGTCTGGGTCCCAGTGGGGATCCATACTGGGGACAGCTTGCTGACTGGTAGGGAAATTGTCCCTTTCTTCGGCTATCATTCTGTCATTTACTTGACTAAGTTACCAGGTATCTGCAAACTCTCGGGCTGCAGCTAAAGCCGTATTCTTTTCATTAAAGGCCAAGGTTTGATCTAACAGTAGCATGACATCTCCCTAAGTGAGGTTGAAGGTTTGCCCTAGACCCTGTAGGACATCTATATACCTGTCAGGATCATCTGAAAACTTCCCCAGGTCTACCCTTATCTGCTTTAAATCAGAGATTGAAAAGGGGACATGTACCTGGGTTGGGCCAAATTCCCCTCCCCCTATAGCTTGAAGGGAACATAACCGATAGCCTGGGGGGTTTTGTGGTTTCTTGGAGATTTCTTTGCTTGTTTCTTTCTGGGTGGGGGAGATTAGAGGAGGCTCATCATTAATAGGAAGGGGAGCTGTAGGGAGGCTAGGATGTGGAGGTAAGCTGAGAGGTCCTCTTGTGGAATGTAAATTGCAAGCTTTGCATAGTTGTGGATTATACTTCAATGAAAAGAAAGCTTGGACATAAGGTGTTTCATTTCATTTGCCTTCCCTCTTACAGAAAAGGTCAAGCTGCAGGATAGTATTGTAATTTATACTTCCCTCAGGTGGCCATTTTTCCCCATGAGGAAGAGAATATTGGGCCCAGGCCTAGTGCAGAAAAAAATAAGCTGCTTCTTTTTCAGGGTCTGTGGGTCAATTTGGTCCCAGTGGCTTAGGATGCATTTCAAGGGTGAGCTTGTTGATACCTGAGTGTTTCCCATCTGAAAGGAAAAACCGTCTGTGGTTTTGGTCTGTTTTTTTCCGCATCCAAGAACGCACAATGGTCCCTGGACCCTGCTGTTCAGAATAGTTGCACTCAACTGAAGGAGCAGCGGAAACACTTATTTTCCTCCTAGACCACAAAGAGGACCGAGGAAGGTTGGATTTAGTGGCCCTTACTGATGCATTCTCAAAAACCTGTTAGTTAGAGTCCCTAGTGTTTTCTCCTGTTGGTGCTGGGACCTTACCCTTGTCCTATGAAGATGATATGCCTCAAAATGGAGTGGAGGGCCATACACTGAGGGAGGGAAGGGATTTCCAGCATTGGAAGAGTGACGCCTTTTGTCCTCACTTCTCATCATATGAATAGGAAGGATATTCCCCCAACTTTGGAGTCTATAATTTCTGAGGCTCCCCATATCCTAGCTTTTGGAATGGCCTTTGTTAGGCCTGCTAGTCTGAGGAGGCATCCTAAAATTCCAGATAGTACCCCCTATGATGGGGCTTTGGGCAAAAATTATGTCTTTCTGATTAGTAAGCCTGGGTGCCTAAAGAAGGGAACAGAGTCCCGAAATTTATGTTAGAAATTATCCTTATAGGAGAAACTAGAAGAGCATCAGGGACAGGGAGTGGTTTTTAGAAGCAGGACTAGCTTTGGAGAAGAGAGGTGGGAGGAACTTTATCTGACAGGTGTTAGGACCCAGGAGGCAAGGGTCAGGATAGATAGGAGAGATGGGCAAGTCTTGCTTGGGTGATGTAACCTTGAGAGTTCTGCTCATGGCTGCAGGATCAACCAACTTTTTGTTGGGACACCAGAGCTGAATGGCTTTCCTCTCTATCGACCCTCAGCTCAGCCCGGAAGTGCAGGAAAAGCAGAAGCTGGTTCCGGGCAAAGCAATGCTCCCGACTCCAAAGAGTCAAGGGTTGTTAGAGAGCCCTTTCCCAGAAAGCCTGACACCCATGTCTTTAGTCCGGTGGCTGCACTAGTCACTTTTAACTGGCTGACAGGTGCCCGGTGTTTAGCCCCTGAATTATTCACTAAGGAAAAATAGGACAGAATAGCAAGCAGAAGGGGTCTGATGGTACTCACCGCATAGCGATATCCTGGATGAGTCCCCAGGATGTGTCCGGAGTTGGTTCCTGCTGGTGGGTTCCTGGTCTCGCTGATTTCAAGAATGAAGCTGCAGACCTTCGTGGTGAGTGTTACAGCTCTTAAAGATGGCACAGACCCAAAGAATGAGCAGTAGGAAGGTTTATTGTGAAGAGTGAAAGGACAAAGCTTCCACAGCGTGGAAGGGGACCCGAGCGGGTTGCCGCTGCTGGCTGAGGTGGCCAGCTTTTATTCCCTTATTGTCCCCTCCCATGTTTCGTTTCTGTCCTATCAGAGTGCGCTTTTTTCAATCCTCCCTGCGATTGGCTACTTTTAGAATCCTGCTGATTCGTGCATTTTACAGAGCGCTGATTGGTGCAATTTACAATCCTCTTGTAAGACAGGAAAGTTCCCCAAGTCCCCGTCTGACCCAGGGAGTCCAGCTGGCCTCACCTCTCACTTCCACCTCAACTTTCCGAGGAGCTGGGACTATTAGACATATGCCTGGCTTGCTAGTACATTAAAAAAAAAGTGCTTAGTAGGTTATATATCTCTGAATTTTATTTCAGAATAGTAGGGCGTTGTAATAAAATATTTGTTATAAAAAGTAGGTGTTGGGTCTGATAGTATTGATGGCCATTATATAAGTAAAAGTCCAAGCATGGCACAACTGGCTTCTCTGCTCAGGGTCTTACTATGCTGAAATCAAAGTGTCAGCAGGGCTATAATCTCATCTGAGGCTCAAGGTCCTTTATTAAGCTCAGTGATTGGTAGCAGAATTTGGTTCTTGTGATTATACCACTGAGATCCTCCTTTTCTTGCTGGCTGTTAACTGGAGGTTGCTTTCAGCTCCTAGAGGCCCCCCCCCCCCACCCCCAAGTCCTAGCCAATGGGCCTCTCACAAGGTGGCAGCTTGCTTCTTCAAGGCTAGTTGGAGAATCTTCCTCCAGTCAGCTACAAGACTCTTATATAAAGTTACTGGAATAACTATCCCATCATATTTCCAGGTCCTGCCCACTCTCAAGGGGAGGGGATTATATGGGTATGTGTACAAGGGAGCAGGGATCTTGGGAGGCATCTTACATTTCTGCCTACTACAGCCAACATTATCCCATCCTCATGTGTGTAACTCTTCACTGTCAGTGAAGTGCAGTTATTTGAAAAAGGACCGCAATAATTACTTTAAGCATTCACACAGGTATTGAGTACCTCTATGCCAGGTACTTTTCTAGGCACTGAGGTGAATAGGGCAGAACCCATGCTCTCATGGAGGTTATCTTCTAGGGCGAAGAGCAATGAAGAAAATCAAATGGAGTAGAAGGTTAGAAATGGTATGGGAGTGAAGGGGGTAATAGGGTATGTAGGGTGGTTAGGGAGCCAAGACCTGAATGGTGAGTGGCCAGTAGTGTGAAGCTTTGGGAACAAAACATTCTGGTAGAGGGAAGGTAATGATAAGGATCCTAAGTCAGTAATAAGCTTTGACTGTGTTTAAGGAACAGTAAGGCCAGTGTGGCTGGAGCAGAATGTGCCAGGAGAGGAGTTGGAGATGAGTTCAGGGTGGTGGTTCGGTTGCAGAGCTCTAGATATTGGTGGAGTATGATTTTTATTCAGCATGAGATAGGAAGGCACTGAAGTGTTTCAAGCAATGGAGTGACTGATCTGATTTATATTTTCAAAAGATTTATGTGGAGAAATGGCATGTAAGGGTGGAAATTTATAAATACAAAGAGACACAATTTGTGAAGGAAAAGAAAAGCCTTCTAAGTGCAGATGACAAGAGCACTGGCTAGACCCGGGTCCAGGAAGGCTGCATGAGGAAATGGCACCTGAGTTGCACTTGGATGATGGAAGGTGAAAAGAAGCGTGGTCCCAACAAGGGATCAACTTAAGCCAAAGCCCTGTGGCATCAGGGAGCATGTCAGTGCTAGGGAATGTCAGGGGGAATGATTAGAGTTAGGCAGGGCCCAGATTCCACAGGCCTTGAAGGCCCAGTTAAATGTTTTTTTTCTGTGCTTCTTTTACAATAAGAGCCGTGGAATACCACCGAAGGGTTTTAAATAGGGACAGGAGTACTGGAGGGAGAGGATGAGGGAAATGGTTTATACTCAAGTTTTGTAATTTGAGAAATTCTTTCTGGCTCCTGCATGGAGGACAGTTTGGAGGAAGGTCTGAGTGGAAAACGGGAGATCACTTAGGAGCTGTGTGAGGGTCCAAGTGAGAGATGAAGGTGGAGTGAACTAGAATGGTAGCATGGAAGTAGCAAAGAAGTAAATTGACTTGAAAGCTCTCTTAGGAGGTAGAAACAAAAGACTTGCTGATGGATTAGGTTGGAAGGTGAGGTCGAAGGCAGTGTCTTTCTAGCTTCCACAGCTGGATTCACTGAGCTAGGGAACATTGCATAAGGACAAGCTTTTACTAGGGAGGGGCGTAGACAGTGTGAATTGAGTTTTGAGGTACCTTTGAGAAAAGTAAGTGCAAATGTAAAGTAGGCAGTGGTAATATAGGGGTCTGGAATTTGGAAAAGAGGTCTGTTAATATCTGTATGGCCTCTTTTGTTAATTTTGGGGTCTTAAATATGCCAGTCACTGTAAGGTGCTGGGGATGTAAAGATAAGTAAGATGTTATTCAGCATTTGTTGAGTGCCTGTAGTCTCTGTGTTCTGATTATTGTCCTCTGGGAGCTTACTAACCGACAAGACAGGTCTGTAACAAAATCATAGCAAGGTATGATGGGGGCGGTGATGGGGGGAACAGAATCTGACTGAAGAGGTGACCTAGATTGGCAGCGTCAGTGAAGGCTTCTGCTGAAGGGCTTGAAGCTTGTTCTGAGCCTTGAAAGAGGCAGAATTAGCCAGACAAGGAGAATACAAGAAGTTCCAATAGTAAAAGGCCTGGAAGTATGGGAGGAGAGAATTGACAACTCAGAAGAGCCAGCAGCTCCATATCCCTGGCTCTCACTAACCAGTGAACAAGGTGAATAAGCAGGAGGGCTCCTCACCAGCAAAGTCTGCTTAAGTTGGATGTTTTTATGGTGGTAAGGGTTCTGGTGAGACTTGACATAGCTGTTTGGAAGGACAGGAAGAGAATACTCATAGCTGGAAGGGACTTCAGAGAACTTTTAGCCTTGTCTTCTCATTTGCAAATGAGATTAACAAAAGCCATAGAGGACAGCTGATTTGCTGATAGGAAAGTCAGGACCCACATCTCCCAGAGTCCAGATTGAGGTTCCTTACATTACTACAGGAATGTCAGTACCCCTTAACCATTTATTCCCAGGCTCCCTCTGACATTTTTATATTGAAACAAAATGTGCAGGAAATACACAAAATGCTGTCATTGAGTAATACATGTGTCCATATGGGCTGTATTTTTTTTTTTTAAAGATAAAGTCTCACTCTGTCTTTTAAAGAGACTCAGTCTGTCGCCTAGGTTGGAGTGTGGCATGATCTTGACTCACTGCGGTCTCCACCTCCTGCAATTGTCGTGCCTCAGCCTCCTGAGTGGCTGGGATTACAGGGGCCCGCCACCATGCCCAGCTAATTTTTGTATTTTTAGTAGAGACGGGGTTTCAACATGTTGGCCAAGCTGGTCTCAAATTCCTGACCTCAGGTGATCCACCTGCCTTGGCCTCCCAAAGTTCTGGGATCACAAGCGTGAGTCTTACACCCGGCCTGAGATTTTAATTCTGGCAGTATGACTTTGGATACCCTTTATTGCCTTTCCTAAGACAATCTCTAAAGCAGCGCTGTCAAATGGCACTATAATGTGAGATACAAACGCAAGCCTTGTATGTAATTTTAAAATTTCTAATAGCTACTCTGATGAAAAAAGTAGGACCAGTTGAAATTCATTTTAATATATTTTATGAAGACTAATATATCTAAATATTACCATTTCGACAACTACTCAATAAAAACATGTTTTTTTTTTTTTTTTTTTTTTTTTTTTTAGTAAGTCTTTGAAGTACAATTTATATTTTACACTTGTAGCTCGTCTCAATTTGGACATGCTGTATTTCAAGTGCTCAGTAGCCACATGTGGCAAGTGGCCATCATTGTGGCCATTGCAGCTCCAAAGGGACAGGAGAGTTGATGGAAATTAGACACTGCATTCTACAGCCTCGTGAGCCCAAGAGAGCAAACCTTGCTGAAAATCAGCAGATAAGGCAATTGAAAGGGAAGAAGGTAAGAGTAGTAATTCTTGGGTCTGATAACAGAGAGTGCCCCTGGCCCCTTCATCTCAGACTTGAAGGGGATTTGGGGGTGGGGAGAGTGTGGAGGATGGAAAAGAGTTTGTCCTTTTATTGCCAGGAAGCTAGTAAGATATATTTTTTCTTTCTAAATTGAGAGTCTGCATTTCCCCACATTGTTACTCATCATGGTTAATTTTCATAGTACTCCATTCCTTAAGTCATCTTGGGAATAAATAGGCATTTATGGGCTGGCCACCAGATATTGCAACATTGTTTCTAATGAAAAGACTTAGAATTCGAAGGCTTATATATAATTTGTTTTTGGAATGCCATCTTTTGTTGATTGTGAAGGGAGCGTTTGGAGAAGGAATTGCAGTTATCTTTTGCCTATGATCTCTAAGTTACAGCACAAGAGAAGGATAATAAACTTTGTTAGTTAGTATCTGGGTATTAACTGCTCTTTATTCCACTGTGGCTAGGCTGGGCTTGGCTCCGAATAGGCCTTTACCAATTGTTGGCTTGAATATTAGTTGAAGAGCAGACATTCTTGAAACTCAGCTATGTGAATCATTTATTTCATGAACTTCCATTCTTAAACACTTGCTTTTCATAGGTCCTACCCATTATAACTAAACTAACAAACTAAATAACATAGAAGTGTAGAAAGAACAGAGTCCTACCCTTCCTGTGTTCTGAAAATGCACACCTATGCACTGTCTAGAAACACCTGACCATGAGTTTTATATTTTTGTGAATGGAAAAATTGAATAGTGATATGTAGAGATTTTAAGGTGTTGATTCTCAGGATAATACCGTTGTTAAGGTTTGTTTACATTCCACTCAAAGTATTTATAGACTTGACAGTTGAAAAAAGAAACCTAAATCGCTAGAGACTTTTGAGAGCAAACACCAAGAAAGATGCGGTATGATAATTAAGTGGTTTTGTAAGTTTAAATATATTTGGAAAAAAATGAGAAACATACAAAGTGTGATAAGGGAGTATAACCTTGGTTAGTAAAGTAGAAATGAGGAAACCAAATACCCACTGAATACAAGGGGAATGGAGAACTTCCTAATGAAAATATTTGATGATAAATAGTTGAGAGATATTTTTACGATGGGTATGTATATTTTATAATCAATTCCTAAGACTCACATGGAGTCTCACATTTGTCTTTAGTGTCGTACTTGTTTATTGCATCCTTATGGGACACCAGGAAGAAAGACCTAGTCACTGCCCTCCAGGATTTGCATTTGGACACATATTTAGCTAATTCTAAAAAGTCTATTGTTAACTAAAATTCTGTCTGCATCAGTATTTTCTCATGTCTCAGTGCACTGTTTCTTGGTACAAGTAGGAGGTCATCTATATTTTTAAGAAAATGCATTTTTGAAAATGTATCCTTTTGATAAATATTTCTTTAGTAATTTCCACTGTTTAAATTTTTCAAAATGTCATTTATGTAAAAGAGAAATCCATTCTTGTTCTAAAAGAAGGAAACGCTTGAGAAATACATTAAGTTTAATCATAAAACTTTCCAATCATTCCCTATCTTCCTACGTTCCCACTTCCCTCTCTGGAGGTTACTGCTGTAAACAGTATGATGTGTGTGTTTGGAGTTCTTTTTTCTGTGTCTGTGTTTACTTAATTAATATCTAGGTACCTTCTAGATACCAGGCACATACATATACATATATGTATTTAAACACACATCCTCACATGTATTCCATATATTTAAATAAATGGATCCTATTGTATGAGGTCTGCTTGCTCATGTCACTAACCCTGCTTTGGTGCTCAAGTCAGAACATATAGATCTATTCCATTCTTACTGATGGCTATATCGTATAGATGCACTGTAATATATTTTCCATTCACTGTATTGATGGACATTTAGTACCCCCCTCAGTTTTTTGCAGTTACAAGCAATGCTGTAATTAATAACCTTATATATTTCTAAAAACAAAATTGCTCGGCCATAGGAAATGTATATTTAAAATTTTGATAGACTGCCAAACTGACCTCCAGAAAGCTGAACCAGTTTATACTTACAACAGTATACGAGAGCATTGTTTCCTACATACATGATTTTGTTATAGTTTTAGAGCTTGAAGGACTACAGAATGCAGCCTAACCTCCCTTTCCCTTTTTCAAGGGACTTAAAATGATCTGCCCAGATCTTAACCCCCACAGAACTATGAGCACTTCTCCATTTCTGATCTTTGTTCCTATGAAGACATTGTAGTTTAGGCACATTTTATATTGTAAGATTCTACCACAGTGTTTATTTGTTTCTGTCTCTTCTCTGTTGCTACTCAGAACAAACTTCCTTTTCAGTCTCGCGTTTTCCATTAGTCTCCTCCCTTTGCTGTGTTGTCTGCATGGAACATCTTTCATTTAATATCCTTAAAAAGCTACCTTCTTTAATTACTTAAATCTCACTTTATCCACAGGGCATATGGGTTACTTTAGATTTACCATGGCTACAGCAAAGAGAGTATTTTATGAATCTTGTTTCGTTATTAGTGGCTGATTCCTGTTTGCGAAGTAAAACATAAACTTCTTGGTTTATATACACTTCGAGAAGATGGCATTTGTCTTTTACAACATTTCTGCTACACTTGATGGCTTTATATTTGTCAAATAATGTGATGCCATTTCAACTAATGAAATCTAACAACATTTAAAAAATTTATTAACCACAATTTATTTTTTCTTTTAGAAATGACCTTCAGAAAGTATTCTGCTTATAAAGTGTAAATAGGTTCTCTTCTTCTTGTGTCAGTATATTTATTTCTACGGTACCTGCATTGTAAGCTTCTGTTACAAAGGCATAGTTCCAATATCTTCTTTGGATGGGCTGTGAGAATTTGTGTCAGTAACATCCCAAGTTGGTGCTTTAGATGAGTTGGTCAAATACCAGTATTATGACTTTAGGTAAAGAACCAACTGATGAAATTCTAAGGAACAGAGATCAGCCTTGATGCATATTTCAATCATGATAAAAGAAAGAGAATTCAATATTAGAGGTGAATTAAATTTGCTCCACGAATGTTGTTCAAAACTGAGGATAGCAGTCTAATCATAAGCTCATCAATTATTCATTAGTGTCTTGAGGGTATTAGTGCACAGAATACAGAAGAACCATCCACTACCCTTTAGAGTTTTTGTTCTAAAATAGAAGGAAAAAATATATTCTCTCCCTTTTTTTAATTGGATTTTATTCTCCCACATTGTAGGTGAAGTGTATGTACACACAGAAGAAGGTGAAAGGCAGGCCACATATTTGCTTATTCTTGGGGGTTTGTGGAAGTCTGGTGGTAAAATTAAATTTGAAACATTAAAGGCTGATAGTTTTATAGGAAAAGTCTAGAGACATGGACTTCTTGGACTTAAAATCTTCTTTTTTGAGACAAGGTCTTGCCCTGTCATCCAGGCTGGAGTGCAGTGGTGTGATTATGGCTCACTGCAGCCTTGACTTCCATGGCTTGTGTGAACCTCCTGCCTCAGCCTCCAGTGTAGCTGGGACCACAGGTGTGTGCTACCATGCTTGGCTAGTTTTTTGTTTGTTTGTTTTGAAGAGACGAGGTTTCACTTTGTTGTCCAGGCTGTACTCTTTTTGCCTAAGCTTTTTATGTTCCTAAAATGAAGTTGTTGGCTTGAGTTGTGCCTGTTCATTCCTTTATTCTTACATACACACTGTAGATTTGGATTTGGAAGAATTCTTGGTCAATTCAGTGGCCCCTTAGCTCAGCCAGTCAATGGCTGTAGTTTTTGGACAGTAACTCCTAGACTGCATGGGGATACTTTTTTCTGAGTTTCTTTTTCTTCTGCTGCTTCTTTTTTTTAAAATCACAGTACGGAATGTTATGTTGGAGTTAGAATAAAGTCAATGTTCATAAAACAAATGAGGAAGAGGTTATATAGGGGGAAAAAGAGCAAAATACTAGTATTATTTGTGGAACATTTCCTTTAGATTATGTTCTAGAATGGCACAAATAAACTTACAAATCAAGATTTTATGTTGTACGGATTTCTCAGAGTTGATCTTTTTTTATTTTACAATTCCACAGAAAATAGCCAAGATACTAGGTTTAACAAACAGTAGTCAAAGTGTGCATAGTAGAACATTTTTATAACATTCTACAAATGAAAAGCCAATTCCCTTTACACAGACAGTAATGCAAATGTTCACAGTAGCTTTGCTATAAAGAAATTAAATTGCTGCAATTGATGATTCCACTGCTTTAATGGGAGTTCATGCTATAATAACCTTTATTAATTAGGAAAATATCATATAATTTAAATCTGAGCAAGAATATTACAGACCCATAAGTTGCCGCTGAAGAAATTAAACAGAAATGGCTTGTCTTGTATTTTCAAATATTATTACAACTAATAACCTCTGCACTCATCATGACTTTTTCATTGCTTTTTGGCTGTAGGTGCATATATTTTTCTGCTCCCAGAATACAGATCATGCAGTTTTCAATGGCTTGGGACCAATAAGGCTGACAGTATGGAAAAGGATAGTTATATAATCTCAGATCCTTAAGTGATAGCAACTTCTTAGAGATGCAATCTATGACTTGTCATTCCTAAAAGTCATCTTATTTTATGGGAGATTGCCTTATATGGAGTCACATACTAGAGCAAATGAGAAGTAAGAGACTGAGGGGAATGTTTGGTGGCTGAATAAGGTAGGTTATAGGTAAACATTTAGAACATAATATCATTTGATATTTATGTTATTGGAAGATACCTGATTTGAATGATTTTGTTTGTTTTTTTCATAGTTACTTGGGAAAGGTTGTTTTAATAAGAGATTGAATCCAGAGAGACTGAAGAGGGCTTGAACTGAAATAAAAATAATTTGGCAAATTATAAATTGGGCCTTTTTTTTTTTTGCCTTGGGAGTCTTGATATTTTGTGATTAAATAATAAATAATAAAGGAGTAGCTTCTCCCAGCCACCACAGAGTTAGTTATTATACAAAGTGAGCCTGGAGCATTTCATAGTCTAGAAGAACACTTCTCAAAAGATGGCCCAAGGCCAGTGGACCAAAACATATTGGCAAATAGCAGGAAATCTCATAGTGTTTCATTTACATATATCCTTTGGCAACTTACTGATAACCAATCAAGTGAAGCATTAAGAGTATGCAAAATGTGGTGTACATAAACCCACATTAGCATAATACTACAGCTTATAAAGGCTTCTAATTTAAGTTTTTTACTAAGAAGTTTGGATGCTATGCAACGTGTAACAATGTTGCAAAGCTCCACATATGAACATATGAACATGCATAAGGTGGAATTACTTTACATTTTAGACATATATCATCAGTATATATTGAGTTGAGCTTTTCATTGGTTTCTATTCTTAATTTTTCATTATAAATTACTGTTTAGTCTTTATTTTTCTTATAGGTTGTTCACTTAACCCTGTAGTATATATTGATGCATATTTGTATCAACAGTGTTCTTGTTTTGTAACTTTTAAGTAACTAGATTGTACATTGCAGTTCCAATATGAATTATTCTCTTTGTATTAGCAAAGCACATGTATGTGTAATCTTCCCAAAGAGAATTGAAAAATAGCATTTCATTCTTATCACCCTTGCATATTTTACCTAGTCTGAAGATCGTATGTTAAAGTTTGAGAACTGCTGCTCTGAGGAGTTAGCTGACAGGTCTAGAAGTCAGAGTCAGAATCATTTCTGATATCTTACATTTACTTAGCAAGGTCTTATCAGTTCAGGACCTTGACAAACCCTTTCTGAATCTGCTACTTATTGGGTATGTGCTTGGACAAGTTACTGAATCTTGTCTGTGTCTCAATTTCCTGTCTGTAAAATGGATATTTTAAAAGTACCTACCTAATTCAATTCTTTGAATATTAAATAAGATGATATATATAAAAATGCTAGGACTGTGTCTGGCTTATAAGTAAGTCTTCAATAAATAGTAGCTATTATTGTTAGATGAGAAGTACTTTCAGTGTCCCTACTATAAAATGGTTAATTTGTTACCAGATTCTAATTTGGTTTTAAGCTTGTTTTCAGATTAATACATCCAACGAATATATAATTAGTCAACAAATATTTTAATGCTTTTTGTGTGGAGGTTCATTGTTAATTATATTGTATGTTTCAAATGATTTATTTAATCATTTAAAATAATCAAAGTCACTTTCTTATAAAATCTTTACTACTAGTAAGTAGTAAAGTTGTCATATTGGCCATTTTCTTATTATTTGCTTGTGTTGACAATGTTATATTATCTTCAATCAGTGGTTTCATTGTGGGAACCTTTTTTATTTTTTAAGACAGAGTGTATTAGGGTTCTCTAGAGGGACAGGATTGATGGGATAGATGTATATATGAAGGGAAGTTTATTAAGGAGTATTGACTCACACGATCACAAGGTGAAGTCCCACAATAGGCCCTCTGCAAGCTGAGGAGCAAGGAAGCCAGTCCAAGTCTCAAAACTTCAAAAGTAGGGAACCCAACAGCGCAGCCTTCAGTCTGTGGCCAAAGGCCCGAGAGCCCCTGACAAACCACTGGTGTAGGTTCAAGAGTCCAAAAGCTGAAGAACTTGGGGTCTGATGTTTGAAGGCAGGAAGCATCCAGCTTGGGAGAAAGTTGGAAGCCAGAAGACTCAGCAAGTCGGCTGTTTCCTTTCCTGCTTTTATGCTGGCAGCTGATTAGATGGTGCCTACCCAGATTGAGGGTAGGTCTGCCTCTCTTAGTCCACTGACTCAAATGTTAATCTTCTTTGGCAACACCCTCACAGACATACCCAGGAACAATACTTTGCATCTGTCAATCCAATCAAGTTGACACTCAATATTAACCATCACACAGGGTCTTGTGCTGTCACCCAGACTGGAGTGCAGTGGCATGAACATGGCTCACTGCCACCTCAACCTCTTGGGCTCAAGCAGCCCTCCTGCTTCAGCCTCCCTAGTAGCTGGGACCGCAGGTGCACACCACCATGCCAGGCTAATTTAAAAACAAAAAGTTTTGTAGAGAAGGGGTCTCGCTATGTTGCCCAGACTGTGGGAACCTTTTTATAATTCACTTGTCATTTTGTGAGAGAGAATTTAATTAAAACTAGATAACATTTGGAAAATTCACTTAAGCAAGCACATGTTAACTTAATTGTTCCCATGCACAAGTAAGGACACTACCTTCAGCCCTGCATCTTTGTGGAATTCCCACTCTTCTCCCAAGTCACCTATTTATTTTATGACACAAATGACTGTTTTTGACATGTAGATCATGAGAAGGAGGCAGTGCCATCCACTTACTAAGAATTAGTAAAGCTGGCCGGGTATGGTGGTTCACGCCTATAATCCCAAGCACTTTGGGAGGCTGAGGTAGGCAGATCACCTGAGGTCAGAAGTTTGAGACAAGCCTGGCCAACATGGTGAAACCCCGTCTCTACTAAAAATACAAAAATTAACCAGGCATAGTGGCATGCGCCTGTAATCCCAGCTACTCAGGAGGCTGAGGCAGGAGAATCACTTGAACCCAGGAAGTGGAGGTTGCAGTGAGCCGAGATCGCACCACTGCATTCCAGCCTGAGTGACAGAGCAAGACTGCCTTTAAAAAAAAAAAAAAAAAAAAAAAAAAAAGAGCAAAGCTGATTTTTATTCTCATTTTTCTAGGTTAAAAATTAATATCAATCCAGGCATGGTTGTGTGCACCTGTAGTCCCAGCTACTTGAGAGACTAAGGTGGGAAAAGCACTTGAGCCTTAGAGTCTAGCCTGGGCGACATAGCATGACCTCATGTCTAGAATACATAGATACAAACACATCAATATAAGTGTTAATGTTTTCTTTCTGAATTCCTGTGGTTTGTATTGCAGTCTCCCTGGAATATGAGCAGCCCACTTTGGAGAGCACATAGCCAATTATTTGAATATTAACCCTGACTCTCATATTAGAATGTAACTGATAATTTTCTGAGTTCTGTTCATTTGGTATTCTATTTAGCATCTTTGTGGTTGTTTTGGTATGGTACTTAGGGAAGTATTTGACTTTCTAAATTTCATAAAATCATGGGCTGGTCTACGAGTTTTAGAATTTACATTACTTGTTATCTAGTCCTACTTTCCTTAGTAGACAATGAGTTCTTCAAAAGTAGAGACTTTTATTAATCTTTGTGTTTCTGTCGCCTAGCACTGAGCCTGTATTGTAGAGAGAGCTCACTAAATCTTTAATTGAATGAATTATACACATACTCAGAAACTAGTTTGTCCATTGGCAAAGAAGTGGAGAATCAGTGTGTTAACTGGTAATTGGAATTACATGCATGCTCAATAAAATAATCTTGTCAAATATTTTTTATGATACCATTCTTTAGTGGTCAAACCTGAGCATATTTATAAACATTTATTTACAAACATAAAATTACAGAATGACAAGACTTTGGAGCTTAACTGGACACTCAAAATTTTCCCAGAGAAGAAGGTATGTCAGGAATCCTGTCATGTGAACTCCAGTCATGTTCTTACGTAGCACTTTACTGGCTGGAGGATAATTCTCTTCTGCAAGGTTTAGAATTGGGTTTGTAAAATATCAGAGTCAAGGTTACATCTAGCAGCATGGTCAGTCTTCACCTGTTCCTTAGACTTTTGGATGACAGGGGCAGAGTATATATCAAGAGAAGTGAAGTATCCTTTCTGTGAGAAGCAGAATGTGATTTTTTTTGGAGAGTGTTTAAGATGCAGACAGGACACCATTTATCTCCCCAAGCGATATTAACTTAAAGTTTAAGGAATACTACTTCAAATTACACACCACATGGGTACCAAGACCAGAAAGAAATTGCTAAACCATATGCTTGTAAATGCCATCTCTTTCCTCAAGAGAAAGATCATTTATATTTTGCAATTAAAGAGCAGAAGGTCTTTTTTCCCATAAAGGCTTTTCAGTCAGGAAATACACCGGGCAGAGAGGGCTTCCCAGGGGAGACTGATACAGTGTTCAAGGACCCTTTGGCATCTCCACCTTGTGGAACTTTGCTCTTTGACTATTTCCTGATTAAACACTGGAGAATAAACTTTAATTCTAAAAAATGTAGTTAGCCCTGGTTAAAGTTTGTAAACAGTTGTATAAGTGAGCTTTAAGTAAAGAAATTGATGTTTGGGTCAAGTTGGTTTTTTCCCCCTTAAGTGGCAATTATAACGTTACAGCATTATGAACTACATATGGTCCTCTCAGTTTATTGATGGACATTGTTTATTATTTTGGTTAGAACAAATGGGTGTTGGTTCCTTACTGAATAATAAGCAGGCAATAACCCTCAGGATTTTAGTACTGCTGCTTTAGTCATTTTTGATTTTTAGTGCGTTTGAATTCATGAAAGTTAACTAGCCAAGAAAAATAGTATAGTTTCTGTGCCACCATCCCTGGTAAGTAAATTCATATGAGGTCCCAGAATCCAAAACTAATAATTGTGTATGGTACCATGAAAGGTACCATTCCCTGGTTGAGATATTCCTGTCTTCTCTCAGTGTAAGTCCTTCATCCCCCTGCCTTCCTACTGTTCTTCCCCCCACCTCGAAGGAACAGTTTGAGTGAATAGATTACCCTTGCCCTATGCTGTGAGGATCAGCAAGTTTAGACTCCAGGACAGTCAGTAGGGGCAAATTGAAGAACACTTTGCATCTGGGAAAATCTGCCTTAAGTCTAGAAAAAGTCAGACTGAAACTCTCTTAGGTGAAGATCTTTAGTTGGGATATATCAGTTGGAGTGTCCTAGTAGGCTGTGCTACCCAGGTATCTGATTTACCTGTCTTAGTTTAATGAACTTTTTTTTTCTCTTGCCAGTTTTAGTGTAATGAACTTTATGTCCTTGCCTTCAAGTTGTTAATTAATTTTTCTCTGTGGAGATAATACATAGCCCTTCTGCTTGCCATTTCTGTTTTAGTCACTGAATCAATTTCTATTGCTTATGGCAAATCCAAACACTTGTTGTCTCACAAACAAAGCAATTTATTTTGTAATTTTGTGGCCAAACTTACTGAAATATTTGTTTATAGTTTTACTACAAATAAACATTATAAAATTTGTAAACATTACAAAGTGTGTAGCGCACTGTGTAAAATTTTCCAACAGCCCCAATCTAGCGACTTAACCCTTGGTTAACAATTTGACTTACATTCTTGCTTTTTCAGTGTATTTTTTTAAACAAGGTATTTCACTATACTATTGTTTTGTAGATTGTCTTTTGCATGTAAATACACATACTTAAGATTTTTTTCAGTTCATTAGTATCTAACTTTATTCTTTTTAAATCATTTATAATATTTCATTGTATAGATGTACCATTATTTATTTAACCAATTCTCTTTAAATGAGCCTTCAGGGTTTTTTCCAGTTTTTTTGCTTTACAGAAAGTGCTGAAGCTGACATCCATATATATTTCATTTTGTACTCTTATGTGACTGTTCAGCTTACTTTTTTCCAAATGGCTAGCCAATACCTTTTATTGAAAAAAATCCATATTTTCTCCCATTTAATTGAAATGCTATGCTACATTTATATAAATGATGCTCCTAGACTTACAATATGGTTATGTCCTGATAAACCCATGGTAAGTTGAAAATATGGATCTTTTTATAATACTGGATCATTCTATCCCCAAACAACTTATGTCTTTGTATTTTTCTTAAATCTTTCAGTGGAGTTTTATAATTTCCTTACATGTCCTATGAGTTTATTACTACATGTTACATGTGTTTTTTAATTATAAATTGCAGATCTTTTTACTAGTATTTTCTAGCTAGTTGTTTTTGGCATGGAAGAGTGCTAGATAGTTTCATATAATTATTTTATGTGGTCACTTTAGTGAACCCCTCTTATTTTCTCTAATTTTTTTTCAGTTGATTCTCTTGGATTTTTCATGTGGGCAGTCATTATCTGCAAATACTGATTTTTTTGCCTCTTTGTTTCCTAATCCATTTAACTTTAATTTGGCTTTCTTTTCTTTTTTATTTTTTTGAGACAGGGTCTTGCTCTGTTGCCCAGGATGGAGTGCAATGGCACAATCATAGCTTACTGCAGCCTTTAACTCCTGGGCTCAAGTGGTCCTCCTGACTCAGCCTCCCAATTAGCTGGGATTACAGGCTCGTGCCACCATGCCTGGCTGATTTTTAAATTTTTTTTGTGGAGACAGGGTCCTGAACTCCTTGTGTCAAAGGATCTTCATATCTTAGCCTCCCAAAGTGCTGGGATTACAGGCATGAGCTACTGTGCCTGGCCAGCATACTTTTTAAAATACACATAGGTAGACTGAAACTATCACTTTGTAGATAAACTATCCCATTGGTGAAACAATACTCATTTTCTGCATAAAGCTGTGCCATTGGTAACTTTGTTAGTATCTTTTACATCTTTGCAATAAGATTCAAATTAAATTATATCCTAAATAAATTTTTTCTGTGGATTTTTTTTGTATACGTGTACACCTGAGCAAGGGATGGAAACCTAGAACAATATAGAGTCTAAATCAGTGGCTGTTTTTCCAGGTTGCTTAGTAGAATCACTTCAGAATGGTGATTCCAATGCCTGGGCCCCATTCTAGACTAATTAAATAAGAGTCTCTGATGAGTGGGACTCAAGCATCTTTTTTTTGTTTGTTTGTTTTTAAGCTCCCCATGTGATTCCAGTGTTGGGCAGCCTCATTGAGAATCACTAGTCTAGTTAAAATTATTTCTGTAGGCCAATAAAATTGTGTTTATTTTATCCTAAGTGGCTATTTTCTGTACACAAAACAGTTTCATGTTTCCATTTGGAAAAACATAATTAAAATGCAAGTTTAGCAAAATGAAAATAGATGTATTGAGAAGTAGAGATCTGGAGAACTTATTATGGTAGATACATACATATGTAATATTAATGTTTATGATATATCAGTTTAAGAATTATAAATTTCCCTTCTGAGCTGGTTAACCAAAAATCAATCATTGTTCATCAAGAGTCATTTAGTAAGTAATTTGAGTATTAGCCATGACCTGGATAAAATATTAAGAAAATATACCAGAAAATATATTAAATATATTTACTGGGTATATACATTGCATTTTTTTCAGTCAGGAAGAGTGTTTTGTTTAGAATCATGCACGATCATTGAAATATTGGAGAATGATGTGAGAGTTTGTATTGAAGAGGTTTTGAAGTCAGGTACCACTAGCTTTCTGAATTTCCTGACCAACATAGGAAATGATCATAGGAACATCAATTGGGTAACCCAGCAAGAAACAAACAAAAAAACTCCCAGTCTGATCCTTTGCCTAGAGTGTAGTCAGTCCTTGATCACGGGGTAGGCCAGGGGCTAGCAAACTATGACCTGCGAGTCTAATCTAGGTCTTTTCTAGAAATAGTTTTACTGGAGATAGCCATGTTTATTCATTTTCTTATTTCCTGTGGCTGCGTTTAGGCTCCTACCATAGAGCTGAATCATTTGACATGGATTGTATAACCTGCAAAGCTTTAAACTATGTACTATCTGACCCTTTATAGAAATTTTTCCAACTCCTGTATTACACTGTTGTTGTATATACACATTAAGACTATTGTATCACACATTACTTGCTCATACTCTCAAATAGATCCTCTTAAGCTGAATTTGGTCTTTCATACACAAGTGACTAGAGATTATTCTGTTTTTAGGGCTTTCAAATGGAGGTTGCAGCTGAGGGAGAGGGATTTCCCTTGGCAGTTAGGGGATTATCCTGCTAGTTCTCTGATGTTCCTACTGTGGAGAACCAGGATTTTGCTCACTTACCTGGGGTAGGTGTTTTCTTGCCTAGCTCATTTTCCATGTTCTTCTGCATCACTGCTATTGCTCCCCCTTTTGAGGGTGGGCGTATGGTGGTAGGTTAACTAAAGCAGGCAGATTCGGAACCTGTTCCATGAAGATCTTCCATTGCAGCCACAGAAGAGAAAGACCATTTTTGACACACCTTGCTAATGATCTGGATGTGGGAGTTTAAAGATTAGGAGCTGTTCAACCTTTAGATGTGGTTCAACTGGAGAGCTCAAAAAGGTGTGGAGGTCTAGCAGAGAAAACATATCTGGCTCAATTTCTCTAGTCGCCGATGCAGCAGAGGGGTAGCTGGCTACCTCTGAGCTGTCAACTACCTCTTCACCGGGGGCATCTGAATGCTAGCCGAGACTCTGACATACTTGCCAGTTACTTACACTTATCAAAGCAGTACCTGCAATTAGCTGGCCATGATGGTGTACACCTGTAGTCCCAGCTACTTGGCAGGCTGAGGTGGGAGGCTCACTTGAGCCCAGGAGTTGGAGGTTACAGTGAGTGGTGATCGCGCCACTGCACTGCAGCCTGGGCAACAGAACAAGACCAACTTTTTTTTTTTTTTTTTTTAAGTATATGCAAGTACATTTGGTATTAAAAAATATAAACATTTTTAGCTTTCTAAGACTATAACCCCCCACTTTCTTACATGTAAAGCTGTTAATCATGTTTTAGCCCTTTGATTTTCAGTTAATTTTGTAGAAAGGCATTGTATACAAAAGCAAGGAAGGTGCCTGGAAATGAGACAAAATATAATGATGTTCTGGTAAACTGGCAGCCTGATCATCAGAGCAACAAGTTTGGAATAGAAGCCACAGTCTTGAGAAAACTGTTGGAGTTACTCTTTTGTTGGATGTGGGGAGCTTAGGATGCTACTGCAAATGTTCATTAATAAATGTCAAGTTATTTTTGTGACTCCAGAAGATTATTATTATTATTATTATTATTATTATTTTTGAGATGAAGTTTCGCTCTTGTGGCCCAGGCTGGAGTGCAATGGTGCCATCTCGGCTCACAGCAACCTCTGCCTCCTGGGTTCAAGCGATTCTCTTGCCTCAGCCTCCCGAGTAGCTGGGATTACAGGCATGCGCCACCACGCCCAGCTAATTTTGTATTTTTAGTAGAGATGGGGTTTCTCCATGTTGGTCAGGCTGGTCTCGAACTCCCAACCTGAGGCTGAGGTGATTGACCCACCTTGGCCTTCCAAAGTGCTGGGATTACAGGTGTGAGCCACCGTGCCTGGCCCCAGAAGATTTTTTTAAAATAAAATATTTGAGATGGTTTCGTACCAAAACTTCTTATTTGAAATCTGATTATTTCATTTATTCTGTTTGTAATTTAGGCCTAGATCGGTGCCTGAATGACTTTTCTATTTGGTATAATTGTACCCAACCTTGCTCAATATATCTATGTAAAAGAGAAGTTATTCTGATTGTTGATTTTTCTTTTCCTAAGGTACTGTGAGGAATATGAGACCTGTGTTTGGGCTCAGTTTTCTAGACTGTGATGGCTGCAAGTGCTATTAGTGTTTGGAGACTCTGGCATTTTTGCTTTCCTAGTGTGATAAAGGGAGTACAGTTAAGGGAAGCAGGCTGAATTCCTTCTCAAAATAAATGGGTTAATAAAGATACCATTGATTAACTCTCTCATAGGAGTTTTTCTAAGCACTTTAAATTTTTACTTAGCTATGTTTATGGTGATTTTCTACGTGTACTCCCCTCCCCCAACTAACTCTCATTCCTTCTTTATATGATAGATCAACGACTATCATCCATTCCACAAGATGAGTAACAGCCACCCTCTTCGCCCCTTTACTGCAGTGGGGGAAATTGATCATGTGCACATTTTGTCTGAACATATTGGTGCCTTGTTGATTGGGGAAGAATATGGTGACGTCACATTTGTTGTGGAAAAGAAACGTTTTCCTGCCCACAGGGTAATTTTAGCAGCCAGGTGCCAGTATTTTCGGTAAGTATGTAGTACTTTTTTTGAAAATTCAGTTCACTTGTAGAAAACACGGGTATTTTCTGCTCTATGAAAAATATATAACCAAGTATAATGACAAAATCTCACAGTCCTTCAATTCAATATCTATAAAGATTTCATCCTTGTAGACTTTGTTATTTTTTGAGAATCACCTTTTCCTTTAGGAGCCATCTTAAAATTAAAGGGTTGGAAGGATTCCCAGACCAAATAGTGCCCAATCAACCATTTTTCAAGGTCTCAAGAATGTTTCTCAGGCTGAGTCTTCGTTGCCCTTACCTTCTCCTCCCAGTAGATGGCTAATGGGACTAAAGCTTCTTTTTGTATAGGTAGACTGCCCTGCGGACCTGCTAATGGACACATATACCCCTTGGTTTGAGGTCTAGGAGCTGTTAGTAGCCCAGCAGATCTAAGACGTGTACTTGTATGCAGCTGTTGTTGGTTACTTGGGTCCTTAATTTCCAGGGTTATAGATCTTAAGCTGATCTTTAACTACTCTACATTTTACCTAATATTTGTCAAAAGGGAGTCATCACTGAATTACTGAGTGAGTTATAATTTATGCGTGATAATGCATCTTTTTCTATTTTTAAGGATAAAGATGGTTCACAGAGTTATAGATTTATCTGGGAAACTTGGTTTCTAAAATGGAGATTCCACTGGCTTAGAGAAAATTTCAATTACCCTGTAGTGATAACTGCAGTCTGGCTTTTATAATCAGAATTAAGCAAGACAGCAACACCTAGAGTCAGACACATTGTGGTAAAGTGTGTCTCCTGGAAATATTTACTCTGTAGCTAGAGCTCCTATGGTTTTTCATGAACTTCTAATCTTACACATGTAAAATGCCACTGTAGATGAAACCGGGAGCTTAGAAAAGTGAGGAGTCTGTTAAAAGTCCTAACACTCCCCTATTCTTCCTAGTGGTCAACTCTGCCAAGGCATCTGACCTTGGTCTAGCCATTATTTGTTATCAGCCTCTGTCCTCTGCACACTTTTCCTTTTATATTTCTTCCCCTTTTAAAAATTTTGGTCCAGTCATTACTATTAAAGTGTTTTATAAGAGCCCACTTTTTTTTGAAACAGAGTCTCACTCTGTCGCCCAGGCTGGAGTGCAGTGGCATGATCTCGGCTCACTGCAAGCTCTGCCTTCCGGGTTCACACCATTCTCCTGCCTCAGCCTCCCGAGTAGCTGGGACTACAGGCGCCCGCCACCACGCCCGGCTAATTTTTTTGTATTTTTAGTAGAGATGGGGTTTCACCGTGTTAGCCAGGATGGTCTCGATCTCCTGACCTTGTGATCCGCCCGCCTCGGCTTCCCAAAGTGCTGTGATTACAGTCTTGAGCCACCGCGCCTGGCCAAGAGCCCACTTTTTATTAAGTCAGAACTTCTCAGACTGTGTTTACTATTTAATACAGTATACCTTGTCCTCTTTCAAAAATAATTTGAAACAACTCTATGAGGATATCTTTTAGGTGTTATTATATCCTTAAAAGAAACTCAAATACTTTGAGAAATTTGAAGATCGTATTGAGTGAATGGAATATACTCCCTCCGCTTATTGACCTTGTTCTTGATGTCTTTGTAGATATTGAACCTTTGTAATATTTGCTGGCTCACTAAACTAAGCTCAGAATCTACCTTAGACTATCTTAGAGCTAAGCTCTACCTCTAAGTCTACCTTAGAGCTAAGCTCAATGCTATCTTAGACAGGTTCTCAATGCTGACAGTATTCATGTGCAAAGGAATGTTAATTGTCAGCTGTCAGAAGAGGCCTAAGTGCTGTCATACTAGCCTATCAATTCCCAGATAAGGAACTGTATAGAAGGAAACTCTTCATAGTAAACATTGAACCTCTGCTTGTCTCCTTGTTGAAGTTGGGTGTTCATATTTATTGTTCCAAGGGAGCCTCATCAAAACCACTTTTAAAGCATTGAGAATCCAGATAAATATCATGGATCATACAGGATTGGGGATAAGTCTTGAGATCTCCCCAAGAAGGAGAAGTTCTTTAATTTGGTAATTTTAGGGTAATGGTTGGATGCTCTCTGGATTAATGGAAACCTTAAAGGGTACTTTTAGGCAGAGTATAACCCAGTGAAGAGGTATGCTCAGAATATTCATGAATCTTTTCTGGGTGGTTTCAACTGTTTTTCTGGGGCAAGCAAGAATGCTAGGTCCTGGGGGAGGGTGGGACAAGTTCCAGGTAGGTAACCCTGAAATGCTAGTTCTACTCTGAGAATTTTAGCAACACAGAGAATCTCTTTCTTGCTTCCAGTCTCTTCCTCTCACTTTTGCATCTTTTCTTTCTCATTCTGTATTCTTCTCTCCCTTTTCTGCACTTCTCCCTTGTCCTCTTTGTCCTTTCTTTCCTGATAGGTTGGAAGTTTAATTGGTTCATATTATTCCTCTTGATTGATAGAGGTAGAAATTCAAATTCATTACCTAACTGGATTGTCTAATTTTCATTTTTTTAGATAAGCAATAATGTAGGGCTTTTTGTTTAATCTGAAAGGAAAAAAAATAAAAAATCACTGTAATCCTATCAGTAATTTCATTTTTAATTTATAAAGTAACAGATGAAAGTCTTTGTCTCCCAGCCATCTAATACCATTTCCCAGAAATAAGTGATGTTAAGAGTTTAATATGAATTTCCTCTGATTTTTCTTGATATTTAAAGAAATACCGATAGAGACATATGTGCATAAACATGTAAATATTTGGTTATATACTTTTTTCATGCAGTACATACGGATCTGCAATTTTACTCACCTACCATATCCTGGACATGTTTTCAAAACAGTACCTATTGATCTCCCTTGATCTTTCTAATGGCTGCATAGAATGCGTATATCACAGTTTCTTTAACCACGTTGCTGCTGATGGACATTTAGATTTTTACTAGTGTTTCAGTATGTTTTCTTACACATTTTTCTTTACTGTATTACTTCTCTAGAATTGAGTCCTAAAAGAGAGATTACTGAGTTGAAGGGTATGCACATTTTAGATTTGACTAGATGCTACTAAATTACTTTCCATAAAGGGCTGCCATTTATGCTCTCAAAGCAGTGTATCAAAGAACCTGTTTTTCCATTGCTTTTGCAGCACTGATATTAACAAGTCTTTTAATTTCTGCCAGTCTTACAGGGGAGAATGGCATCATATTAGTGTTTATCTGATTATGTCTTTTCCTATAGAGTTTTACTTTTTAAATTGCCTTATTGACCTTTAACATCTTTGTATCAACTTCATTGTGCCTCTCAAAAGATCACTCTCATCTTTCTATTTAATATCTATCACATATCTTGAGCTTTCAGAGTATCTCATTAGTTCAGTGGCTTACAGAATTAATTCAAATAGTTTTAAAATCGTTCCTCTTGTGTCCTGTAAAGAACCATTTTAAATGATTACTTTGCATTTTTTCACTTGGATCTTTGTGTCATTAAAAAAATTTATATTTGCATAATGTTGATAACTATTATTTCCAATATTTTGTAGCAAATCCTATTTGAGGGTTTCTTCATGTGTTTCTTCCCTGATGTGCAGAGCATTATTGTATGGTGGAATGCGAGAGTCTCAGCCTGAAGCAGAAATTCCTCTCCAAGACACCACTGCAGAAGCATTCACAATGCTACTCAAATATATCTACACTGGGCGGGCAACGCTGACAGATGAGAAGGAGGAGGTGCTGCTGGACTTTTTGAGCCTGGCTCATAAATATGGATTTCCAGAGCTAGAGGATTCTACCTCTGAGTATCTCTGCACCATACTTAACATTCAGAATGTCTGCATGACTTTTGATGTTGCCAGTCTCTACTCACTTCCCAAGTTAACTTGTATGTGCTGCATGTTTATGGACAGGAATGCTCAGGAAGTCCTCTCAAGTGAAGGTTTCCTCTCCCTTTCTAAGGTGTGTCATTTGTCTACAAGTAATTTATAGGCATGCATTGTTTTATTTATGCCTATACTGTAGAAGTATAGCAATGGACTAAGAATAATAAAAAAAGTCATTGGTATCATAGAGTTATCATTGGTTATCTAGTCTAGCCACTTGCATCTAGCTACCAGGACTCTAGATCATAAAAGAGAGGGGCTGGTTGGTTGTGTTTTCTTTTAAGGTTCTTCAGATAAGTTTTATGTGCAAAAGAGACTGTGCCACTGTGTGGTTGTTTTCAAGGTAGTGACAATCAAATAGGGTCCTTTTTGGTATTGCATACTACCTTTTGGTTTTGTTTTTCTCTGACAGAGAGTGTGACTAATAATTCCTTAGAGCAAGCAGATAAATTCATAGAGGAGATCTGATGCATCATTTGATGTCTTTAAGTCCCTGCTTTTTTCGCTGGCTTAAAATTCAATATTATAGCTAGAGTAAAACTGTTTTGCTCAAATCTTCCTTTGAACTCTGGATGGTGATTGTCTCTCCATTTCCCTTGTTGTGTTCCTTCTAGAACCTGGATATTTCTAATGAGAAAAACCTATTGAAAAGCTACATATCTTGATTTGAGTGTAAATTAAGATCTGTGTTATCCTATTTCATTTTTTTCTACTTAATTTTTAAAGACAATGATCTTTGAGGGTTTCAACATTGTTCCTGGAGATGAGTTTGGAGATCTGAGAGCCAAAAATATGGTAGTGAAGTAATACTGTGGAAGAAAATTTGAATTTTAGATGCCAAATATATCTTTCTAACTTAACAATGTACACTCTCTTGAAGAATCTGAATGTATTGACAGCTTTTCACTTTGGCATTTTTCTTTTTGCTGTTTTAAAAAAGGTGAATGCAGATGTGTTTGGAAAGATTAAATGTTTGATGTAGTGGTACAAGATACCTGAGCATAAAAGAAAGGTGCTACCATCCTGGTTGTTTACACAGCCATGAGTAGGAGAATATGTGGCACAAAGCATAAGGGAAGGAGAGGGTCAAAAAGAGTTAATTGGCTAAGTTATACTTGTCCTGTAAACTTTTACTGATTGATCATGCAGTGGTTGAACTTCATGTAACTGGAATTTTACCTTTTTATCCTTTTCAGACAGCACTTTTAAACATCGTGTTAAGAGATTCATTTGCAGCTCCTGAAAAAGATATTTTCCTAGCCTTATTAAACTGGTGTAAGCACAATTCAAAGGAGAATCATGCTGAAATCATGCAGGCTGTGCGTTTACCTCTCATGAGCCTCACAGAGCTTCTGAATGTTGTGAGGCCTTCAGGACTGTTGTCTCCTGATGCCATCCTGGATGCCATTAAAGTGCGATCTGAGAGCCGGGATATGGACCTCAATTATAGAGGCATGCTCAGTAAGTACCTATCTATCCTAAATTCAACCAAGAAGCTTGGTGTGCCTCTCATGCCGTTAAAACCGCAAAGCTACTACAGAACCGTATAGTGCAGGTGTACATGAAATATGTACATTTATAAACAGCTAGCCTATGGAATGTCTTCCCCTGTCATTTTCCTGTTAATTCCTCCTGAAATTGATTAGCCTTTGTAGACCCCCAAATAGGTATTTCTTGCCATTCCTGGACAGATTTCTCAACTGCTCCCCAGAATGTCAGAAATGGACACTTTCCTAAAAAGCTGCTTCTCATGTTAAGACCTTTTCTTCCTTCCTCCATCAAATAAATACTGAGTACATGCTATGTACTTATTATTTTGGGTACCATGAACATGGAGATTCTTTTTTTTTTTTTTTGCGATGGAGTTTCACTCTTGTTGCCCAGGCTGGAGTGGAAGGTGCAATCGTGGCTCACTGCAACCTCGCCTCCCAGGTTCAAGCGATTCTCCTGCCTCAGCCTCCTGAGTAGCTGGGATTACAGGCACCCGCCACCATGCTCGGCTAATTTTTGTAGTTTTAGTAGAGACGGGGTTTCACCGTGTTAGCCAGGATGGTCTCGATCTCCTGACCTCGTGATCCGCCTGCCTCGGCCTCCCAAAGTGCTGGGATTACAGGCTTGAGCCACCGCGTCCGGCCGCCTGGCTAATTTTTGTATTTTTAGTAGAGACAGGGTTTTACCAGGTTGGCCAAGCTGGTCTTGAACTCCTGACCTCAGGTGATCCACCTGCCTCAGCCTCCCAAAGTGCTGGGATTACAGGCGTGAGCCACCGTGCCCGGCCAGTAAACGTTATCTTAACATTCATGTCATTGTTTTCTTTTATCAAATTTCTTCACTGTTAGGGGAAAAAAGTATATAAAATTTGAGAAGTGTTCCTGGTCTGATGACTTGAAAAGATAGGTCTGTTTATTTTGAAGTTATTGACAGAATTTGGTTTTGTTGTTGTTGTTCTTCCCTGGATGTAGATTCTGTGTCTTTGGGGACTTTTCATGAAGTGTAGAGAGGTTTTATCTTGGGACTGGGCTATAGAGACAAATGCTTTTTCTTTGAATTTATTATCATTGGTTACTGTAAAGTTTAATTCTTAGAGCTGCATGTTCTAAGGCTTTTACCAAATTACAGGGATTTTTTTCCCCTTAAAAAAAGAAAGATCCAAACAGTGTTTTAAACTTATCTGCGATGGTCTTTCTGGAAGGTAGTTTAGACTAGCTTTATGCGTATATAATGATGAACATTTTTCTATACAGCTGGGGAAAGAGAATTAACTTTTTAATGAATATTTTTTTCTTAGGATATTTGAACTACCTGTACCTCTGCCAAACATTTAGCTTTGTCTTAGCTGTGGAGATATTTCTATCTATCCTAAAAAGTTAGTGCTTTTTTTGTTAAGGCTGAGTTATATTTCATTTTGTATATCTCAGGTTTTAGATTTGGGGAAAGAGAGTAATTTCTTGTTTCTGCATGTTTATAGTAGGAAGCATATCACAAATTCTATCCTCAAGATATCTTTATTGAATAAAAAGTCAATCTGTTCCTAGGACTGCTAAGTTACATTATTGGTTAACACATAAATATGCGTGTGTGTGTGTGTGTGTGTGTGTGTGTGTGTGTGTGTGTAGTCTGTCCTGTTTACCCTGTACCTATCCCTGTAGTTTCCTCAGACTGAGGGAGCTTGCAACTGTGATATTATATTTCTTGGTTTGTTTGCTTAGATTCTTATACTACGTTGAGCTTTTTGAGCAATGTAATTATGTTGTTTTGCCTTTGTTTTTCAAGCACCTACCTAGCACAGTGCCTGAATCTAGACTTTTGTTTTTCCAAGTGACAAATGAGTGGCTGAATGAATCCATCCCTGGCTTCTAAACTAGAATTTAAATTTGTCTCATCTATCACATAAAGACAGTAATAGTAACAGTGAACCTTTAATACTTTCAAAGCTCTTTGAGCTGGGTGCAGTGGCTCATACCTGTAGTGCCAGCACTTTGGGAGGCCAAGGCAGGAGGACCACTTGAGGCAAGGGATTCAAGATCAGCCTGGGCAGTATAGTGAGATGCAGTCTCTAAAAATTTTTTTTTTAATGAGCTGGGTGTGATCGTGCGTGCCTGTAGTCCCAGCTGCTTGGGAAGCTGAGACAGGAGAATTGCTTGAGCCCAGTAGTTTGAGGCTGCAATGAGCTATAATCGTGCCACCACACTCCAGCCTAGGTGACAGAGCAAGACCCTGTCTCTAAAAAAATACAAGTAAAATAAATAAAACTCTTTGGCTTTGTATCTTCAAAGATAGAAGATGCTATTTGTATCTTCCCAACTATAGTTTATTATGCTAGAGAAAATCTCATCTGTAAATAGGGGGTGTATAAATAATCTCTAATGAGTATTCCTCCATGGGAGTGTGTAGTGTTGTTATTTGTGCTCTTGTCTCCTGAGATGGTGAGCTCGGGAGGGCTGAGTCTAGTACAGTGACCAGCACATAGGAAGCACCGTAGGATTTTTTTTTTTTATTTAATAGGATGAAGGTCCCTTTTAGCTCTGTGATCTATGTAACTTACCTAAATTACCAAGTGAATTCAATGCCAGAACTGGAACCAAAGTGCTGGTCTTCTGACTCACCAAGCAAATACTCTTCCATAGATTCTTCTGCCTGGGTTCTTTTTGATTCCCATTTTGTGGTGTCTTTGAGTGCCCGTACTGTCAAATGTGGAAAGGAGGCCTGCAGAGAGTGGGAAAAAGGGGGAGGTAAAGTTAAGGTAAGTTAGGAATTGTCAAGAAAGTCACTTGTAATGCTGCAGTTCTTGGGGATTATTCACAGGAAGGGAGCATCCATACATTTTCTAGGGAAGTTGGGATGGGGAGTAGAAAATGATTTAGGTGACAGAATTGGGTAAGTAGATTGCTTTGGGAAGAGAACTAAGTCTGGATCCAAATAATCCACTGGGGCGAATGACCACGTCAACCTACATGTAATAGAGAGTTCGATAAAAGATAATTAAGAACATAAAGCAATGAAAGAAAAGCACAAGGTAATTAACCCAACACTCCTCTCAGATTTTGGCACTGTGTAGCTAGGGGTACTTTCTGCTTCATTTCTCCTTAATTTTTCCTTCTAATAATTAGCAATCTCTACCTAGCTGTAGAGCTTCAAAGCTTAATATTTTTCTTAATGCTTGTAAAATGCATTAAAAATTATGTGTAAAAAAAGTATGATTATCTACTATCTTGTTTAATCTTTATCACTTTGTGTTTTCAAGACAGAGTCTTGCTCTGTCATGCAGGCTGGAGTGCAGTGGCATGATCTAGGCTCACTGCAGCCTCCACCTCCCAGGTTCAAGTGATTCTCCTACCGTGGCTGCCCAGGTAGCTGGGATTATAGACACATACTACCACGCTCAGCTAATTTTTTGTATTTTTAGTAGAGATGGGGTTTTGCCATGTTGGCCAGGATGGTCTCAAACTCCTGTACTCAAGTAATCCACCTGTCTCGGCTTCCCAAAGTGCTGAGTTTACAGGCGTGAGCCGCTGCACCTGGCCAGCACTTTGTATTTTTTCAAGAGCTTTTTTTTCTCTACTGATAGACAGATATAGGCACTAAGAATATTTATGGTTTGATTTATTTTATTATGATTTGAATTTTCTTATGATGATTCTTCCTATTATATTCATCACTTAATTATGGATTTTGCAGAAAAATTCTTGGAGTTATATTTTTATCCAATGAGATACTCATATAGTTACCATGAGAGAATTTCCACTTGTGTAGATATTCTCTGTTTTGAAGTGAAAAACACTCTCAGGGAATGAATCTGTCTGTATCAAGAATGGTTAGGAAAGTTTTGAAGTACCCTTGAAATAAACTTCAAAAGAAGACTTAGACTTGTGGTAGAAATTTCATTTCCATTTTAGACTTTAGTCACAATCACTTGAAACTCTTGTGTCTGGTATGTTACCCCTACCTTCATAAGTTTTAGTGTTGAAGAAACTTATGTTTAGAGAAAATCCAAAGGTGGCATTAGGTTCTAAATCTGAGAGCTTGATGTTCCCGTCTTTGGCCTAGTTTTTTTATTTTTTGTTTTTGAGATAGAGTCTTGGCTGTGTCGTCCAGGCTGGAGTGCAGTGGCACGATCTCACCTCATTACAACCTCCGCCTCCCGGGTTCAAGTGATTCTCCTGTCTCAGCCTCCCAAGTAGCTGGAATTCCAGGCTCACGCCACCACACCTGGCTAATTTTGTATTTTTAGTAGAGACGGGGTTTCACCATGTTGGTCAGGTTGGTCTCCAACTCCTGACCTGTCAGGCAATCCACCTGCCTCGGCCTCTCAGTGTGCTGGGATTATAGGCATGAGCCACTGTGCCCAGCCTTTGGCTTAGTTTTGACTTGTGGTGTCAGGACTGCAGGAGATGGTTCCAGGGATCAGCGGCAACAGACTTTGCACCTCCGCTTTTTATGCCTAGCAAGAAGGCAAAACATGTTTATTTTTACCAAGTAGTTATGCATCATTTATATCTGAAAAGCGTGGATTTCAAGCTTTTGTTTACTTGCTTGCTTATGAAGTACTTCCTCTCTAGATTGGAGGTGTCAGGAGGGCAGGGCCTATCTCTGTCGAGTTCACTAATTCTTCCCAATACCTTGCATGGTGCCTGGCACAGAATGAGTCCTCAGAAAAATGCCTTTTGACTGAATACTGAATGAGTGCTTTATATGTTACTTTAGCATATATTATCTGTAGTGTAATTTTTACAGTAACCCCATGAGGTCAGTTGGACAAAGTATTCTTTTTAGATGAGAAAGCAGATTCAGAGAGACTAACAGGCCTTACTCAAGGGGAGCGAATGATAGAGCCTGAATCTCAAGCTTGGTTTTTTTCACTTTAAGTCTAACATTTTTTTTTTCCTATATCAGACTGTTTGTTTCTTTCCTCTGGGTCTAAGGCAATCTTAGAGGGAAGTGGGGGTTAGAAAGAGGGAGAAGTTATGGCCATTCATCAGAAACCCTTCAAGAGGGAAGGAGCAGAATATTCTGTTAAAAACAGGGCCCCTGCAGGCAGACCGCTTAGGTTCTAATCTCAGCTCTGCCACTTCCTGGCTCTGTGGCCTGGGACAAGTAAGTCTGTCTAACTTTTTTCTGCCTCCACTTCTCATCTGTGAAATGGATGTAATAATAGTACTGTACTCAAAGGATTATTATGAGGAGTAAGTCAAAGGAATTAATATTTGCAAAGTGCTTAGGACAGTGTCTAGCACATCATGTATTATAGAAGATTTGTTAAATAGGAAGAATATCAGTGATTATCACACGCTAATAGAATTTAGAAAGTTATAAATCGATAGCACTTAAACTTCTGATGGTAAGAAGTTAAGCATAACTAGGATGTTTTGTTTATTTTTGCTGGGTTGCTACAGTCTTTCTTCTATTTTAAACTTCTATTTTTCAGCTGCAATGTATTGTTCTTTTCTGGTGCCACTCTCTTTACTCATCTTCATTTGAAATTAAAAAAAATTTTTTCCAGAAATCTGCAATGATGAATTACTATCTTTTTGCCAATAACCTGATTATAGCTCAGACTTTCCCCTATTCAAATCACACAACCAAAATGTATGTGTACTGTGAGAATTCGGTATTTTTTTTACAGTCTGTAAACTTACATAGTTCTCTTATCATGTGCTTTTTAATATGTTTTCTTAATAGTAATGGCTGTATATGTTGAAAATATATATATATGAGTAGAGCTTATAATATGCTTTACAAACATCATCTCATTTAATTCTTAAACAGAAACACCTGGGGGATAGATATGCTCTCCCCCCCCCCCCCCCCACCCCATTGAGAAATGGAAATTGAGAGAGGGAAACTTCTTCAAAGTGATGCACCTGGCTAAATGTGGAGCCACTGTTTAATCTCTGACTCTTCAAGCTCTTAACATCTTTCTGCAGCCTCTTGTCTTTCCATGGAGAGTGTCAGTTTTAGAATGTTAGTACCTGGAAGATAGGTTCCACATCTGTGAAGCATAATTTACATAGAGGACTTCAGAGTCTCAGGCACAATTGGTACTTAATAAATCTAATGTTGGTGAGGGGAGGGGATTTAATAATAACCATAATACTGATTTTGATGACAGACTATCAATTTTCATTTTTAAACATTCTCAAGTGCAGAAAAAAGGTATCTTCTTTTAAACAATCTTGTTTTATAAGCTAGATTAATTGATTTCAGCATATTCATATATGACTAACAGCTATGCTGTATTGGAACCTTTCTTTTTCTGTTGTTTTAACAGATTTCTGACCTGTTTGCTTTGCTTTTATACATTGTCCTCAGTCCAGATGGCAGGTACAGGTCATCTTACATGCTATTTTTGTTTAGTAGATTTTTTGTTGTTGTTGTTGTTTTTGAGACGGAGATTTACTCTTGTTGCCCGGGCTAGAGTGCAATGGTGCGATCTCAGCTCATCGCATCCTCTGCCTCCCAGGTTCAAGCGATTCTCCTGCCTCAGCCTCCCGAGTAGCTGGGATTATAGGCATGTGCCACCACACCCGGCTGATTTTGTATTTTTAGTTGAGACGGGGTTTTACTGTGTTGCCCAGGCTGATCTCAAACTCCTGACCTCAGGTGATCCACCCGCCTCAGCCTCCCAAAGTGCTGGGATTACAGGCATGAGCCACTGCGCCCTGCATGTTTAGTAGATATTAAAGTTACTAATAGAATGAACTCAGCAGAGCCGATTTGTTTGTCCTAGTACATGCCTTTTCTAGTTTTATTAACTTCTGAAAAATAACATTAGTCTCAACACTTTGTGGTTGTAATACTAACATTACATTTAAACTCTGAACACTGTTTTTTTGTTTGTTTGTTTTTAATAGGGACAGGGTCTTCCCATGTTGCCCAGGCTGGTCTCAAACTCCTGGGCTCAAGTGATCCACCCACCTCGGCCTCCCAAAGTGCTGGGATTACAAGCATGAGCCACTGCACCCGGCCTCTGAATGGTGTCTTAATCCTCATAGATGTTCTGTATTTTCTATCCAATAAACTTGTCTATGCCGTTCTTAAATGCAGATAGCTAGAATAAACTGGAATGCTAGAATTGTATTTTTTTCAAAAAATACAGAATAACTTAATAAGTAATCATTAACCTTGCTTTTTCTATTTTGAACTGTAGTACCAGAAGAAAACATTGCAACTATGAAGTATGGAGCCCAAGTTGTAAAGGGGGAGCTGAAATCAGCCTTGTTAGATGGTGATACTCAAAATTATGATTTGGATCATGGATTTTCAAGGCACCCAATTGATGATGACTGCCGTTCCGGCATCGAGATTAAGCTAGGTCAGCCATCCATTATCAATCACGTACGGATACTCTTGTGGGACCGAGATAGCCGGTAAGTGATTAGCGTGACTTGGAAACTGACATTATGTTTGAGATGACTTAACTTTGTGGTCATCTACTTTTGTTTTACAGATATTTATTTATTTTACAGATGTTTATTTCTTGGTGATCATTCTGCTATCTCTTGAAGGTTGGTTTTGGGGAAGGAGTTAAAGGATACATTTCTTTAAAAGAAATACACTTTTTTGTTTGTTTCTTCTTATAAAAATATGCGTTTATTGTAGAAACCATAGAAAATATAGAAAAGCACATAGAAGAAAATAAAAATTGCTAGTAATATCATTATCCATTATTAATCTTCATATGTATCTAGCATTTTTTTCAATTATGCATGGACACATACACAAAACAGAAACCTGCACAAACATAGTTTTATAAAATGAAGATTAGATATACAAAAAGCTAATTTTACTTTTAAATTAATACACTGTGAACGTTCTGCCCTTTAAAAAATATTCCTCTAAAATGTATTTTTAGTAGTTGTTTTGTATTCTACCATGAGTTAACATTATTTACTTGATTCATTAGTTTTGGATATTATAACCTTTTAAATGCATTTTACCCTATGGTGAAGAGAAATAATGTCTTTTAGTGTGTAGATAAGTATTATCCTCAAAACAAAAGAAATTTGTGAAAAAATTTAGTGAACTCCAGTTTGGGAACCCATTTAGTTTCTTGGGGGCTTCAGAATTCTGCCTTTCTTCCAGCCACTATGAGGCTTTCACCCACTGTGGCTTCTAGGTTCAACCATAATGGCAGAAGTACCAGAGCAGTATGAGTGACAAGAACTGAACTGTTTCCTTCATTGCCGTTTATCATAAACCTAAACCCTGCATACCCAGAAACTGTGCCCCACTTATGCCTCTTTAGATCTGGGCATGAAAGGCTTAAATAGTAATGACAATGATGCCCTGCAAACCTTACAAGGTAGTGTGTTTCTTCTGTTAGCACCACTGCCACCACCCTGGCCTTTTAGGCCATTTGAGCCAAGTATGAGGGGAAGCTTTATGAAGTGGGAGTCAGCATTTCCCATGTGCATGATGTGTGAGATCCCCAGGTTGTCTTTTCCTGTTTCCTTTTTATTAAGAATATATTTTCTGATATGTAGCTTATTGGATATAATTTGATGTTTTTAATTGGCAAAGTGGAGCCAATCCACATATCTCATTTCCAAGAGTCTCTGATTAATAATAACAGTATAATAATAATATGTATGTGCAGTACTTTCATTACTTTTACGTGGTAGACACTGTTCTAAAAGCTTTACGTATTTCACTCATTTAATAGTGAAGTTATAATAAAAATAATAAAAGAAAAGTTTAGTATGTTTGAGGCAAAGTGGTTGTCATCGTTTCTGTGATGTTAAATATTTATAGGCCACTTTGTGTTAGTATGTTCATTACATTCACGGGGGATTTAACTTTACCACATAACAGTTCTTTTCTTATAGAAATTGTTACCATTCTAAGCAAAGGTGAAAAATTCAGAATCTTAAGCCAAAAAGATTCTGACGTGTTGTAAAATTATATCCTGCGTTACTGATAACCCAGAGAAGTTCAATAAAAGGTTATAACCAGTTTGAGACTGAGCGATAAAATGAATGAGAGTGAGGGGACAGCAAAGAAAATGAGGGGATGACACAAAATAAGCTGACCTTTTCTGGTCACAACTGTGGGTTGCAGGATGACATTTATGGTCACCTAAATCTTGCAAGATTGTTCCTGTTGATACTACAGTACAAGTAATAACCGCATCTCAAATTTAAATTTGGCTTATGACAGGGGAATATAGATTTGTTCAGGATGGGACCTGCATGTAATGGTTCAGAGTAGCTGACTAGGGGAGGATGATAGGCTGTTTTCATTACTGCTAGATTATCAGCTGGCAAGCTTTAAGTTGCACGAAATACGCATTATCTCTTGACTGGTGTCATTTATTTTTTTGCAGGTAGCTTGTATGTGGGAGGGTAGGAGACTGGGAGGCGGCAGGAGATAAGCTGCCCTCGGTGGGGGCACCATTCCAAGTTGACTTGCTTCCTTAGAGGGGTGGCCGAACACCCTGGCCAGGGAAGGTAGAGGGAGAAAGCATACTTCCTGCTTCTCCGTTTTCTGTCCTTTCTCTCTCTCGTGGCATCATTTATCTTCTAATATGGTATAGGTGAGACATGCTGACCATGTTTGAAAAGGAGTAAATATCTTGCATGCCTGATGTGCCAAGCACTGTGTAGGACCCTGGGGATATGAATATAAATACAGGATGGCCTTTGCTCTTAAGCAGCTTATGATTTGAGAAAGCAGACAGACAACCTGAGAGAGAATTTCAGTGCGTTGTAGGCGAATGCTATAATAACATTCTTTTGTTATTAGAATTTGATTATGTAGAAAATGTAATTAGTGAATTCTGTATTTTTTGTACCTTTTAACACTTTATTAAAGTATAGCTTTGTATTGTTATTTTAATGTGGTAATTTTTTTTCTGCTTTTTCCTTTTGATTCACAGGTCTTACTCATACTTCATTGAAGTGTCAATGGATGAACTTGATTGGGTCAGAGTGATAGATCATTCACAATATTTGTGTCGTTCTTGGCAGAAATTATATTTTCCAGCCCGTGTCTGCAGGTTAGTTCTCACTGGTTAATAAATGATTTTTATTTTTCTATAAGGAGATTTGGACTTTGAGAAGCAGAACTGCATTTTTCATCTTGAAAAAAGAGTTTTTCAGGATGTCAACTACTAAACATATCCCAAGTAAAAAACTTAGGAAAGTATGGAAAATTATGCATCTTAATATTTACAGTGCGTTGTGGAACTATTTATACAACATGTCTTGTATAATATATATGTAGTACACATGTGAATGAATGAGAAGGGACAGGGAACATTTGAGAAGTGGAATGCTTTTTAAACTCCATGCTATACAGTGAATGGTAATATTCATTGTGATACATTGAAAGCAGAATTATTGTTAGGGGGTGCATTCTTCTTATGAAAGCCATGAGAAGTATTTCTGGAGTCTTCCCTGGCAACGGCCAGGGCTGGAGGACATTTTTGAATGCCAGTGTGGATGTTCTGGTTATCTGTTTTTTTCTCTAGGTTAGTGGTTCACAAATGGGGTTTGACAGAACAGGTGTTTCAAGTGGGGTTGCATTTGGGGCAAATGAGGCTTAGCTAGTGGGGCTCTAGGCTCAGAGCTTCTCTTCAGCCAGAGCACCTCTGCTTTTATTTTTGTTATGTATTGCAGCCCTCGATATGGTTGTCTTTTAAAAGTATCAAAAAGCTACTGTTTTAATATTTCATATTCTCCTTTTAGGTATAATCCATCATTTAAAATTTCTGAAATTTTGTAAAGCCTGTACAAATTAGTGAATTTGTTTAGGTGGTTAAAGGCCCCCGAAATTTTGTTGCTTTTTTCTGCTGTAGTTTTCTCACTGGAAATTGCCTTTAGATATTCTTTACCTTAAAGTCAAAAGATTAAAGGTAGAAAGTGATTAGTTTGTTCACTCAGGAAGAAAAGGGAAGGGATATGGTGAGTGTACACCATGGAGAATGTGGAGCTGGCCCCTCACCCATGACCCATGTGATCTCCCACTGTGGCTGATTGGGAGCAGATGGGAAGGCACCACAGCACTTACTCTCTTGGTCAGAAGTTACTCTTATACTTGTGAAACTTATGGTCTAACAGCAAAAGGCTGAATTTTTACCTCCACCAAGGAGCTTCACAAAACCATTCAGCCTCTGGTACAGTAAAGAACGTTGCCTACATTTTTTTTTATTGGTATGACCGGACACAATATTGTTACCCAGGGATCCTCTTGTGTGAAAATGAAGAAAATCAATTTCATTTCCCCAAAGACAGACTAAAGTGTCTCAGGTCTAGCGGTTGCTCTTTTATCAGAGGAGTTTTGAATGGATTAAAATAAGAGGGACAAGAAATTGAGTGAAGATTCCGTATCTCAGAGCTGCCTAGGGATCCTTCCAGAGTGACAGAGGGACCCCCACATGGAGGAGGAGATTGAGTCTGCATTGACTCGGGTTATTACTGTTGTATCTGATTAAAACACAGGCAGCATAACAAAGCGTCTGATATGGACTGAAGGACTGTGTGTTTGCATTTAATTTGAAACAACAGGAACATGACTCCCAGAACAAATCATCATGAATGTAATAATACCAGCCATGACAGCCTGTGTGCTTTACCCACCTGAAAGCTCCTGTTGTGTGTATGGAAACATGTGCCTTTGATCATGATCTCTGGCTTTTAAAAAATGTACTTTACCTTTATATATTAGCGAGCATTATTATACTCTCCTTATTTTGTCTTTCCTGTCTGGCCTTGACTTTGTTGGTAGAGTGTTAATGTGTTTAGAGACTGGCTGTATTCATGATGCCAGTTTTTGTCTTGGTATAGCCAGCTCCCAATTCTGGTTGAAAAAAATGAGCAACAGTGATGTTAGTGATAATGATAACAAGAAAAGGAAAGAATCTTGATATCCATGTTAATAAGAATTTTTTAAAAGTTATAGCCACTTTATTATATTAGTTACTACTTTCTTTAGTAAACTGTCTTTTTTACTAGGTTATGATTTTGATAGTATTTAAAAATGAACCTAAGAATATGTCTCTGTAGATTAACTGAGGATGTCTTGGTGTTTCTTATCTTCACAATTATTTATTGTCTAAACAATGTTCTAACTACACTTCTTCCAAGAACTTCACTGGGCAAATAAATTCTTTTTTTTTTTTTTTTTTATTATTATACTTTAGGTTTTAGGGTACATGTGCACAATGTGCAGGTTTGTTACATATGTATCCATGTGCCATGTTGATTTCCTGCACCCATTAACTCGTCATTTAGCATTAGGTATATCTCCTAATGCTGTCCCTCTCCCCTCCCCCAACCCCACAACAGTCCCGGAGTGCGATGTTCCCCTTCCTGTGTCCATGAGTTCTCATTGTTCAATTCCCACCTATGAGTGAGAACATGCGGTGTTTGGTTTTTTGTCCTTGCGATAGTTTACTGAGAATGATGTTTTCCAGTTTCATCCATGTCCCTACAAAGGACATGAACTCATCATTTTTTATGGCTGCATAGTATTCCATGGTGTATATGTGCCACATTTTCTTAATCCAGTCTATCGTTGTTGGACATTTGGGTTGGTTCCAAGTCTTTGCTATTGTGAATAGTGCCGCAATAAACATACGTGTGCATGTGTCTTTATAGCAGCATGATTTATAGTCCTTTGGGTATATACCCAGTAATGGGATGGCTGGGTCAAATGGTATTTCTAGTTCTAGATCCCTGAGGAATCGCCACACTGACTTCCACAATGGTTGAACTAGTTTACAGTCCCACCAACAGTGTAAAAGTGTTCCTATTTCTCCACATCCTCTCCAGCACCTGTTGTTTCCTGATTTTTTTAATGATGGCCATTCTAACTGGTGTGAGATGGTATCTCACCGTGGTTTTGATTTGCATTTCTCTGATGGCCAGTGATGATGAGCATTTCTTCATGTGTTTTTTGGCTGCATAAATGTCTTCTTTTGAGAAGTATCTGTTCATGTCCTGGGCAAATAAATTCTTTATTTCCTTAGCACGTAAGTGTTCAGTTTGCATTATGTTAGTTAATTTGCACGTTTGTATGTCAGCTTTGTTCTTTAGTGTCCTTTGGGTGTTTATCTTGCCTCTGATACTAAAATTACAAGCTCTTGGAGGCAGGCAGTATGGATTCTAATCTTTTATTATTCTTGCACAGTGCTCAGACTGTGACCTTGTATGCAGTAGGTACTATATAAATGTTAGCACAGGTTTCATGGTGTCAAGGCAATGACTATGTAATGAAGAGAGATTGAACATTAATATGTGCATATATTCCTTGGGACTTTTTATCAATGTATTCATTAATACATATATGAGTGCTGGAAAATTCTCTGTGATGGTAAATGGTTCTGAACTGTTTGCAAAGGTTACTTTGTTTTTTCTTCAGGAAACTGAATTTGGAGGTTATTCCTGAAGAATGTGAGTGTCATGCATTGATGAAAGATTACATCTAATACATTCACAAAAATGATACCTTATGTATGGGAAATCTGACGTTACCCTGTCCTTTCTCTGAGTTTAGGCTAAACTGCATATAAATCAGAATTGTGTAGTAGAAAAACAATGGGCTGTGGAGTTAGGTAGCGCCCTTCTCAAATCTTTGTTTCACCTCATATTTGTGTTGTGTTAAGATTGTGCCTCTCTGAGCCCTAGTACCTGCATCCATAAAAAATAGGAATACCAACACCTCTTCATGGGGTTTGATGTGAGAGTTAGATGATACAGCACATTTACATGTATGGAGCACAGTTCTGGCAGAAAGGAGGGACTCAATAAATGGCAGTCATTTTTATTATTTTTCCTAATTTCGGAAACTCCTGACTGGTGGTTGACCTTCAGAGAGAGTCATCCCTGCCATCCTTGTTGGTCACGGTAGCTCTCACTGTGAGGTGGCTCTCACTCTAACCTCTGAAGACCCTAGTTTTTTTGGTACTTTTTTGTATTTCCAATCCACACATACAGTCCAAAACATGCCTTAAACAGTTTTATCTTAACAACCGGCCTATCTTTGTATATGTCTAGGAGTTTTCGTATATTTTGATTGGTAAAATATATATAAGATTTTCCATTCATCTGTCTTATCAAATGTAATTCATTCAGCATTCACCTCACCAAGATAGTCAATGTTATCTAATGGCAGATAACATCAGGCTTCAAAGCCAGTGTGAACATTCCAACCATGATAATGAATGCAGGGCAATGGTCCGCTTTGCCTTTCTGGACTCGTTTTAGGAATATTTGTGAGTTAAGTGGGGATTGCTCTATGTAGCCAAAAAGCTTAAACCAGTTATCCCCTTCAGCCTTTAACTGGAGATGGAGAAAACTGACTCATCAATTTATGTTCAATTTTTCATATGCCTTGAGAACCATGTTATGTCTTATCAGCCCTTTCTTTCTCAGGAAAGGCAATTTCTGCATTACCCATAATCTGTAACCTTCAAATTGTCTTCTTGGTTATCTGGTAAACTCTCTCCCAGTCTTTTCCACAGCTTTCTTAGATGATCGAGCCTAGTACTAAACAGAAAACACTAGTAATGAATGGTGAATATTGAGTACTCTGGGGGTGCTCTTAAAATTTTGAGCCATTCCTCAACGTGGTGCTGTTAATTTGGCAGCCATATAATATTGCTGAAAAATGAGAAAACTTTAAAACATGAGTGTGAATGGATAGAAGTAGAATTCAAAGTGTGCATGTGACTGGTGGCTGGAATTGCAAGTGGGATCTTGGTCTAAAACCTGGGAGTTGAGAGAGAAGAAAGCAGGGCTAAAAGCAACGTTCTCAAGGTTATGCCCATTGAGAGAGGGAACAAGAGCATAAGTGGGAGAGGTATTTACCTCAGGGGCTGGTCAGAGTTTAGAGAAGGATTAGGAGCATTGTTTACTGGAGACAAGGCCAGACAGGGTGTTGAGATGGGTGTAAATTGACAATTTAGAGTCTGGCATAGGAGAGATGAACTTGGTTAATACAAAACTGGGTTTATGTCCTTTTTAAAAAAATTATCAAAATGGAAATATCTCTCATTATAAAGTTATAATGTATATATTTTAAATATTGATAAAACTTGCCATCTGGAAATGTTGTACTCAATTTCTACCAATTGCATGTAAAAATGCCCCTTTCTGTGAACCTTCACCAATGCAAACATTGTCACCATTTTGCTAATGTAATATATAATTTGTTTAAAACAAAAGTCCTATTTTACTTTGAATTTCTTTATTGGTGAGTTAAAGTATCTTTTAATACTGGCCATTTGTGAATTTCTTATTTATGAAAAGCCTGTTTTTGTCTTCTGCATATTTTTCTTCCGAGATAGTTATCTTTTTCTTTTTGTCTTGTGAGAACTTTGTATCAATACATATATATATATGACATTATCCTTTTGCCTGTCATATGTGAAATTGGTTACGCATTTTTAGTGTTTTATTGGTACTTTTTGCCATATAGAATTTTACTTTTTAAAAAATGTATTCAAATCTGTCAGTCTTTGAAATGATTTCTGGCTTGGTATTATGATTAGAAGATTATTCCTCACTCTAATATTAAAGAATGTTAAACTTTTATGTATATATATATATATTTTTTTTTCCACAACTTGTTTTTTTTTTTAAAGCCTTATATCTTAAGTATTTAATACAGTCAGGATATTTTGCATAGATCTTTTCAGGTAGGGATAGTCAGTTGATTAAAGTCATTTATTTAATAATCATTTCTTGCTATCCTAATCCTAATGTGATCAGCCATATTTATCATGAGCTGGATTCTAGCATATACCCTACTCAGTTCCACTGATTTCTTTGGTTCTTGCTGAAAGTATTTTAATTATTGTAGTTCACTTCCCTCCTTTTTCTTCTTTTCTTAGAATGAGAAATTGTGTGTGCCATATGTGTCATAGAAAAAAGAAAGGGTATCATAAAGCATCTGCTAGGCTGTCTTCTGGTTGTTGTAGTCACATTAGAGGCCGTAAGTGATGATAAACATCTCACTAGAATGGTTCTACTTTCATTTACAACAGGAAATTTAGGCATGCTTCACCAGCTAAGGAAATAGATTTTATGTATTCATTCGTCACTCACCCATTCAACAAATAAGCGCCTACTTTATGCTATTGTTGTACTTGATATTGAGGCCACAACACTGAAGAAGATTGCCAAGGTTTCTGTGCTTTTGGAATTTGGGAGAAACAGATTAAAACAAACAAATGATAAGAGCACATCACATAATTATAAGTGTTGCAAAGATGGTACTGTGATAGTAACAGAGGTCAAGGGAGAAGGATTATTTTAAATAGGGTGGTTAGAGAAGGCCAGAGATGGGGTGTAGGTGTTTTAAGCTGAGATGAAGGGGGTGATATTTTCTGGTCATTGTTTTATTTGTTTTTGGTTGTGTGTGTGTGTGTGTGTGTGTGATTGTTTCTTTGTTTTTTAGATGGGCTTGCTCTGTCACCCAGGCTGGAGTGCAGTAGTGCAGTCTTGGCTCACTGCAACCTCTGCCTCCTGGGCTCAAATGATTCTTCTACCTCACCCTCCTGAGTAGCTGGGACTACAGGCATGTGTCACCACACCCAGCTAGTTGTTTCTATTTTTAGTAGAGATGGGGCCTTGCCATGTTGCCCAGGCTGGTCTTCAACTCCTGGACTCAAGCGATCTGACTGCTTCAGCCTTACAAAGTGCTGGGATTACAGGTGTGAGACACCATGCCTGGCCCATTGTTTTAGATATTTACACAACATCTAAATATTTTCTTTGGTGTACATTGAATGTTATTTGGGAGTAGCTGGTATACTGTGGGAGACCTCATTAGATGAATACTCTAACTTTACTGTGTTTTGGTATATGGCATTTTAATCTCATTTATTGCTACTATACATTCTAGGCCCCCCGCATTCCTGGTGTCAATAGATACAGCATAATTTTTTTTTCACCTATTCTCATGAGATTATAGTACCTACACAGTGCTATAGATCTACATAAAACAAATGAGAAAAGAAGCATTGCTATTTATGGAAGCATTCTTTCCCTGCCATATTAACACTTGTATAATGTATGTCTTCTTTCATTTCTCTTTGGTTGCCTACACCTCTGCCCATAACTGGGCATTGATATATTTATTTACTTTTAAAGGTAGACACTCTTACATTATTCAGTGTTCACTAGATTGCTTTAGAATCCTAGCTAGAATAATGCTGAGCCTTTACTTTCTTCTTATGACTGAAGAGCTTCACAATTCAAGAAATGCCTTATTCAGATGTAAAAGAAACAGGAATAGTTTCATTTTTAAAAAAGTTATCTTTTTAGTTCATCCTTAGTTTGAGTTGTCCATCTACTTACAACCTTGATATTACAATTGAACTAGCAAGAGCAACCCGTATAGAGGAACATTTTCTTCTAAGAATGCAAAGCAAAATGTAGCCACATGGTGTCACTAAATTATAACAATTTTACTCGAAGCTAAAGGGAATTTAAAAATTGCTTTTTTACACCATGATATTTAAATATAAATTGTTCTGAAAGTCTGTGATTTGTGAAATAACATGTGAAACTATTTGTACTATTTAAGTCTTTCTGCTGATGTGGAGCGTTAATTATGTCCAAAGTCCAGAGGTATATATTTTGGTGCTTGCTAGCTAGTTCTTGAGTTGTCATCTGCAAGACATAGGAGAAGTGTGGGCTTCTGTAGTCCAGCTATTCAGTTTCTTGCAAATATATATTTTTTAACCTTCCTTTGGAATTTTGAAAGAGAGGAATAACTCAAAGGAGATAGGAGATAGATTCTCTAAATATGTAAAAGGAATCAGAAAACAGAAAAAAAGAGGGATGAGGATAAAGAGAAATGAGGTTACAGGACCTCAGAAGAGGTAGGAGGGAACAATCTAACATTTATTGAGCATCTTCTGTGGGTCAGGCACATCTCATTACCTTGTGTAATTCTTATAATGGTCCTGTAGGAGAAAAACCGCTACTTAATTTTATAGATGAGGAAATTGAGCCTTAGAAAAGCTAAATTTGTAACCAGGTCTGCCTGACTCCACATTACATTGCTGCTGCAAGAATCAAGGAAAAGAAATAGCTCTACCTTAGAGCAGGAGAAGGAGGCATTGAGCCCTGAAGAAGCTCTTACCACCTCTTTGGAAGGAGCAGTTTCCAGCAATCCTGCAGGGGAGGGCCTGCTGTGGCCAAATTCTACTAGTGCTGGTCACAGCCACCCAGACAACACACACGTTATACTAATAATGATGATGAACAACCGGGGATGTTTTCTGTTTTAAAATGCTCCAAACGGAGTGCAGCAATCCTTTATCTAGGTATGTTTTGTCAGTTTGTCTGTAGAGCTTCGAATTTTCCTGCCCCTTAGTTCTCCATAAGATCATTTTAGAGTATTATTATAGAGTGAACCTAATATTCTTGAATCCTAGCTTGTTTTCATCCAACTGTGCTTAGAAACAAATTCCATGTATTATGAAATTTTTATTTACAAGATCTCATCACATCTTGAGTTGCTTTTTTTTTTTAATTGGGAAATTTTCTGTTTATTATTTTCACCTAGAACCCTTTTATTGGGGGAAAACACAACAATAGCAAAAAAAAAAAAAAACCCCAAACCCCGCCATGTTTTATATTCAGTAAGACCTTTGAGAAATGACTGTCCTTAAGTTATTCAATTGAATCCAAGCTTCTTTGTTTTGTTTTGTTTAGAGGATAATAACATGTTGAGCTTCTTTTGTGTGAGAAAATAGAACAGGGTTGCCCTTTTCCTTTGCATTGTATTTTATAATTTTAGAATATAAATTAGCGTCCTAATAAGCTTATTGCATGAGATGATGTTACTAACATTAATCACCTGTTGTTATTACCACAAACAGCCATTGTCTATTTTTCATTCTGAAAGGGCAAAAACTATTATTTGCCTCTGCTAACAGTTGCTTCCCAAGCAGTTAGGCCCAGGATTAAGTTCAGGTAGCACCTTCTATGTTGATCATCAAACATCTTTTTTCACATATTTTTCTTATCAATACTACTTTATTACTTATGGGATTTATTCATTCAGACATTCATGCAAGAAACATTTATTGAACACGTACTATATTGCAGGCACCTCATTTAGGTGCCAGACATAAAAAGATGAATAAGACACAGTGGCCACTCTCAAGAATTTCATGATATAGTTTTTGCCCTTCCAGGCAAAATCACGTGTATTCAGGACACTTACCTAAGGTAGACTCTACATTGGACTTGGCCAAATCTAAACCCTTCTCTCAAAGCTCTCCATCATTAGGTTCTTCTGCTTCTATAGCATCGTTCTTGGTTCTTACAAAGAATACCTTTTTTTGTCTCACTAATCAAAATTGTCTGTTTACCATCTACCTACCCATAATTCCTACCTGTGTCCGTAAGCTCAGAGAACATACATAAATGACAATCTTCTCTTTCTGTGTTACCTTGTATAACTGTGTAAGGTATCTAGGAGTTACTTGGTTTTAGTTAAAGCTATCGCTTTTAAAACTTCTTTCTGTAAGATTAAAAGACTCCCTGTGAAGAACTATAAATTACGTTGTCACAGAAAACAGTAAAAATTCCCAAGAAGTAAAGAAAGTACCCCTCCCCTCCTTTGGAGGCAGGACTTGAGTTAGTGTCTTTTGCTTAGAAAAATAATACATTTCATAGATATTTCATTGTTGGGTACATGCTTCATGTGAGGAAATGAATGTTAGTCTATCAGTTTTCCTTTGTGAAATCTCCTTTAGGAGTCTGTTTTGGTGTACTGCAACTCTCCCAACACTTATTTATGAAACTTAGGAAATCCTGAAGCAAGGAAGGAATAGAATGCAAAGCCATCCAGGACCTGAGGGCTTCTAAATATGAGCCAAGAGCCTCCAGCACAAGGAACAGAGACAAAAGTGAGCTACGGAACTGGGAATGGAACCCAGGAATTAATGAAACTGGTGAGAAAGAGTTTCCAGGACCTTCAATCCAGCTTCTAAAGTGAATAAGAAAGTGCGGTCAATGAAACAAAACTTCATTGATTGCTTTTTGGATGACCAAGAAGATGGAGGGACAATTAGATCTTGTAGATAAACAAACAAACTTAGATACAGATTTTTTGTGTGTGAGTTACATAGTCATTTTTCTATCCTGCACCTTTGGCAGTGGTGCTCTAAAAATGATATTGTTGAGTAGTTAATAATTCTCTCAGTGGAGAGTTAAATCTTGTACATTCAAATTTCACCCCATACTACTTAACAATAATTGCTCTGACCTTTCATAGTATTTATAGCTTGAATCTCCCAATTAGCCATTAATTATATATCTTGTATACTTTTGAAATCATTTTGCAGTTCCTGGACCTTGCTTTGTATTCCTTTGGTGGTAGTGGCTCATCAGGTATCTTGTTGAATCTCTTTAGCTCTCTAAAATCCCTGAATGCAGGTGCCTGGATAATAATCTGTTTTTCTGGAAAATACCCTTTTAATACCGCTATTTTTTTTTTTGCCAGTGTTAGAAGGAAATAATAGGAAACAAAATTTTATATTTTTTTCCACAGGAAATATGTTTAAAGAAGACTGTGAGTACAAGTCCCATGGTTAGTAAAATCATCAGAGCTTTCTCAGTGATCATTATAAATGGTAGAAGTTCCCTAGATCAGGGTGCTGTCTGTGGATACAAGGTTAGCTCGGGGGAGAGTAGACCAGAAGTAAAACCAGATTGCTTGTCGGCTGCCAGAACATCTGGGCAGAGTGCCAGGCCTGGTTCACCTTCTAAAAATTCATCTCCCAGTATGAAAATAGAGGGCTCAATCCCTGCAAGGAATGGTGGTAGCATGAACACTTGGACTTCCTTCAGCCCAAAGCACTTTATTGATGCGAAGGAAGGTGGGGGGAGTGGACTGTGGATTGGAGTGGACTGTTGGCATTGACCTCATTTAAGAGCTGTAATATTTTCTTTAGCGGCCTTACTTAATTATGTTTCAAATTATAATTTCGTTAGTTAATAATTGTTCTTCCGAATAATGTGGGTCATAGATACACATGAATATGTCCTTCATGATAAGAAGCTATAGGTTTAATTTCTAATAGTCATAGAAATTCTGTGCACATTATGAAGCTATTAGAATGTAACAGCTGTTTTAGTTCATCTCATTCTGCAAAAGGAATGTGATGCAGACTAAAATGATCAGTAATTATTTTGAAAGCTAAACCTTCAGTTATAGAAAGAACTAATTTACACATTAGTTACTGATAAAACTACAGTATGCTATGAGTTTCAAAGTTAGTGTTATCGCTTGCCTAAGACTATGAAAGAGAAATCTGTGCCAAAAGACATTTTTCCTTCTTTTAAATCCTGTTTTGCATTGCCCATTGTAATTTTGGAGTTGCAAATCAACAGTAATGAAAAACTGCTTGATATTTTTCTAAGGAAAAAAATTAGAAGGACTGTTAGAGAGAGTAGGATTTAGAAGGACTTTATTTTATGTCTGTTGATCAGTGACTACCATCTGCCTTCCATTTAATGTTGTAGAAGCATGCATGCGTTTCCCAGTTCTGAACAGATGATGTGCATGGTTTGTTGAGATATATGTGTATTCTGGATGTGTGTGTGTATGTATACCTACAGTGCTTAAAATCACACTTGAAGTGTAAAACAGATAATGAGTCTCCATTTTGGGCTCATTTGCATATTCAGCTCTTACACACAAAAGACTACAATGACACTGATTTTCTTTTCTACTTGAGAATCTGCACTAACCAGCTGTCAACGAATATTTCGATTAAACACTTTTCTTTGTTGGGGAACTTTGGGGCACATTCTTTGTATAAACATATTGTTTTCTTTGATTTCAAGGGACTTATTTTCAGTATGATTCATGGCTGCATCACACCGGTAAGCTGCCTCGCACAAAAGTATATTTTTCTCTGTAAACTTCCTTTTTACCATTGATTTCTCTAGGACAAAAGTATAGTTAAGAAAAAATATTTCAACTCAGGATATTTGCCCGAAATAAAGATGGAGAATATACCTGCTTTAAGTAAACTGAAGATTTTAAAGTATAGATAGATTCATATACTTGACTTCTTTAAGATTTTTCAAGAAGATTTCACAGTTCCTCTAATACATTTAAAATATGATTTGACTACAGAAATTTTGTTAATATTTTGACGTGTCTTTTAGCCTTCTATGTGTAATCATACACAAACTTGTTATTTACAAAAATGGTATTATGTAGTACATGCTGTTTTGAAACCTTACTCATGTATCTTTATATTTATTGTGGTTGTTATTCTATATCAATAAAATCTACTTTCCCCTTAAAATTTTTTTTATCTTTGATTTTTTTTTAGTCAAGTGCAGTAGTGAGAAGTGAACAAAGAGTAGAATAAGGATTTCGATCTGTAACTGACTGTGAACAATCGAGATAACTCACTACCTTCAGACCACCTACTCTATCCTTTTAAACAATAACACAGTGTTCTAAATGTATCATTGCTTGTTGCTTACCCGACCAGTCCCCTATTAAGGGACCTTTAGGATGTTTCCAATTTTGCAATTACAGAACAATGTAGTCTTTGCCCATTTGTCTGATTATCTCTAAACAAGCAAGGCCAAAGTATTATAATCATCTCAAAGTGTGAAACATTTTACTAAATGCTGTCCACAAATATTGTACCAGTTTATTCCTCTCCATGAATGATAGTTTCCATTTTCCTACATCGTTATCAACAATGGGCATTATCATTATTTTGAATCTTTGAACTGACAAGCAAATCATGGTCTCATTTGTTTTATGCATATTTTTCATTATTTGTAAAAATTATACAACTATTCACTTGTTGTTGATAGATAACACAATTTCATAGAAAAGATAAAAGTCGAGTTAGCCTCAAAGGATAGTTTGAGTTTTGATCAGATGGTTTTATAGGGCTTTTCCCATGAGGTCATCTCATGGGAACAGTGGTTCTCAACTGGGGGTGAATTTGCTCCCTTAAGGGATATTTGGCAGTGTCTGGAGACTGTTTTGAGGGGGTGCATACTACTGGTATCTAGTGAGTAGAAACCAGAGATGCTGTTAAACATCTTACAATGCATAGGACATCTCCCTACAACAAAGAATTATCCAGCTGCAAATGTCAGTGGCGTCAAGGTTGGGAAACCCTGTTTAGGAAAAGGTTGCAGTAATGTGATTAGTAAAGGGGGCTTGAATTAAAATATCTTTCGTTAAAATGGTGAAAGGAAATAGCTGTGAAAGACAGTTCAGAAGAAAAACCAGTCAAACTTTATGATTGATTGAATATGGAGAAAAAAAATCAAGAAGAATTTTGAAGTTTAGAACCTAAGTGGCTAGGAAATGGGATAACATAGGTAGAAGTTGTGAAGGAATCAGTTTGAGCTAGTTGCAGAATTATTATTTAAGAAAAAAATGGTGACATTTGCTATTTTATCTGCTTTGTTTTTATACAGTGAGGTCTTTTTTTTTTTTTTTTTTTTTTTTTGAGACAGTCTCGCTCTGTCGCCCAGGCTGGAGTGCAGCGGTGCAATCTCGGCTCACTGCAAGCTCCACCTCCTGGGTTCATGGGATTCTCCTGCCTCAGCCTCCCGAATAGCTGGGATTACAGGTGCCCACCACCACGCCTGGCTAATTTTGTTTTTGTATTTTTAGTAGAGATGGGGTTTCACCGTGTTAGCCAGGATGGTCTCAATCTCCTGACCTAATGATCCGCCCACCTTGGCCTCCCAAAGTGCTGGGATTACAGGCGTGAGTCACCACGCTCGGCCATATAGTGAGAATCTTATGTTATGCCTGGTGCCAGGATTGAGCTGGATTTTAGATTAAAAAATCTCTAACTAGTACCAAACGTGGTCTCAGTTCCTCTTTCTGAAATGTTCTTCTCTCATTCCCACTCCTGAAATCCCATCTATTCATTTAGCAAGCTGAAATGCCACTTCCTCCAGAGAATGTTTGATCTCCCCAATGAAATAAAAGTATTTTTTCCTCATTTATTCAACAAATACATACTGAGTGCCTGCTACATGGCAGGAACTGTACTGGGACTAGAATTACAGTGGGGAGTTGAACACACATCCCCCACCCTTAAAGCTTACAGCTTAGTAGGAGAGTCAGATATTAAACACAGTAATTACAAGTAAAGAAAGAAAGCCGTGATAAATGTGGAGCGAGAAAAGCACAAGTGGGCAGTAAAGGTAACACGAATACAGTTTAAACTGGGGAGTCAGGGGAGGTCCTTCAGGGAAGAGATCTTTGAGACCTAAGTGATGATTAAGAGTTAGATAGGCAAGGCTGGGTGTGGTGGCTCACGCCTGTAATCCCAGCACTTTGGGAGGCTGAGGCAGGCGGATCACGAGGTCAGGAGATTGAGACCATCCTGGCTAACACGGTGAAACCCCATCTCTACTAAAAATACAAAAAAATTAGCCGGGCGTGGTGGCGGGCGCCTGTAGTCCCAGCTACTCGGGAGGCTGAGGCAGGAGAGTGGCGTGAAACTGGGAGGCGGAGCTTGCAGTGAGCCGAGATCGCGCCACTGCACTCCAGCTTGGGCAACAGAGCAGGACTCCGTCTCAAAAAAAAAAAGTTAGGCAGACAAAAGGGGAAAGCGTTTGGAGCGGAGACAGGTAGGGAAATCTTGAGGGAGGAAAGAACTTGGCTTGCTTAAGGAAATGAAAAGACGTCAGTATGCTGGGAGTGGCAGCGAGGTAGAGGGGGAAAGGTGGGTAATGACCAGGTCGTACAGGTCTGCATGTGTGTGTGGGGCACATTAAAGAGCTTGTGGTAGTCTATCAAAAATGCAGCCCCTGGGAAGGTATTGAGGGATGTGACATGATCTGACTTTAGTTTTTAAAAGACTTTTCCTCCTTGTGGGAAATGGATTGAGGTGGGCGGAAGTGGAAGGAGGGAAACCAGTTGGGAGACCTCTGTTGTAGCATAGGAGAGGAGCGGTGGTCTCGTGTAAGGATCGTGGCAGTGGAGTCAGAGAGAAACGAGTGGATTTGAGATGTGTTCTTCAGCTTATGCGACTTCCAGGGAGCAAGCATTGTTAGATACAGGCTTGAAAATGGAAACGGAGGTCTGGGCTAGAAATAGAAACTGAAGGGTTGTTGTCATAGAGGATGATATTTGAAGCCATGGGAGACAATTAGATCCAAAATAAATAGAATGTAGTGAAGTGTAGAGGAAAAAGGAAAGAGGACCTAGGACTTGAGTCCGAAGTGCTCCAAAATTTGCTCAGGTAGAAGAGAAGTTGTAAAATGAAATGGGGAAGGAATAGCCAGCAAGAAAAGAACAGTCAAGAATGTGTGGCTTCAAGAAAGAGGGACAGGTCATCAATGGCAGATCAAGTAGATGAGGAATGGGAAGTGTCCATCAGCCCTGGCAACACTCAGTGCATGGTTCACCTTGGCAGGAGCAGTTTTACTGATACAGTAGTGGTGGAAGTCAGATTAGAGTGAGTTAAAGAAGGAAGTGTATACTTTATAATAAAATTAAACATGCATACACCCATTGAGCCAGCAATCCCCTTGTTGGCAAAATTCATTCCAAGAAAATAGGTATGTAAGCATGCATATTGTAGCATTGCTTACAGCTTCAAAAAGATGAAAACTACCAAAATGCCCATCAATAAGGAATTAATTATATCTGTATGAATCGACCTAGAGGGATTTTAATAAAAATTGTTAGATGAAAAACACATATTAGAGATACTTCTTTTGTCAATAAACAACCTTACATATGTATGTAAATGTTTATTTGGATTTATTTGAGAATAGAGAATGGTGTGGAAGGATACACACCAAACTTTAATATTGATTAAGCAAGTAGTAGTAGATTTGTATTTATCTTTTGTTATACTTGCTATACGATCATTTTTAAAAATAAATAGGGAATTGAGTTACTTTTAAAAAGTTCTGGGAGATGAGGAAATGAAGAAAAAAAGAATAGATCACTTTTTTTGAGAAACTTCACCATGAAGGTAAATAAAGGTACCTGGTGGACACTAGAAATGCATGTGCTTTTTAAAGATGAGAGGTGCTAAAGCATGTTTAAATACTGATTAAACGGATCCAGGAGGAAGAAACTGAAGAGGGAAGGAGAAAGACAGTCAATGGAATAAGACACACCTCCATTTTGTGTAACAGAAAGAATGTTATATTTTCGTATTGTGATGACTTCTATTTTTCTGTGCTATCTTCAAGACTGCAAAGCATATGTTTTTAAATGTACCCTACAGAATCTGGGTCTGAAGGAGTCCACATCCTAATTTGATCTTTGCAGATTTTGGCTTCTTAAGAAAAATACAAATTGTTAATATCTTGTTTTGAAAATGGCATTATCTGCAGGGTATTGGTAATAAGGATAGATGCTTTATAGTACTAGGTGCGCTTGCATGCTCTCTGTTTCTCTCTCTCTAATTTCAACTTTTATTTTACATTTGGGGGGCACATATGCAGGTTCGTTACATGGGTATATTGTGTTTCACTGAGGTTTAGGTTACAAATGGTCCTGTCACCCAGGTAGTGAGCATAGTACCCAATAAGTAGTTTTTCAGCACTTGCCCCCTCCCCCACCAGTAGTCCCCAGTGTCTACTGTTCTCATCTTTATTTACATATGTACCCACTGTTTAGCTCCCACTCATGAGTAAGAGAGTAGTTTTCTGTTCCTGTGTATTCACTTAGGATGATGGCCTCTAGCTGCATTCATGTTGCTGCAAGGGACATGATTTCATTCTTTTTTATGGTTGTGCAGTATTCCATGGTGTATATGTACCATATTTTCTTTATCCAGTCCACTTTTGATGGACACCTAGATTGAGTCTATATCTTTGCTATTGCGAATAGTGCTGCAATGAACATAAGAGTTCATGCATCTTTTTTGTAGAACAATTTATTTTCCTTTGGGTATATAACAAATAAAGGGATTCCTGGATTGAATGGTAGTTCTGAGTTCTTTGAGAAATCTCCAAACTGCTTTCCACAGTGGCTGAACTAATTTATATTCCCATCAACAGTATATAATCCTTCCTTGTTTTTCCGCAGCCTCTCCAGCATCTGTTATTTTTTAATAATAGCCATTCTGTACTAAAAAGTAAACAAATAAAAAATAACAGATGCTGGTGAGATTGTGGAGAAAAGGGAACACTTATACACTGCTAGTGGGAGTGTAAATTAGTTCAACCACTGTGGAAAGCAGTGTGGCTATTTCTTTAAAGAACTAAAAACAGAATTACCATTTGACCCAGCAATCCCATTACTGAGTATATACCCAATGGATTATAAATCGTTCTACCACAAAGACATATGCATGCATATGTTCATTGCAGCATTATTTATAAAGCAAAGACATGGAATCAACCTAAATGCCCATCAATGGTAGACTGGATAAAGAAAATGTGGTACATATACACCATGGAATACTATGCAGCCATAAAAAAGGATGAGTTCATGTCCTTTGCAGGAGCATGGATGGAGCCTGAGGCCATTATCTTTAACAAACTAATCCAGTAGCAAACCAAACGCTGTATGTTTTCACTTGTAAGTGGGAGCTAAATAATGAGAACACATGGACACAAAGAGGGGAACAGTAGACACTGGGGTCTACTTGAGGGGGGAGGGTGGAAGGAGGGAGAGGATCAGAAAAATAGCTGTTGGGTACTATAATGGGTACCTGGGTGATGAAATAATCTGTGCATCAAACCCCTGTAACACGAATTTACCTATATAAACAAACCTGCACATGTATCCTTGAACCTAAATTAAAAGTTAAAAAAAAAAATTTCAAAAAAGGGAAAGCAAAATACTGTGTAGTTTTTTTAATGTTTATATAAAGGATTATATTTAGCAGTAATGTTATGTTTTTATTAATTTGCAAATATTTTGTATACAAAAAGATTTTGAGTTTGCATATATACAAATAAAACATTTTATTGATTTCTGACAAGTCAAAAATAATAGTAATAGCTATAATGATTAATGTGAGATGGTATCACATTGTGGTTTTGATTTGCATTTCTCTGATGATTAGTGATGTTGAACATTTTTTCATATGTTTTTTGGCTACTTGTAGGTCTTTTGAGAAGTGTCTGTTCATGTCCTTTGCCCACTTTTTAATGGAGCTATTTGTTTTTTGCTTGTTGAATTAAGTTCCGTATAAATTCCGGATATTAGACCTTTGTCAGATGCATAGTTTGCAAATATTTTTTCCCATTCTGTGGGTTGTTTATTCTGTTGATAGTTTCTTTTGCTGTGGAAAACTTCTTTAGTTTAATTAGGTCCTACATGTCAGTTTTTGTTGCTATTGCTTTTGAGGACTTAGTCATAAATTCTTTATCAAGGCTGATGTATAGATAGATGGTATTTCCTAGGTTTTCTTTTATGATTTTTATAGTTTGAGGTCTTACATTTAAGTCGTTAATGCATCTTGAGTTAATTTTTGTGTATAATGAAGGGGAGAGGTCCAGTTTCATTTTTCTGCTTATGACCAGCCAGTTATCCCAGCACTGTTTATTGAATAGGGAATTCTTTCCCCTTCACTTGTTTTTGTCAACTTTGTTGAAGATCAGATGGTTGTTGGTGTGTGGCTTTATTTCTGGGTTCTCAATTTTGTTCCATTGAGCTACATGTCTGTTTTTGTACTAGTACCATGCTCTTTTGGTTACTGTAACCTTATAGTGTCATTTGAAGTAGGTAATGTGATGCCTCCAGCTTTGTTCTTTTTGCTTAGGATTTTCTTTAGCTATTCAGGCTCTTTTTTGGTTCCATATGAATTTTAGATCAGTTTTTTCTAATTCTGTGAAAAATGCTGTTGATACTTTGATAGGAATGGCATTGAGTCTCTAGATTGCACTGGGCAGCGTGGCCATTTTCACAATAGTAATTCTTCCAGTCCGTGAGCATGGAATGTTTTTCCATTCATTTGTGTCATCTCTAATTTCTTTCAGCAGTGTTTTGTAGTTGTCCTTGTAGAGATCTTTCACCTCCTTATTTAGACGTCTTCCTAGTTTTTTTTTTTTTTTTCCCTTATGTGTGTGACTATTGTAAATGGGATTGCGTTCTTGATTTTGCTCTCAACTTGAATGTTATTAGAGTATGGAAATGCCACTGATTTTTGTACATTGATTCTGTATTCTGAAACTATTATGAAAACCTGTGTGCACACAAACTAGAAAATCGAGAAGAAATGGAACAATTCTTAGAAGCAGACAACTTCCTAAGATTGAATCAGGTAGAAATTGAAACCCTGAACAAACCAATATCAAGTTTCGAAATGGAATCAGTCATAGTAAACTTAGCAACCAAAACAAACAAAAAAGACCCAAAATACAAAAAACCCTGGACCAGATAGATTCACAGCCAAATTCTACCAGCCATCCAGAAAAGAGCTGGTACCCATTCTACCCGTTCTACTGAAATGATTCCAAACGATGAAAGAGGAGAGACTCCTCCCTACCTCATTCTGCGAAGCTAGTATCACCCTGATATCCTGGCAAAGATATGGGAAAAAAGAAAACTACAGGCCAATATCCTTGGTGAACATAGATGTAAAAATCTTCAACAAAATACTAGCAAACCAAATCCAGCAGCACATCAAAAAGTTAATTCCCCATGATCAAGTAGGCTTTATTCCTGGGATGCAAGGTTGGTTCAACATATGCACATCAATAAATGTGATTTACCACGTGAACAGAATTTAAAACATATGATCTAAATCTTAATAGATGCACAGAAGCTTTTGGTAAAATCTGACATCTCTTCATGATAAAAAACCTCAAACTAGGCATCAAAAGAACATACCTCAAAATCATAAGAGCCATCTATGACAGACTCATAGCCAGCATCATACCGAGTGGGCAAAAGCTGGAGGGCATTCTCCTTGAAAACATTAAAAGAAAGGATGTCCACTCTCACCACGCCTATTCAACATAGTACTGAAAGTCCTAGCCAGAGTAGTCAGGCAGGAGAAAGAAATAAAAAGCATCCAAATAGGAAGAGTGGAAGTCAAATTATCTCTTTTCATTGACAGTATGATTCTATACTTGGAAAACCCTAAAGCCTCCACCAAAAGCCTCCTAGACCTGATAGATTTTTTTTTTTTTTTTTTAGCAAGTCAGGGTCTCACTGCGTCATTCAGGCTGGAATGCAGTGGCAAAATCATTCCCCACTTTACCCTGGAACTCTTCGTCTCCAGTTACCCTCTAACCTCTGGAGTAGCTAGGACTGCAGGCACATACCACCAAACCTGGCTGGATTTATTTTTTATTTTTTCTAAGAGATAGGGTCTTATTGTGTTGCTCAGGCTGGTCTCAAACTCCTGGGCTAAAGTGATTGTCCTGCCTTGACCTCCCAGAGTGCTGGGATTACAGGCGTGAACCACCAAGAGTTCGTTAAACAACTCTTGGAGGCAGGCTTTATTTATTATCTTCATTTCACACAGCCTCAGAAAGGTTAAGTAATTTCTCTAAGATCTCAAAATCAGAAAAGTAACTTGGCTATGTCCAGCTTCACAGTTGGTTGTGTTATACATTGTCACTGAGAAAGAACCTACTCTCATATCTAAATAACTTTTCCCCCCTTATTTGTAAGGCTTAGAATATATGTGCCTGGTCTGGGACCTCTGCTTTTTTGGGAAGCTTTGTTTATAATATTGGCGTTATCAAGGGATTCTGACAGAGTCCTCATAGTGATATCCTAATACCTTGTTTTTATAAATAGGTAGAACACTTACATTGTTGTCATAATGCCTGGAAGAAGGAGGAAAATTATTTATTAGCTAAGATGTGGTTTATAACATAGATAATGCCCACAATTTTCCAGACACTGAGTATTTCATTTGGTCTTACCCAGGAAATAAGTATTATTGTCCAACTATTGTATTTCACAAATGAGGAAACTGAGGCTTAGAGAGCATATTGAACGTATAATCACACAGCTAGAACATAACCACTGGGACTGAAGCTGAGGTCTGTCTGACTCTAAAGGTCTTTTTATTATTTATTTATTTATTTATTTTGAGACTGAGTCTTGCTATTGTCGCCCAGGCTGGAGTGCAATGGCACGATCTTGGCTCACTGCAGCCTTGCCTCCGGGGTCAAGTGATTATCCTGCCACAGCCTCCTGAGTAGCTGGGATTGCAGGCGCCTGCCACGACTGCCAGCTAATTATTGTATTTTTAGTAGAGACAAGGTTTTGCCATGTTGGCCAGACTGTTCTCAAACTCCCGACCTCGTGATCTGCCCACCTTGGCCTCCCAAAGTGCTGGGATTACAGATGTGAGCCACCGTGCCTGGCCCTTTTTTTTGTTTGTTTGTTTGTTTGTTTGGTGAGACGGAGTCTCGCTCTGTTCCCCAAGCTGGAGTGCAATGGCCTGATCTCGGCTCACTGCAACCACTGCCTCCCGGGTTCTAGCGATTTTCTTGCCTCAGCCTCCCAAGTAGCTGGAATTACAGGCGCCCGCCACTACATCTGGCTAATTTTTGTATTTTTAGTAGAGACAGATTCTCACCATGTTGGTCAGGCTGATCTCGAACTCCTGACCTCAGGTGATCCATCCACCTCGGCCTCCTAAAGTGCTGGGATTACAGGCATGATCCACTGCGCCCGGCCGAAGGTCTTTTTAAACACACAGTGCTGTCTTTTCCATCTCTGTTTATCATCTTGTGGTATTATCTTTTTTGTGTGTGAGGCTTCAAAGATAAAAAAAGTTTTATTTTGGACTTTGGATTCTGAAGTAATACCTTTTACTCCTGGGTGATGAAATCTCTCTCTCTCTCTCTCTCACACACACACACACACACACACACACACACACACACACACACACAGACACACTTTATAGGACAAGGATAATATCCATATGCTTGCTATATATCTCTTAATCTTCTAAAAGCATTTGCCATTTGACTTTCCAGACCCCTTAGTAGGTCTAGAATCTGGCAGTTGTCAGATATACATTTGAATGCTTAAATTAATAACTCAATATTTTAATTTTGCTGTTATAGTTAGTGAATGGTGCCAGATTGAAATCATTTTCATGATGAAATAGTGGGATGCATACTAGTTATCATTTTATTTAGTCTATTTATACTGTGATGATAGGCCATGCAGACAGGAAACATTAAAATGTAGAATGTTAGGATGTACCTCTGGGATGTGCTTCTAGTTCCCAAAGACAGAGGCATTTCCATGATGACTGTAGCCTTTCATATATGATGCCCTTGTTAGCTGAATATTCATTACCTCAAGCCTTGCAATTTTGAAGGTTGCATAGGGAAACAGAAGTAATCATAGTAAAAAAAGTTCACTAATGAACTGTCCACGTGTAAAATTAGTTCCCACTCAAACATTCATCCCTGTGAATTCTATTCCTGCCCATCCCATTAGTTATAGTGTTTTACTGATTGTTCGGAAGATGTAAAATCAGTGTACTCAATTGCAAAGTCAGATGGCAGGTTTTGCAAAAATACGAGAAATAAAGATTTCATGAAATAGGGAAAAGTGAGGTTGAAGAGCTGCCAGACTGACATACAAAGCCATTGGCAAATAAAATTCTGGCAGCATGAGACCAGTGAGTAATTGAAAAAGAGAAAATCCACCAAAATGATGGCATGGTAGGCATTTCAAAAGAAGAATCTGACAATTAAAAATTGAAGGAATGTTGGTGATGTCCAGGTATTTTTGGAAGAATATCCTTCACTGTAATTGTGCTGGGGAAGTTAGGAAATGCTAGAAAAACTAAAAGATACCTAATAACTGTTTATCACTACTACCGCTACTACTACTATTTTGGTTAGCACATCATTGCATTTATTACATACATTTTGTTAAGTAGAAGATTAAATATATACTTACATTTAATCTCAATTTTTAATGTAATGAAACCCCTTTTCCACATTCACTATGGAATTTTGGTCGTTATTTCAAGTGAGTTCACTTTAAATGTCCTTTTTCAGATAACTGTTTTTCTGGAATAATGAGAACCTCCTGTAATGGGTTACATACTTGTCTTTATGTGTCTTTGTGTCTTCCCTCTCCAGTTTTGCTGGTAATGAACAGCAGCAACAAACACTGGCAAGGAGAGTTAGAGATGGGGTGAGTCATCCTTAGTAAAATTGTCTTTTAACCAGTGAGGCAAAGAAACAGAACCTTGATGAGCAATAATCTATTCTAGAAGAATAGCTAACCAGCAGATTATACTTTTATCTTGGAGAAAGGACTTCAGGTCACTCATTAAATCAAAAGGCATTACATAAATAAAGATTTCCAGTTTGGGGGTACTGGAGGGGACTGTCGCAATATTATTTTTGAAGTCTTTGTTTCTCTTTAGTAGCATCACCCATAGCTTTGATGTTACTCACACTCTTAAGATGAATACATTTGGAGCTTCCTAATCCATTTGAAAAGGAAAACGTGTTTGTAACTTTACCAGCCTTAATTTGGCCCACTGGTAGACTTGGCAGGCTCCGCTGCAACAGCAAGAGTGGAGTCTCATGTACCCTGCTGGCTGCTTTCACTACATCCAAGGTTCTGGAAGCCCATTATTTCTGAGGATACCATTTTTTTTTGGATTTTTTTTTTTTTAAGTCTTAGAGTCTGGGGAATACCCCAAGGTTGTGATAGTATCCAAGAATTCAGTGTTTTGGGGATTTTGAAATCTGTGAAAAGAACATATATCACTTGAAACTACAATGCACAGTTGATTTTCTGGTAACTTCCAAACAGTATGCAAGCCCCGTTCTAATAAAATCAGAAGATTATTTTTTGGGAACTTGAAAAGTAAATGTATACCTTAAAGCCATTTTCTAAATAGAGCTCATTCATTATGACCCACATTTGCATTCATGCCTCCCTTGAACTTAGGCCAGAATATTTATCTACAATTTAAGTAGCAACACGTTAGTTAAGTGCTTGATTTAAAGTAGCTTGCATTTCCATTTATTTTTCTTTTATTGGAAAAGTTCATTCCTCTGAGAGGGGTTGAATTAGTCATTGTGTAGTTTAGATAAGTCCCTTGATCTGGGGACAAAACATTCACAGGATTTGTGTGGCTATCTATAGTATCTGTGTGACGGGCACATCATGAATCTCTTAATAGTTGTGAGATTGCTTTTCACTCAAAAGTATGATGTGTGACTGACTCCTTCTCCTCTATTTTATGGCAAATCATGTAGCTCATATATCATGCTAGCCATAAATCTTAATTTATGTTTGTCCAAGGATTTGACTCTGAGATTTACCTTCTTAGATGCTGAAAATATTCAATACCATATGGTTTCTTTTATTAGTATGATCAAGAATATGTTTTCATCAAAATGTTGAAAAGTTGACACTGAGATGGCTAAACTAGTAAATAGTGTGTTTTGTTTAATGTCTTTCATGTGCCCAGTATGAAAAAATATATAGAAATTAATTGAACCCAGAACTTCCTGTTCCCAATGGTAATCAGTCTTAGTTTTTTTGTTTTGTTTTGTTTTAAGGGACAAGGTTTCGCTCTGTCACCCAGACTGGAGTGCAGTGGCACGGTCATAGGTCACTGCAGCCTTGAACTGCTGGGCTCAACTGATCTTCCCACCTCAGCCTCCCAAGTAGCTGGGACTATACATGCCACAACACTCAGCTAGTCAAAGATCTTTTAAGTTCTATGACTAGCTAGATTATTAACAAGAAGTCTTGCCATTGTCTCTTTTTTCCCAAGGGTGGAAGGATTATTTCTGTTGGCTTTGGCTCTTATGGCAAAGAGTATCCTACATTGTCTAGAATCTTTTAAAAAGACTTTTTGCTCTTGATCTTTTAGAGAGGTCACCCCTCAACTAGTATTAGGGAATATAGTGTAAGGGATAACCAGTTTGTTCTTTTCCAACACTCAAAACATCAGGCTTAAAGATGCTAGAATTAAGTTAAGCTGGCTAAGATGACAGCTTTGTGTTGGATCTGTTTTAGTGACCAGACTGCCCCCTCCCAATCTAATCAATATCAAGTGAAATTATATTCCCCTCACCACAATCTTGGCATTAATTTGACTTTCAGATTGACCCATCATGGTGTGGTAATCCAGTTTGTCTTCCGCCCCCTTCATTTTCATCATACTTAGGGTCTGATGGCTTTTCTGATACAGTCAGCTGTGTGTATCCACACATAGAACCAACTGCAGATTGAAAATATTTGGGGAAAAAAAAGACAATAAAAATAACAATACAATTTAAAAAACAAATATAAAAAACAATACAGTGTACCAACTATATACATAGCATTTACACTGTATTAGGTATAAGTAATCTAGAGGTGATTTAAAGTACACAAGATTTGACTGATGTGGATTAAAGAAAAAAATGTGTACAGGAGATTGTGCGTAGGTTATACTATACAAATACTATGCCATTTGATGTAAGGTACTTGAGCATCTGCAGATTTTGATATCCTTGGTGGGGGTATGGGGGTCCTGGAACCAATCCCCCATGCATACAAAGGGCAAACATATATTAACATTATGCTAACCTAATTAGTCAGAGTCCAGGATATTGATCAGGCTATATTTACCATGCAGCCATACAGCCCTCTTTCTTTTTTTTTTCTGGAGTGCAATGGCACGACCTTGGCTCACTACAACTTTCACCTCCTGGGTTCAAGCAATTCTCCTACCTCAGCCTCCCGAGTAGCTGGAATAACAGGCTCCTGCCACCACACCCGCCTAATTTTTGTATTTTTGGTAGAGACGAGGTTTCACCATGTTGGCCAGCCTGGTCTCGAACTCCTGACCTCAGGTGATCCTCCCAAAGGGCTGAGATTACAGGCCTGAGCCACTGTGCCCGGCCCATTTTTGTTTTTTTATTAATCTTTGAGATTGGGCCAGCCTTGCCATCTTACTCTTCTTCTTGAGAGTGTCTTGCAATGAGTTAGTCCTGCCATTACTTCCTCTTTCTGGACTACTTTTATACTTCGTCTTTCCATATAGTCAGCGTGGTAAGTTCAACCAGAACACTTTGTGCAACCCAGGCATTCATTCTGTATCTCATTCTTGTTCTCTCTTTGCATGTAAGCCTAAGTATGCTAGACACTGCTTCCGATTTCTATACTGTGTGGGTGGCCTGGAGATAGGAAAATCCCAAGATACAGAATTGGACTTAAGATACAGAATTGGACTTTAGATAGAGGCCCTTAATTGCATCTTGATCCTAAGCCAAATGTTCCAGTCCAGTTTTACTGTATTCCTGCTTTGCGGTATTTAGATGCTGAGCCACCTCATAGTATCATACTTTGATTTTCATTCAGCTTGTGATTTCTTACTTTCTGTAAATGTAAATGCATATGGAGAGAATGGTAAATGGCAGAGCAGGAATTCCTGGGTCTTCGGCCACCACACTCTTAAAATCCCTAATAATTTCTACATTCTTGGTGTTTATAAAATCTTCCTGGGTGTCTGTAAAGTCTTCCTTTCTTTATATTGCTGCCTTAAACCCTGCCTTCAACATCTCTATAGCTTGGACCTTGCAGGTCTCTTTACACTTTTCTAATCCGTTCTCCACCTTGCTGTGATCCTAAAATGCAGACTAAACCTATTGTTTGCCAGTGTAAAACCTTTGAGTGGCTCCTCCTTGTCTATACCATGAAACCCACGATCCGTAGCACAGAGGCAATATAGTGTATTGGTTCAGGGTGCGGTTCTAGAGTCAGTCTGCCTGGCTTTGAATTTGGCTTTCATTTATTAACTGAGTGATTTTTGGCCAAGTTACTTACCCTCTCTGTGTTCAGTTTGCACATCTATAAAATGGAAATAACAGTAGTGGCTTCTTTGTAGGAGAAGGTTTGCTATGATGTTTAAATTGCATCAGAATAATATAAAGGGATTAAAGCAATGCCTAGAGTAGAGTAGCGCTTAGTCAGTGTTAGATCCCGGCCTACTTTGCTGGTCTCATTTCCTGCTGAAACATTAAGCTCCAACCAAAGCAAACTGCTTCTAGATTCCAAGTGTATACTGTGCTAGTTCGTTGTTCTGTATCTTTAAACATGATATGCCCTTTGCCCGGAGTGAACATCGCCCTGCCTGATGCCTGAGCATTGTCTTCCCTCTGAAGATTCCCAGACCAGTCTGAATAACCTGAGTATTGTAGGTATTGAAGATTCAGTGAAGTACAGATTGCACAACACGTCTGTCTTCATAGAAATTATGTTCTACTGGGGAGAGAGACACAACAAAATAAATAAAGCAGGGAAGAGGATGTTTATGGGGTGGGTTTGCAATTTCAAATAGGCAAGGCCTCATTATAAAGGTGACATCTGAGTAAAGACCTGAAGATTAATGAACAAACCAATGTGGGCAAAGAGTGTTCCAGGCTGAGGGAACAGCAACTGGCTGTGGTATGCTCCTGGAATAGTAAGGAGGGCACTAGGGCTGAAGCTGAAGAGAAAGTAGTATAAGACGGTGTCAGAAAAGAAATGGGGTCAGGTTGCAGAGCACTTGGTTGAGTGAGATTGACAGCCACTAGAGGATATGAGCCAAGGAATCTTGTGATTTGATTGTTCTAACTACTAGGTAGACCATAGGTTGTGTAAGGGCAGACACATTCTAACAAGAATAATTTAGACAAAAGATAGTGGTGGCTTGGATGAGGGCAGAAGCAGTGGAGGTAGGGATTGCTTTAGATTCTGCCGTATTTTGAAGGTAGAGCCAGTGGCATTAGCTAATAGATTTGATATGGGGTAAGAAAAAAAAGAGGCTGGGCGCGGTGGCTCACGCCTATAATCCCAGCACTTTGGGAGGCTGAGGTGGGCAGATCATGAAGTCAGGAGATTGAGACCATCCTGGCTAACACGGTGAACACCATCTCTACTAAAAATACAAAAAATTAGCCAGGTGTGGTGGCATGTGCCTGTAGTCCCAGCTACTTGGGAGGCTGAGGCAGGAGAATCACTTGAACCTGGGAGGCATAGGTTGCAGTGAGCCGAGATCACACCACTGCACTCCAGCCTGGGTGACAGAGCGAGACAACATCTCTAAAAAAAAAAAAAAAAAAGAAATCAAGGATGATATCAAGATTTTTGGCCTGAACAACTGAAAGGATAGAACTATGTTAGACTGAGATAAGTACAGTGAAGAATGTGAAGAATAGGTTTTGGAGTAGCTCAGTTTGAACATTTTGGATCTGAGATGCCTTTTAGATGTCTAGGTAGAGATGTTAAAGAGGAAGTTGAATATATGTCTAACGTCCAAGGGAGAAGTCTGCGCTGGATACATAAATTTAGGAGTTATTAAGCCGTGAGACTGGGTGAAGTACAGAGGAAGATCCGGTACACAAGATTGAGAAAGAGCTGCCTGTGAGGCAGGGAAAGTGGTGGCTTGGTGAGGATGGTTTCCTGAAAGCCCAGGAGGGAAGTGTTTTCACAGAGGATGGAGTGATCAACTGTGTTGGGTGCCAAGAGGTCATGTAAGATTAAAACTGATGATTGATGACTGGATTTGGCAAAATGGAGATCCTAAATACCCGTGAGAAGCAGTTTCAGAGGAGTGGTAGGAGGAAAGCTGAATAGGAGTAGGTTCAAAACGGAGAGAGGGACTGGGAACAGCATGTATAGACAACTGTTTTGAGAACCTGACCTGTGAAAGAAAGGAGAGCAGTGCGGTGGCTCCCTACTCTGAAGGCGTAGCTGCACAGTCGCTTCTGGTGTCAACTGTCTGGGAAAAGTTATTTTTGCAGAAACCTTGTTATTACCACTAAGATTTTTTTTTTTTTCTTCTCTCCTGACAGCTGTCATTTTGGATTGCTTTTCTCCTTTAGTTTGACAGTTCCTAAGTTAGGACCTACTGAAATCTTACTTTCTTCTTGATTCTCAAATAGTAAGCAAAAATACTGAGCCAGCCTGTTTGGGGACAAACATACTGCCCTCCAAAGCAGGTTGCCAGGGCTCCCAGTTTAGAGACATCACATTTCCTAAGACTTGGGGCAATGCCGTGGGAACAAAGGATAGCTAATATATCTTGAGTGCTTCTGTGCTAGCGCAGTGTTGAGTGTTTTATATCCATTATCTATTTAACCATAATAGCTGGTTGGGTGATAGAAATTCATAAAGAGAACCTTACAGGTAAATAACTGGGATTTAGCGTCATGTTTTATCTTACCAGAATTCATAGCTCATTGGAATACCGAGGGATGTTTTATGAATGTCTCTGAAGTGCGAGGCATATTTATGAAACTGGGCATTAAAAGGAGTCACATTGTAGGTTACTTTTAAAAAATATTATGAACTTCTGGTTAAGAAGATAGCCTTCACTTGTTTATAATGAGAGGCTAGATTTGGGGAAAAAACAGCCCAATCTAATGAAAATCCTCTAAAAGATCTTAAATCCTTAGAATTTACAAGTCACCTTTACCCATGGGTTCTCCTGTCCCTTTCTGCAGTTACTGATTTTTTCCTGGTGCCTTTTCTATAATGTCTGCCTGGCTGTATCCATTTCCTTATGGATTTATTGCTCATCTTTTTACATTGCTCTCTTTAGAGAAATACTGTGTCAAACTTTTATCCCTTTTATCAGGTTACAACAATTTAAAAGTAGATTGTGCTCTTGGCCTAAACATTGACAATGACCCTTAACAATATTTGAATTATAGTGTGGTTTTCAGGTAAACATCTTAGTACACTGTTTCTTTTTATGTATGGACCTCACTTCTGTACCTATTTACATATCTCTAGGGGAAGATTAATGCGTGAGTTGGGAAAAAAATAGATATTTTGCTTTGAAATTGCTCTATTCTTTCTTCCAAGATGCCATCTAGGAATGCACTATTTTGAACTTTGTAGGCACATTTTCATTTTAAAGGAAGTGGAAAAATGACTTGAAAAAATGTGTTGGCAAAACCTGAAAAGAAAGCTCTACAAAAAAAGAAATCTAGCCCGACAAGAGAACAGGAAGAAATGATTACTGATGATTTCAATTTTCAGTAAATTACAAAGCATACGTAATAGACTTCGAAGAGAGATGATTCCTATGGCATACTTCATGCTGCCTTCACAGATAAGTGTGTAAATGAAAGGGAAATGAATTGTTTCAGCCTGGAAAATCTGTAGCATTTTGGTGGAGTGAAAATGAGTGAAATTGAAATAATCCTATCACTTCTTACTGAAAATATAACATATAAATGTTTTTGATGTGTTTCTAGAGAATAGTATACTTATAGATTTGCTGCAAAGAAACATAGTTTTGAATCAGAGGTAACTAAATGAGTATAAAAAATAAGGGTATAATAGTGTTTTATGTAATTTACACTGCAAAATTTGAAAATTTGAAGTATTGCTATGTGGGTAGGAATGTTTTTCTTTTTAACTCCTTAGAACCTAACAAAATTTTCACAATGGAAAAGAAACTTCATTCATGTATTCATTTAACACATAATTACTGAAAGCCTACAGTGTGCCAGATAATATTAATAAGACAGAAAAAGTCCCTGCCACTAAGGAGCTTATATTTTAGTAGTGAAGATGGTTAATAAATAAGGAATCATATAGCTAATTCTACCATTTCACTTATCATATGATATGTGCTGTGAAGTTTAGGATTCTCTGAGAGGTCCTCCCTGAGGAAATGATGTTTAAGCTGAGACCTGAGGAAAGACAGGAGGTAACCAGGTGGAGGAGAAGGAGAGGTTGTGCAGGATGAAGGAACAGCACGTACGGATGAAGGAACAGCACGTACAGAGACCCTGAGATGAGAAGGAACTTGATGGGTTCAAAGAACTGAGAAAAGCAAAGAGTTGGACAATGTGGATGGAGCAAGTAAACAAGGATAGAGAAGGTGAAATTGTGGATTTTGAACTTTATTATGAGAACAAGGAGAAGCTATTAAAGGATTTGTTTTAGCAGGTTTATATTTATCTTATTTTATTTTTTTGAGACAGGGTCTTGCTCTGTCACCCAGATTGGAGTGCAGCATCATGATCATGGCTCACTGCAGCCTCGACCTCCCAGGCTTAAGCGATCCTCCCACCTCAGCCTCTTGAGTAACTGGAACTACTGGCTTGCACCACCATGCCCAGCTAATTATTTGTATTTTTTGTGGAGACAAGGTTTTGCCATATTGCTCAGTGAGAGATGTGTCACTCTTCCTTTCACTTGAACACTTAGAGGACAATGTCACATTATTAATTGGCCTACTTTCAATATTGTCATGTTTCAGGGAATAGGGAGGCCCAGGGAGAGAGAGGGACATGGGGGAACAGCCAGTTGATGGAGCAATCAGATAAATGGAGCAACATTTACCCATTGAGTTCACCATTTTATATGGATGAGGCTCGTGACACCCCAAATACAATTACAGTGGTAATGTCAAAGATCACTGATAACAGATCACCATAGGCTGGGTGCAGTGGCTCATGCCTGTAATCCCAACACTTGGGAGGCTGAGGTGGGTGGATCACCTGAGATCGGGAGTTCGAGACCAGTCTGACCAACATGATGAAACCCCGTCTCCACTAAAAATACAAGATTAGCCGGGCATGGTGGCGGGCACCTGTAATCCCAGCTATTTGGGAGGTTGAGGCAGGAAAATCACTTGAACCTGGGAGGTGGAGGTTGCAGTGAGCTGAGATCACGTCACTGCACTCCAGCCTGGCTAACAGAGTGAGACTCCGTCTCAAAACAAAACAAAAAAAACAGTATCATAACAGATATAATAATAATGAAAAGGTTTGAAATATTGCAAGAATTACTAAAATGTGACAGAGTTATGAAGCAAGCATACGCTGTTGGAAATATAGTGCTAATATACTTGCTCAAAATGGAGTTGCTGCAGACTTCAATTTTTGAAAAACACAGTATTGGCAGTGTCATAAATCAAAGAGAAATAGAATGAAGCATTAAAAAATCACCCTGTGTATCAATTAGGGATACATTTTAGTACAAATCACAGGAAATTTTGGCTTAAATAATTGAGGTGTTTATTCTTATTAGATGATAGGTTGGTATAGGAATTCAACAGTACCTTCAGAAGCCAGGTTATTTCTGTCTTTCCACTCTGATATTCTTGGTATGTTTGCATTTGTCCTCATTCTTGTCTTTGTAGATCCATCTCCAGCCCTTTGTCAATATTCTAGGCAGGAAGAACAAGAAAGTCTAACAGGAAGGGGCAAGGCCTATATCAGGAAAGAGAAAACTCATCGGATAGAACCTTTGTGTCATCCTACATCCCTTTTTCTCATGTACCACATCTAATCCATCAGCAAATCCTAGGGGCCCTGCCTTCAGAATATATAGAGAACTGGAACCACTTTTTACCATATCCACTGCTACTACCCAATCCAAGCCATCACCTTCTCTGTTAGATTATTGCAGTGGCTTGATACCTGCTCTGCCTGCTTCCATTCTCACATTCCTATAGTCTGTTCTCAACCCCTGGAGCATTTTGTGTGTGTGTGTGTGTGTGTGTGTGTGTGTGTGTGTGTTTGTGTGTGTGTGTGTGTGTGTTTTAAATATTAAGGCATAAGTCACATATAAAATTCATTGTTTTTTTTTTTTTTTGAGACGGAGTCTCGCTCTGTCGCCCAGGCTGGAGTGCAGTGGCTCAGTCTTGGCTCACTGCAAGCTCTGCCTCCTGGGTTCACGTCATTCTCCTGCCTCAGCCTCCCGAGTAGCTGGGACTACAGGTGCCCAACACCATGCCCAGCTAATTTTTTGTATTTTTAGTAGAGATGGTGTTTCACCATGTTAGCCAGGATGGTCTCAATCTCCTGACCTCGTGATCTGCCTGCCTTGGCCTCCCAAAGTGCTGGGATTACAGACATGAGCCACCGCACCCAGCCTAAAATTCATTCTTTTAAAGTGTGCAAGTCAGTGTTTCTTAGTATATTCCCAAAGTTCCGCAACCATCGCTGCTATCTAAACCCAGAGATTGTTCCTTTTTAGACATACGTCAAAACCTTCTTAAAACTGTCCAATCATGGCCGGACATGGTGGCTCACGCCTGTAATCCCAGCACTCTGGGAGGCCAAGGCGGGTGGATCACCAGAGGTCAGGAGATCAAGACCAGCCTGGCCAACATGGTGAAACCTGTCTCTATTAAAAATACAAAATTTACTTGGATGTGGTGGCACATGCCTGTAATCCCAGCTACTCAGGAGGCTGAGGCAGGAGAATTGCTTGAACCCAGGAAGCGGAGGTTGCAGTTAGCTGAGATTGCGCCACTGCACCCCAGCCTGGGAGATAGTGCAAGACTCTGTCTCAAAAAATCAAACCAACAAACAACTGTTCAGTGATCCCTCATCTCAGGGTAAAAGTCAAACTTCTTGAATGTTCTGCAGTGCCCTACATGATCTGGCTTCCTCTTACCTCTCAGGCTTCATCTCCTGCGACCGTCTCCCCTTATCATTCTTCTTCTTTTTTTTTTTTTTTTTTTTTTGAGTTGTAGTTTTGTTCTTATTGCCCAGGCTGGAGTGCAATGGCACCGTCTTGGCTCACTGCAACCTCTGCCTCCTGGGTTCAAGCAATTCTCCTGCCTTAGCCTCCCAAGTAGCTGGGATTACAGGTGCCCACCACCACGCCTGGCTAATTTTTGTATTTTTAGTAGAGACGGGGTTTCACCACGTTGGCCAACCTGGTCTCGAACTCCTGACCTCAGGTGATCTGCCCGCCTCGGCCTCCCAAAGTGCTGGGGTTATAGGCATAAGCCACCAAGCCTGGCCCACACCCTCATCACTCTTCAACCGCACTGGCCTCTTTGCTGTTCCACACCAGATGAGCTCCTGCTACAGATCCTGTACAGTTGCTGTTCCCTCTACCTGGAATGCTTCATTTCTCACCTCCTTCCAGTTTCCCTTAGATGACACCCTTTCAGTGGGCCCTTTCCTGACAACTCTGTTTAAAATTGTAGCACCCTCCCCATATACATACATATACACACATACACACACACACTCACTGATACACATTTACAGCTCTCTCTTTCCTCTTATGTTTTTATTCAGTTTTATCAGCTTTTAATATATAGTTGTCTCTCAGTATCCATGGGGACTCCCATGGATACTAAAATCCCCAGATACTCAAGTCTGTTATAGAAAATGGTATAGTATTTGCACGTAACCTATACATATCCTCCTGTATACTTAAAGTCATCTCTGGATTACTTATCATACCTAATATGAGGTGAATACTATTTAAATAGTTGTTATACTGTAATGGTTTTTAAGTTTTACAATTTTTATTATTTTTTAAAAATATTTTTGATCTACAGTTGGTTGGTTGAATCTATGGATGTGGAATCCATGGATATGGAGAGCCAACTTACTATATAATTTACTAACTTTTTTTTTTATACTTTTAAGTTTTAGGGTACAGGTGCACAATGTGCAGGTTTGTTACATATGTATACATGTGCCTTGTTGGTGTGCTGCACCCATTAACTCGTCATTTAGCATTAGGTATGTCTCCTAATGCTATCCCTCTCCCCTTCCCCCCACCCCACAACAGTCCCCAGAGTGTGATGTTCCCCTTCCTGTGTCCATGTGTTCTCATTGTTCAATACCCACCTATGAGTGCAAACATGTGGTGTTTGGTTTTTTGTCCTTGCGATAGTTTGCTGAGAATGATGATTTCCAGTTTCATCCATGTCCCTACAAAGGACATGAACTCATCATTTTTTATGGCTGCATAGTATTCCATGGTGTGTATGTGCCACATTTTCTTAATCCAGTCTATTGTTGTTGGACGTTTGGGTTGGTTCCAAGTCTTTGCTATTGTGAATAGTGCCACAATAAACATACGTGTGCATATGTCTTTATAGCAGCATGATTTATAGTCCTTTAGGTATATACCCAGTAATGAGATGGCTGGGTCAAATGGTGTTTCTAGTTCTAGATCCTTGAGGAATCGCCACACTGACTTCCACAATGGTTGAACTAGTTTACCGTCCCACCAACAGTGTAAAAGTGTTCCTATTTCTCCACATCCTCTCCAGCACCTGTTGTTTCCCGACTTTTTAATGATCGCCATTCTAACTGGTGTGAGATGGTATCTCATTGTGGTTTTGATTCGCATTTCTCTGATGGCTAGTGATGATGAGCATTTTTTCATATGTTTTTTGGCTGCATAAATGTCTTCTTTTGAGAAGTGTCTGTTCATGTCCCCCACCCACTTTTTGATGGGGTTGTTTGTTTTTTTCTTGTAAATTTGTTTGAGTTCATTGTAGATTCTGGATATTAGCCCTTTGTCAGATGAGTAGGTTGTGAAAATTTTCTCCCATTTTGTAGGTTGCCTGTTCACTCTGATGGTAGTTTCTTTTGCTGTGCAGAAGCTCTTTAGTTTAATTAGATCCCATTTGTCAATTTTGGCTTTTGTTGCCATTACTTTTGGTGTTTTAGACATGAAGTCCTTGCCCATGCCTATGTCCTGAATGGTAATGCCTAGGTTTTCTTCTAGGGTTTTTATGGTTTTAGGTCTAACATATAAGTCTTTGATCCATCCTGAATTAATTTTTGTATAAGGTGTAAAGAAGGGATCCAGTTTCAGCTTTCTACATATGGCTAGCCAGTTTTCCCAGCACCATTTATAGGGAATCCTTTCCCCGTTTCTTGTTTTTGTCAGGTTTGTCAAAGGTCAGATAGTTGTAGATATGTGCCGTTATTTCTGAGGGCTCTGTTCTGTTCCATTGATCTATATCTCTGTTTTGGTACCAGTACCATGCTATTTTGGTTACTGTAGCCTTGTAGTATAGTTTGAAGTCAGGTAGCGTGATGCCTCCAGCTTTGTTCTTTTGGCTTAGGATTGACTTGGCGATGCGGGCTCTTTTTTGGTTCCATATGAACTTTAAAGTAGTTTTTTCCAATTCTGTGAAGAAAGTCATTGGTAGCTTGATGGGAATGGCATTGAATCTATAAATTACCTTGGGCAGTATGGCCATTTTCACGATATTGATTCTTCCAACCTGTGAGCATGGAATGTTCTTCCATTTGTTTGAATCCTCTTTTATTTCATTGAGCAGTGGTTTGTAGTTCTCCTTGAGGAGGTCCTTCACATCCCTTGTAAGTTGGATTCCTAGGTATTTTATTCTCTTTGAAACAATTGTGAATGGGAGTTCACTCATGATTTGGCTCTCTGTTTGTCTGTGATTGGTGTACAAGAATGCTTGTGATTTTTATACATTGATTTTGTATCTTGAGACTTTGCTGAAGTTGCTTATCAGCTTAAGGAGATTTTGGGCTGAGACAATGGGGTTTTCTGGATATACAATCATGTCATCTGCAAACAGGGACAATTTGATTTCCTCTTTTCCTAATTGAATACCCTTTATATGCTTCTCCTGCCTAATTGCCCTGGCCAGAACTTCCAACACTATGTTGAATAGAAGTGGTAAGAGAGGGCATCCCTGTCTTGTGCCCGTTTTCAAAGGGAATGCTTCCAGTTTTTGCCCATTCAGTATGATATTGGCTGTGGGTTTGTCATAGATAGCTCTTATTATTTTGAGATACGTCCCATCAATACCTAATTTATTGAGAGTTTTTAGCATGAAGGGTTGTTGAATTTTGTCAAATGCCTTTTCTGCATCTATTGAGATAATCATGTGGTTTTTGTCTTTGGTTCTGTTTATATGCTGGATTACATTTATTGATTTGCATATGTTGAACCAGCCTTGCATCCCAGGGATGAAGCCTACTTGATCATGGTGGATAAGGTTTTTGATGTGCTGCTGGATTTGGTTTGCCAGTATTTTATTGAGGATTTTTGCATCAATGTTCATCAAGGATATTGGTCTGAAATTCTCTTTTTTTGGTTGTGTCTCTGCCCGGCTTTGGTATCAGGATGATGCTGGCCCCATAAAATGAGTTAGGGAGGATTCCCTCTTTTTCCATTGATGGGAATAGTTTCAGAAGGAATGGTACCAGTTCCTCCTTGTACCTCTGGTAGAATTCGGCTGTGAATCCATCTGGTCCTGGACTCTTTTTGGTTGGTAAGCTATTGATTATTGCTACAATTTCAGAGCCTGTTATTGGTCTATTCAGAGATTCAACTTCTTCCTGGTTTAGTCTTGGGAGGGTGTATGTGTCGAGGAATTTATCCATTTCTTCTAGATTTTCTAGTTTATCTGCATAGAGGTGTTTGTAGTATTCTCTGATGGTAGTTTGTATTTCTGTGGGATTGGTGGTGATATCCCCTTTTTCATGTTTTATGGCATCTATTTGATTCTTCTCTCTTTTCTTCTTTATTAGTCTTGCTAGCGGTCTATCAATTTTGTTGCTCTTTTCAAAAAACCAGCTCCTGGATTCATTAATTTTTTGAAGGGTTTTTTGTGTCTCTATTTCCTTCAGTTCTGCTCTGATTTTAGTTATTTCTTGCCTTCTGCTAGGTTTTGAATGTGTTTGCTCTTGCTTTTCTAGTTCTTTTAATTGTGATGTTAGGGTGTCAATTTTGGATCTTTCCTGCTTTCTCTTGAGGGCATTTAGTGCTATAAATTTCCCTCTACACACTGCTTTGAATGTGTCCCAGAGATTCTGGTATGTTGTGTCTTTGTTCTTGTTGGTTTGAAAGAACATCTTTATTTCTGCCTTCATTTCGTTGTGTACCCAGTAGTCATTCAGGAGCAGGTTGTTCAGTTTCCATGTAGTTGAGCGGTTTTGAGTGAGTTTCTTAATCCTGAGTTCCAGTTTGATTGCACTGTGGTCTGAGAGACAGTTTGTTATAATTTCTGTTCTTTTACATTTGCTGAGGAGAGCTTTACTTCCAACTGTGTGGTCAATTTTGGAATAGGTGTGGTGTGGTGCTGAAAAAAATGTATATTCTGTTGATTTGGGGTGGAGAGTTCTGTAGATGTCTATTAGGTCCACTTGGTGCAGAGCTGAGTTCAATTCCTGGGTATCCTTGTTAACTTTCTATCTTGTTGATCTGTCTAATGTTGACAGTGGGGTGTTAAAGTCTCCCATTATTCTTGTGCGAGAGTCTAAGTCTCTTTGTAAGTCACTGAGGACTTGCTTTATGAATCTGGGTGCTCCTGTATTGGGTGCATATATATTTAGGATAGTTAGCTCTTCTTGTTGAATTGATCCCTTTACCATTATGTAATGGCCTTCTTTGTCTCTTTTGATCTTTGTTGGTTTACAGTCTGTTTTATCAGAGACTAGGATTGCAACCCCTGCCTTTTTTTGTTTTCCATTTGCTTGGTAGATCTTCCTCCATCCTTTTATTTTGAGCCTATGTGTGTCTCTGCACGTGAGATGGGTTTCTTGAATACAGCACACTGATGGGTCTTGACTCTTTATCCAATTTGCCAGTCTGTGTCTTTTAATTGGAGCACTTAGTCCATTTACATTTAAAGTTAATATTGTTATGTGTGAATTTGATCCTGTCATTATGATGTTAGCTGGTTATTTTGCTCGTTAGTTGATGCAGTTTCTTCCTAGCCTCGATGGTCTTTACAATTTGGCATGATTTTGCAGTGGCTGGTACCGGTTGTTCCTTTCCATGTTTAGTGCTTCCTTCAGGAGCTCTTTTAGGGCAGGCCTAGCGGTGACAAAATCTCTCAGCATTTGCTTGTCTGTAAAGTATTTTATTTCTCCTTCACTTATGAAGCTTAATTTGGCTGGATATGAAATTCTGGGTTGAAAATTCTTTTCTTTAAGAATGTTAGGGCCGGGCGCGGTGGCTCACGCTTGTAATCCCAGCACTTTGGGAGGCCGAGGCGGGCGGGTCATGAGGTCAGGAGATCGAAACCACGGTGAAACCCTGTCTCTACTAAAAATAAAAAAAATTAGCCGGGCGTGGTGGCGGGCGCCTGTAGTCCCAGCTACTCGGAGAGGCTGAGGCAAGAGAATGGCATGAACCCGGGAGGCGGAGCTTGCAGTGAGCCGAGATTGCGCCACTGCACTCCAGCCTGGGCGACAGAGCGAGACTCCATCTCAAAAAAAAAAAAGAAAAAAGAATGTTGAATATTGGCCCCCACTCTCTTCTGGCTTGTAGAGTTTCTGCCGAGAGATCCGCTGTTAGTCTGATGGGCTTCCCTTTGTGGGCAACCCGACCTTTCTCTCTGGCTGCTCTTAACATTGTTTCCTTCATTTCAACTTTGGTGAATCTGACAATTATGTGTCTTGGAGTTGCTCTTCTAGAGGAGTATCTTTGTGGTGTTCTCTGTATTTCCTGAATCTGAATGTTGGCCTGCCTTGCTAGATTGGGGAAGTTCTCCTGGATAATATCCTGCAGAGTGTTTTCCAACTTGGTTCCATTCTCCCCGTCACTTTCAGGTACACCAATCAGACGTAGATTTGGTCTTTTCACGTAGTCCCATATTTCTTGGAAGCTTTGTTCGTTTCTTTTTATTCTTTTTTCTCTAAACTTCCCTTCTCTCTTCATTTCATTCATTTCATCTTCCATCACTGATACCCTTTCTTCCAGTTGATCGCATCGGCTCCTGAGGCTTCTGCATTCTTCATGTAGTTCTGGAGCCTTGGCTTTCAGCTCCATCAGCTCCTTTAAGCACTTCTCTGTATTGATTATTCTAGTTATACATTTGTCTAATTTTTTTCAAAGTTTTTAACTTCTTTGCCATTGGTTTGAATTTCCTCCTGTAGCTTGGAGTAGTTTAATCATCTGAAGCCTCCTTCTCTCAACTCGTCAAAGTCATTCTCCATCCAGCTTTGTTCCATTGCTGGTGAGGAACTGGGTTCCTTTGGAGGAGGAGAGGCGCTCTGCTTTTTAGAGTTTCCAGTTTTTCTGCTCTGTTTTTTTCCCCATCTTTGTGATTTTATCTACTTTTGGTCTTTGATGATGGTGATGTAGATGGGTTTTTGGTATGGATGTCCTTTCTGTTTGTTAGTTTTCCTTCTAACAGACAGGACCCTCAGCTGCAAGTCTGTTGGAGTTTGCTAGAGGTCCGCTCCAGACCCTGTTTGCGTGGGTATCAGCAGCAGTGGCTGCAGAACAGCGGATTTTCGTGAACCGCGAATGCTGCTGCTTGATCGTTCCTCTGGAAGTTTTGTCTCAGAGGAGTACCCGGCCGTGTGAGGTGTCAGTCTGCCCCTACTGGGGAGTGCCTCCCAATTAGACTGCTCGGGGGTCAGGGGTCAGGGACCAACTTGAGGAGGCAGTCTGCCCGTTTTCAGATCTCCAGCTGCGTGCTGGGAGAACCACTACTCTCTTCAAAGCTGTCCGACAGGGACATTTAAGTCTGCAGAGGTTACTGCTGCCTTTTTGTTTGTCTGTGCCCTGCCCCCGGAGGTGGAGCCTACAGAGGCAGGCAGGCCTCCTTGAGCTGTGATAGGTTCCACCGAGTTCAAGCTTCCCGGCTGCTATGTTTACCTAAGCAAGCCTGGGCAATGGCGGGCGCCCCTCCCCCAGCCTCGCTGCTGCCTTGCAGTTTGATCTCAGACTGCCATGCTAGCAATCAGTGAGACTCCGTGGGTGTAGGACCCTCTGAGCCAGGTGTGGGATATAATCTCCTGGTGCCGTTTTTAAAGCCTGTTGGAAAAGTGCAGTATTAGGGTGGGAGTGACCCGATTTTCCAGGTGCCATCTGTCACTCCTTTCTTTGACTAGGAAAGGGAACTCCCTGGCCCCTCACGCTTCCCAAGTGAGGCAATGCCTCGCCCTGCTTTGGCTCATGCACGGTGCGCTGCACCCACTGTCCTGCGCCCACTGTCTGGCACTCCCTAGTGAGATGAACCTGGTACCTCGGATGGAAATGCAGAAATCACCCATCTTCTGCGTCGCTCACTCTGGGAGCTGTAGACCAGAGCTGTTCCTGTTTGGCCATCTTGGCTCCACCCCTAATTTACTAACTTTTGTTTATCATCTGTCTCTCCCTATTAGATTATAAATTCCTTCAGGGCAGGGTTTTTGGTTGTTTGATCTCAGTACTGTGAACAGGTGCAATGTATATTTTTTGAATGAGTAAATGAACTCTGTCATGGCATCTCAACCTGTAAAAAAGGCTAGCCTCTAGATTAGAAAAAATGAGAATTGAATTGTAAATGGTTATTGACCGAGCCCATTGAAAATTGTAAGAGCTCTTATTGTACTGCATTGTTTATTTGACAAACATTTATTACTAAGTGCCAATCACTGGAATTACAATGGCAAGTAAGACATTCATGGTCCCTGCATCATTTACATTCTAGAGGGGTGATAGATACAATAGGTAAATAAATCAGTAAGCAAGGTAATGTTAAAGATCAACGATTGCTGTGAAGAAAATAAGACAAGGTGGTAGAAAGTGAAGGTGGTGAGGGCGGGTTATAGGCTTGGGTGGGGAAGTAGGGGAATACCTCTCTGGTCAGAGGAGGCCTTTTTCGAAGGTCATATTTGAGCTAACACCTGAATGACAGGGAAGAGTCACCCATGTGGATATCTGTGCGAAGAGCCTTTGTAGATTGGTAACAAGGACAAGAAAGAAGGCTTGTACAGATAGAACATGGTGAGTCAGGGGAGGGGCAGGAGATGAGACTGGACAGGTCCGATTATGTAGGGCCTTTTAGGTAAGAGTTTAGATTTTTATTTTAAGACAATGTGAAGTCATTAGAAGGTTTAATCAGGGAAGTGATATGATCTGGTTCACATTTTAATGGAGTTAAAGAAATAAAATAGAATGTAGTTCACAAACTTGTTTGCTTTCAGGGGCCAGGTAGTATAAAAGTATAAAACAGATCCTTATAAGCAAAATAATATTGCATTGATAATAGCAACTTTCTTTGGGCCTAAGTGTTAGGAGGCAATAGAGAGCATAGACCCTGTGTTAAGAGGTGTAGCCTCTCCTGAGTCCCACCCAGGTTAGTGCAAGTGGAATCATATGCTCAGTTTTGCCAGCTTTTTTAATTTTCCAAGAGAAGTAAGCAATCTAGAGTGTTTTGTTAAAGTCTTAAATTTATAAATATTATCAATTAATTTAAGTAGTTTATAAAAATACTATGTGCCAGATGGAACAGCCTTACCGGTCAGATAGGATCTCATAGGTGGCACTTTGCAATCTCTGGATTAGTGTGATGGCAGTGGAAATGCAGGGGGAAAATGAGATTGAGGTATATTTTGAGGGTGGTAATGACAAACATGATGGATGGAGTGGATGTGGAAGAGAATGGATAGAGGAGGGAATGAGAGAGGGAGACATTCTTGACGCTGGGTTTTTGGCATGAACAACTGGGTAAATGGGGGTACAATTTACTGAGATACAGAAACCAGGAAAAAAGACATACTGTGGGTGTGGGAAGACCAAACATTTAGTTGAGACTTGCTAAGTTTGAGATGCATGTGAGTCATCAAATGGAAGTTTCCAGAGAGAGTTGGATACACAAGACTTGTTCTTAGAAAACAGGTCTTGTGTATATACAAGAGATGACAAATTGAGAGTTACTGACATATAGTTCGTTTGAAGCTATTGGGTAGATGAAATCAACTAGGGAAAGAGTAGTGAAGGCCACCTGTCCAGCCGTAGAGTCATAACTGTACTCTCTTGATAACCATCTCTGATCTCTCCTCCCTGTGTATTCTCTGTATAAATTTGTGGGTTAAATATGTAGTCAAGTTCATATAAGTTTCCTATTTCAGAAAATAAAAACTCTTTTATCTTTTTAGTAAGCATGACAGCAATCTTAGGAACCATAGAATTTCTACTCATATACAAATCGAAGAGATGGCTGACTTTATATTAAACTTTCTAGAAGCAGAGGAAGAAAGCGGAGCTTTGACTAATTCTTAGTAGAGATTTCAGTGTGGGTCAATCCCAGAATGCAAATTTTGTTGTTGTTGTTGTTTGAGATGGAGTCTTGCTCTGTCACCAGGTTGGAGTGCAGTGGTGCGATCTCGGCTCACAGCAACCTCTGTCTCCTGGGTTCAAGCGATTCTCCTGCGTCAGCCTCCCGACTACCTGGGACTACAGGCACGTGCCACCATGCCCGGCTAATTTTTTGTATTTTTAGTAGAGACGGGGCTTTGCCATATTAGCCAGGATGGTCTCCATCTCCTGACCTCATGATCTGCCTGCCTTGGCCTCCCAAAGTCCTGGGATTACAGGCGTGAGCCACTGCGCCTGGCCAGAATGAAAATTTTATAATTGGCCTCTATGTCCATGTTCCAGTTATAAAATTCCCTCCCGTTGGAATTCTTCCCTCTTCCTGTTCTTATTCCCGTATTCCCTTCCCTTTTTTTCTCAAATATTTTGAGTACCTTCTATATGCAAGGCATTGTATATGCATAGGTTATGTAATAGTAAAACAAAAAACAAAACCATGAAGTTTATTGTCTATTGTCAGTAATAACATGTTCAAATATTCTGTTATTCTGACATTCATTTTTTTCATGCTTTTTATATGAGGGGAGGCCTAAAAACAAAAATTAGAATAAGTATGAATAATATGTACTTCACTTTAGGAGTCTTTCATCTGAGTTGACCAGAAACATTGTCTTTAAGTTTCTATTCATCATTGCATCTGCGTCCAGCATTAAGACAGCTACTATGTTTTCTTGACTTGATGTCCTTCTCATCAAGCTGTGAATGTATGTGAAAGAGAAGGGCCCTGTTTAAGACCATGGGAAGGTGGTGCTGTGTATAAAGTATTGCCACTCTAGCATGTAACATCATAGAACGCAGCATGAGATACATCACAGTTCTGCTTTGCTTTGGAGTTAAATTCATAGCAGTGATTTTATGTTTTTAAAAAATTTATACTTAAGCCCTTAGGTATCTTAACATTCGCTTCCAGTGAGGCACCGCTGAAGCTCTCCTGCTAGTCGGCACAAGTCTTTGCTGTCCAGGGATACCAGTGTTTTCTTGAGATAGACTTTTTATTCTATAAATCTTTATAAAGTTTGCACTTTGGGTTGACCTTCAGATATAAGACATACTGCCTTTGTTTAGTACTTTAAAAAGAACAAGAAGTAAATCTGAACAGAGCCAGGCTTTCTTTTTCTTAGAATTTTGTGTCTGCTTTTATACCATATAAGTGCCCAGAGGCATCTTACGATGGACATGATTTTATCAATCTTAAATAAAAAATAGATGCTTTATAGGTTTGGGATTTGCAAGTGTGTAATATGCTGCAAGCCAGCAGAATCTGTTGTAATACAATAAAGTTTATTGTAACATAAACCAGTTTATCAAAAATATGGCTCATGGATTACAAGCCTATTCCATAAAATTGGACCCCTTAGGGAGCATTTCATATTAATTTATTATACCTCCACAATGTGTATTATTACTTAGCACCTATTACATGCCAGTGATTTCTTAGGCACTGAACAAAATCAAAAGATGGAACTTGACCCAGGCCAAAAAGTTGTTTGATACTTTGGCACAGTAGCAAGGTAGAAGAAGAAAAGTCCTACTTTCCTATATGCCCCCTTTTTGGTGCCTGTGCTCCTAGTATACTTTTGAGTCCTAAACTATCTCAGCCCCATTTTAAAATTTGGAATACATATAGAAGTGCTTATGATTCACATGTCTCATTCATTTTAGGTACTGATAAAGAACCTTGACTTTTAAGGAAAAAGCACTAGTAACATCAACATCCCTGCCCTCTGAGAAACCTTTAAGATCGGTAATCCAACCACCTAAAAGTTTCTAGAAATACTTATTTCTCTTAGCCTGTGAACTCTAATAGAGCACAATTTTTCTTTAGTTGCACATCTGTGAGCCTAATTCCATATAGAGCCTAACATGGAATCATGTTTTAAAATGTTATTTTTAACACCTGTAGTCATTTATCTCTTACAATTGGTTTACTTTCTATTTTATTTGTGGTGGGTTTTTATACCCAAATTGAATTGGTTTAACCACTAGTTTTGCTTTCATCACTTGGCTTGTACCCAAGGAACATAGGTTATTTTTCATATTATTCTGAGAAAAATGTAATCAAATAAATCTCTTTTAAAAATTAATAGACCATTCAAAGCCAACTAGTAGTGGTTTGCAAGTTATTTTTGATCATCTGTGCTTCTACCTTTGGTTAATATCAAAAGTTGTTTGTGGCACAATATGATTCTTGAGCAGAACAGTGGTCTTCTGGTTATAATACTTACAACTTCAGCCGTCTGTCCTATATGAATTTACACACCAGAGTCTCAGATTCTTTACTAAACATCTACCTATATTTGAAATTAGTGTTAACCCCAGGTTCATTTGGTTAGAGGAATAAATATACTTAATAAGACTGAAGTTGATATTATTGGGTTGAACTAAGATACAGTCATTAATTAATGTCACATTCGTTGTTGACATTGAATATGGGAAATGTTATTAAAAATTTGGTAAACAGGTCTGGGTGCAGTGGCTCATGCCTGTAATCCCAGTGCTTTGGGAGGCCAAGATGGGAGGATTGCTTGAGGCCAGGAGTTTGAGACCAGCCCAGGCAACATAGCAAGACTTTATCTCTACAAAAAAAACTTAAAAATTAGTTAGGTTTGCTGTAATCCCAGCACTTTGGGAGGCTGAGGTCGGTGAATCACTTGAGCTCAGGAGTTTGAGACCATCCTGGGCAACATGGGCAAGACCCTGTCTCAAAAACAACAACAACCCCTCCTGCCCCCCGCATCAAAATTAGCTGGATGTGGTGGTGTGTGCCTGTAGTCCCAGCTACTCAAGAGGCTGAGGTGTAGGGATCACATGAGCCTAGGAGGCGGAGGTTACGGTGACCTGAGATTGCACCACTGCACTCTAGCCTGAGCTACAGAGCAAGACTCTGTCTCAAAAAGAAAAAGCTTGATATGGTGGCACATGCCTGTAGTCCCAGCCACTCTGGAGACTAAGGTAGGAGGATGGCTTTAGCCCAAGTGTTTGAGGTTACAGTGAGCTATAATTGCACCACTGCGCCCAGGCTGGGTGTCTCTTTTGGGGGGGTAAAAATAAGGTAAACAAAGGACTGTTTACTAAGGTAAATTGTGATGAAAAACTAATCTAGATAATAATTTGGGGGTATTGAAATTACTCCTGCTTATATATAAGAAACGTTAAAAGAAATTACTCCTGCTTATATATAAGAATGTTAAAATATTATGTAGATAACACCTGTCACTCCCAGAATGTACTTGGATTGCAGAATTAAAATCATAATGAATACTTTATCATTTCTCCCACTCCTCCCACTCCCCCCACTCCCCCCACTCCCATTTGCCTTTTATTATTAGTGTTGACAATGCGTGTGTTCCTCAGAAACCCCTTAATTTCCCCAAAGTAATTTGCAATTCTGTCTCTTGGGTTTCACACTATGGACTTAACCATTCCTTTTTTATCTTAAAAAACTAATGGGCCGGGCGCGGTGGCTCACGCTTGTAATCCCAGCACTTTGGGAGGCCAAGGCGGGCGGATCACGAGGTCAGGAGATCGAGACCACGGTGAAACCCCGTCTCTACTAAAAATACAAAAAATTAGCCGGGCGTGGTGGCGGGCGCCTGTAGTCCCAGCTACTCGGAGAGGCTGAGGCAGGAGAATAGCGTGAACCCGGGAGGCGGAGCTTGCAGTGAGCCGAGATCGCGCCACTGCACTCCAGTCTGGGCGACAGAGCGAGACTCTGTCTCAAAAAAAAAAAAAAAAAAAAGAGAAAAAGAAAAGAAAAAACTAATGAATTCCTAGGCATCAAGTGTGTAAGAATAGATTTATACTGAGATATTCTTTCTGACGTATTAGTACTTCAGTACTACAAATTTGCAAAGAGTGGTTTTGAATTCTAACATGTGGGTCTGATGTTTAATTGGATCAATAACTATTAGTAAGGGTACAGATTAAACAATTGCATCAAAAAGACCCAATGACTTTTATAAAAGTAGAAGGTTATTTTTCTCTCACTTAATAGTCCAAGGCTGATAGGCAGGCTCTTTCTTATGACCTCATGGTACTCAGGCTGGCAAGGTGGCTCTGCCATCCTTCAGGGGTGACTTCCATGGTTCCTTTGGTGGACTCTGTGATAGCAGAGGAGAGTATGCCCAATGTATTAAGACCAAGGCTTCAAAGTGTTATACATCACTACCACTCACGTTCCTTTGGTGAGAACTTAGCTATTGGCTACACCTACTGGCAAAGGAAAATGGAAAGTGTAGTCTTAAGTTCGGTAGCCATGTACCAGCTAAAATTTGCTGTAGAAGGGAGGACAAGTTTTAAAGGTCTTCCACACAGTCTTTTATCTAATGTTTTCTTTGTTCATAGCATAAAATTCCATGTCATATTGTCAATACCTTGGAGCCAAAATGAAGCACTTTCTCTAACTCCCCATTCTCACCTCTCAAAAATAAGTGAAAATTAAAGAGATATGCTTGCCCTTGTATTAAAATGGAAGATTAACCAGATACATTAGTTCTGAAAAATCTGCAGAAATTGATAGAATTGTTTCCTGCCCTGCAGGAGTCTTTGATAATTTGTGTATATTTACATATCCACAAAAATACGTCCATCAGAAGGCCTGCTGGCCATTTGTGGAAGATAATAAAAAGAAATTCAAACTGAGATAAATTCTGGTAGAGAATCTATCTAAGCACTTTATAGTGGAGTGGTTGTTTCCAAGGTTAAGAGTATGGCTATTGTAGTCGGATGCCTTTGTTCATTTGGATCATTTAACTGTGTTTTTTGGAGTAGAGACTTGCGAAGCACCCCCATAATTCCTGTATAATTCTCTATACACAAAACAGTGCAACAATTCTACAGTCTACAAGTATTTCCAATTTTTTAAAAAAAATTAATTTTTGTGGGTGCATAGTAGATGTTTATATTTCTGAGTTACATAAGATATTTGATACAGGCATACAATGTGTAATAATCACCTCAGGGTAAATGGGATATTCATCATCTCAAGCATTTGTTCTTTTCTCTGTGTTACAAACAATCCAATGATACTCTTTTAGCCATTTTAAAATGTGTAATACATTATTGTTGACTGTAGTCACCCTATTGTGCTGTCAAATACTAGATCTTATTAATTCTAATTAGATTTTTGTACCCATTAAGCATCCCCACTTTCCTCCACCCCCAGCACTCTTCTCAGCCTCTGATAACCATGATTCTACTTTCTATCTCCATGAGTTCAATTGTTTTCACTTTTTTAGCCTCAGAAATACGTGAGCACATGTGGAGTTTGTCTTTCTGTGCCTGGCTTATTTCACTTAACATAATAACCTCATCCATGTTTTGCAAATGATAGGATCTTCTTTTTTTATGGCTGAATATTACTCCACTGTGTACCTCATTTTCTTTATCCATTCGTCAGCTGATGGACACTTAGGTTGCTTCCAAATCTCGGCTATTGTGAATAGTGCTATAGTAAATATGGGAGTATAGATAACTCTCCGATATACTGATTTCCTTTCTTTTGGGTATGTACCTAGCAGTGGGATTGCTGAATCATATGGTAGTTTTATGTTTAGTTTTTGAGGAACCCCCAGACTGTTCTCCATAATGGTTTGTACTAATATACATTTCCACCAACAGTGTATGAGGGTTCCCTTTTCTCCACATCACTGACAGCATTTATTATTGCCTGTCTTTTGGATAAAAGCCATTTTAACTGGGATGAGATGATACTTCATTTCAGTTTTGAATGGCATTTCTCTGATGGTCAGTGATGTTGAGCACCTTTCTTTATACCTGTTTGCCATTTGTGTGTCTTCTTTTGAGACATGTCTATTCAGTGGATTATTAGATTTTTTTCTTAGAGAGTTGTTTGAGCTCCTTATTTGTTCTAGTTATTAATTGCTTGTCAGAGGGATAGTTTGCAGATATTTTCACCCATTATGTGAGTTGTTTCTTCACTTGTTGATTGTTTCTTTTGCTGTGCAGAAGCTTTTTAACTTGATGTGATCCCATGTATCCATTTTTGCTTTGCTTGCCTATGCTTTTGGAGGATTACTCAAGAAATCTTTGCCCCTCCCATGTCCTGGAGAGTTTCCTCAGTGTTTTGTTTTAGTAGTTTCATAGTTTGAGATAGTAGATTTAACCATTTTGACTTGGTTTTTGATGTGGACAGAGTTTCATTTTTCTGAATATGGATATCCAGTTTTCCCAGCACCATTTATTGAAGATACTGTCCTTTTCCCAGTGTATGTGTTTGGAACCTTTGTTGAAAATGAGTTCACTGTAGGTATGTGGATTTGTTCTGGATTCTCAATTCAGTTCCATTGGTCTATGTATCTGTTTTTCAATGCCAGTAACATGCTGTTTTGGTTACTTTAGCTTTGTCATTTAATTTGAAGTCAGGTAATGTGATTCCCTTCAGTTTTGTCCTCTTTGCTTAGGATAGCTTTGGCTCTTCTGGGTCTTTTATGGTTCCATATAAACTTTAGGATTGTTATTTCTATTTCTGTCAAAAATGTCATCGGTATTTTGATAGTGATTGCATTGAATCTGTAGATTGCTTTGGGTAATGTGGACATTTTAACAATATTGATTCTTCTAGTCCATGAACGCGAAATATCTTTCCATTTTTTTGTGTCCTCTTCAATTTCTTGCATCAATGTTTTATAGTTTTCATTGTAGAGATCTTTCACTTCCTTGGTTAACTTAATTCCTAGGTATTTAATTTTATGTGTACCTATTGTAAATGGGATTACTTTCTTGATTTCTTTTTCAGATTGTTTGCCATTGGTGTATAGAAATGCAACTGATTTTTGTATGTTGATTTTCTATATTGCAAGTTTACTGAATGATCAGTTCTAATAGTTTTTTGATGGAGTCTTTAGATTTTTCCAAATATAAGATCATATCCTCTTGACACAAGGATGATTTGACTTCATTTCCAAATTGGATGCTCTTTATTTCTTTCTGTTATCTGATTGCTCTGGCTAGGGCTTCCACTACTACATTGAATAACAGTGGTGAAAGTGGGCATCCTTGTCATGTTCCAGATCTTAGAAGAAATGATTTCAGTTTTTCCTCATTCAGTATGATACTAGCTGCAGGTCTGCCTTATATGGCTTTTATTATGTTGAAGTATGTTCCTTCTGTACCCAGTTTCTTGAGGGTTTTTCTCATGAAGGGAGTTGAATTTTATCAAATGCTTTTTCAGCATCAGTTGAGATGATCATATGGTTTTTGTCCTCATTCTGTTGATATGATGTATCACACTGATTTATTTGCATATCTTAAACTATCCTTGCGTCCCTGGGATAAATTCCAGTCATGATGAATGAACTGTTTAATGTTTTGTTCAATTCCTTTTGCTAGTATTTTGTTGTATATTTTTGCATCAGTGTTCATCAGGGATATTGACCTGTAGTTTTCTTTTTTTGATGTGTCTTTGTCTGGTTTTGGTATCAGGGTAATACTGACCTTATAGAATGAGTTTGGAAGTATTCCCTCCTCCTCTTTGTTTTTTTTGAACAGTTTGAGTAGAATTGGTATCAGTTTTTGTTTAAATGGTAGAGTTCAGCAGTGCAGCCATCGGGTCCCAGGCTTTTCTTTGCTGGGAGAATTTTTAATGGGTTTGATTGCATTACTTATTACTGGTCTGTTTAAGTTTTGGATTTCTTCATGGTTCAATCTTGGTAGGTTTTATATGTCTAGGGAATGATGCATTTCTTCTAGGTTTTCCAATTTATTGGCATATAGTTGCTCATAGCAGCCTCTAATGATCCTTTGAATTTCTGCAGTATCAGTTGTAAAGTCTCATTTTTCATCTCTGATTTTTTTATCTTCTCTCTTTTTTTCTTAGTTACGTTAAAGATCTGTCAATTTTATCTTTTCAAAAAACCGAGTCTTTGTTTCATCAGTCTTTCCAATTGGTTTGTTTGTTTCAATTTCATTTATTTGTGCTCTGATTTTTATTATTTATTTTCTTTTACTCATTTTTGGTTTGATTTGCTCTTTTTTAATTCTTTAAGATGCATCATTAGGTTGTTTATTTGAAGTTTTTCTTTTTTGATGTAGGCACTTACAGCTATAAACTTTCCTCCTACTACTGCTTTCATTGAATCCCATAGGTTTTGGATGTTGTGTTTTCATTATCATTTGTTTGAAGAAATTTTTCAATTTCCTTTTTAATTTCTTCATTGACTCACTGGTCATTCAGAACATATTGTTTAATTTGCATGTGTTTGTATAGTTTTCAGCATTCCTTTTGTTATTGATTTGTTTTATTCCATTGTGATCAGAAAAGATGCTTGATATTATTTTAATTTTTTGAATGTTTTAAGACTTGTTCGTGACCTAACATATGGTCTATCCTTGATAAGGTTCCATATGCTGAGGAAAAGAATGTGTATTCTGCAGCCATTGGATGAAATTTTCTGTAAGTATTTATTAGGTCATTTGGTCTATAAGTGCAGATTGAGCCCGACATTTCTTTGTTGAAGATCTGTTCATTGTTGGATGTGGGGTGTTGAAGTCTCCAGCTATGATTCTATTAGAGTCTCTCTCTTTAGCTTTAATATTTGCTTTATATATCTGAGTGCTCCAGTGTTGGGTGCATATATATTTATAATTGTTATACCCTCTTATTGAATTGACCCCTTTATCATATATAGTGACCTCTTTGTGTCTTCTTATAGTTTTTGTCTCGAAATCTATTTTGTCTGATATAAGTATAGCTACTCCTGTTCTTTTTGGTTTCCATTAGCATGGAATGTCTTTTTCCATCCCTTTATTTTCAGTCTATGTGTATCTTTATAGGTGAAGTATGTCTCTTGTAGGCAACAGATCGTTGGGTCTTGGTTTTTTTTATTATTATTATTATTATTATTTTTTAATCCATTCAACCATTCTTTGTCTTTTGATTAGAGAGTTTATTCCATTTACATTCATTGTTATCATTGGTAAGTAATTGCTTACTCCTGCCATTTTGTTTTTTGTTTTCTGGTTGTTCTGTGTTCTTCTCTTCATTCCTGTCTTCCTTTTAGTGAAGGTGCCCACTTTGTGCTCTACTCGCCTGTGGCCAAGGTGGTACTTAAGTGCAAGACAAAGTCCCCCTTACTTTTCCTTTCACTTTTCTCAAGCAGAAGGAGTCTCTCCCTGTAGCCACCACAGCTGGGGATATGCTGAGTCTCACCCAAGGCCCATGGCATACTGCCTGGGTATTGCTGCTGGTTATTCAGGGTCCAAGGGCTCTTCAGTCGGCAGGCGATGGATCTTTCAAGGACTGGGTTCTTCCCTTCAAGGCAGCAGGTTGCCTTCTTGGCCAGGGTACATCTAGACATGTCATCTGAGAGCTAAGGCCTGGAAAAGGGGCCTGAGGACTCTGACTGGTGCCCTATCCTACTGTGGCTGAGCTGGTATCCAAGATGTAAGACAGAGTCCTCTTTATGGTGCCCTTTCCTCTCTTCAAGTGGAAGAAAGGGGTCTCTTTGGAGCAGTGAGCTGAGCAGCTTGTGGTTGGGGAAGAGATGGTGAAAACACTCCCTTAGCTGATGTCTCAGTAGGTCACTTGTCCCCTCAGTCCCTCGGCTCTGAGCCCAGTTCAGCACTAGAACTCACCTAGGAGTATAGTCTCTTATGGCCTAGACTGCCTTTCAAGTTTATTTAGGATCCCAGAGAACTTTAGCCCACGTTGGTGAGACTTGCTGAAACTCGTTCTGACTGCTGGGATTGACAATTCCCCTCTGGCTAGGGCTGGTCTAAATGCTCCCGCTGTTGTGGCCATCAGCTGAGTTCAGCCCAGTTTTGTTTTCTGCTATGACAGGGCACCATTGAGTTCAATACAATGCCTTGCAACTGCTGCTGTCGCTCTCCTAAGTGCACAGATTCCTTCTCTGTATCATGTGGCCACTGCCATAGGATGGGGAGGGGGTGGTGTTGGCAATTCAAGACTTCCTCCTATCCTCTTTAGCACCTCTTTCAGGGATATGAAGTTAAACCCGGGTACTGTGAGTGCTCACCTGAGTTTTGGTTCTTATGAAAGTGCTTTTTCTGTGTAGATAGTTGTTAAATTGGTGTCCTTGTGGGAGCAGGAGTGGGGGTGATCAGTGGAGCCTTTTATTCAGCCATCTTGCTCTGCCTTCTCCCTGCCTCTCCCTGTTGTAGGTTTTTTGATTTGAGGTTATCATGAAGCTTGAAAATAATATAACCCATTATTTTAAACTGATGACAACTTAATAGTGATTGCATAAACAAACTAATACACAAACATAGAGAAAACTAATAAAAACTCTACACTTTAACTTTACGTCCCTGCTTTTTTTAAACTTTTTGCTGTTTCTATTTATATCTTCTTATACTGTCTTCAAAAGTTGTTGTTTCTATTTTTGATCAGTTCATCTTTTAGTCTGTCTACTCAAGATGTAGGTAGTTTACATACCACAATTACAGTGTTATAGTATTCCATTTTTCTTTGTACTCTCTATCAGGGAGTTTTGTACCTTCAGATGATTTCTTACTGCTCATTAACATCCTTTTCTTTCAGATTGAAGAACTTCCTTTAGCATTTCCTGTAGGAAATGTCTGGTGTTGATGAAATCCCTCAGCTTTTATTTTCTAGGAATGTCTTTATTTCTCCTTCATGTTTGAATGATATTTTTGCTAAGTACACTGTTTTAGGATAAAAGTTTTTCTCCTTCAGTACTTTAAATATGTCATGCGACTCTCTCCTAGCCTGTGAGGTTTCTTCTGAGAAGTCTTTTGCCAGACCTATTGGAACTCCTTTGAATATTGTTTCTTTCTTTATCCTAGACCTTTGGAAGTTTGATTATTAAATGTGTTCAGGTAGTCTTCTTTGGGTTGAATCTGCTTGGTGTTCTATAGCCTTCTTGTACTTGAATATTGATATCTTTCTGTAGGTTTGGAAAGTTCAGTTATTATCGCTTTGAATAAATTTTCTACCCCCACCCCTTAAAGCTTGTAACTCTTAGATTTTTCCTTTTGAGGCTGTTTTCTAGATCTTGTAGGTGTGCTTCATTCTTTTTTGAATTATTTTCTTGTTTGTTTCCTTTGATTGTATACTTTCAAATAGCTAGTTTTCAAGCTCACTTAATTCTTCTGCTTGATCAGTTCTGCTGTTAAGAGACTCGGATGCATTCTTCAGTATGTCAGTTGCACTTTTCAACTACAGAATTTCTGCTTGATTCTTTTTATTTCAGTCTCTTCATTAAATTTATCTGGTAGAATTCTGAATTCCTTCTGTTTTATCTTGGATTTCGTTGAGCTTCCTCAAAACAGCCATTTTGAATTCTCTGTCTGAAAGGTCACCTATCTCTGTCTCTCCAGGATTGGTCTCTGGTGCCTTATTTAGTTTGTTTTGTGAGTATTGGGGGAACCTGCCCCCAATATTTCAACATAGATTCTTTCTATTTTCCATAAGTGTCGGCCAGCTGAGAAATAAACAGAGACAGTACAAAGAGAGGAATTTTACAGTTGGGCCACTGGAGGTGACATCACATATCAGTAGGACTGTGATGCCTGCCTGAGTCTCAGACTAGCAAGTTTTTATTAAGGATTTCAAAAGGGGAGGGGGTGTAAGAACAGGGAGTAGGTACAAAGATCACATGCTTCAAAGGGCAAAAAGCAGAACTACTACTAAGGGTCTAACAAAGATCACATGCTTCTGAGGGAACACGACAAAGGGAAAAAGCAGAACCACTGATAAGGGTCTATGTTCAGTGGTGCATGTATTGTCTTGATAAACATCTTAAACAACAGAAAACAGGGTTCTAGAGCAGAGAACTAGTCTGACCACAAGTTTACCAGGGTGGAGTTTTTCCTGACCCTAGTAAGCCTGAGGGTACTGCAGGAGACCAGGGCGTATCTCAGTCCTTATCTCAACTGCACAAGACAAGACATTCCCAGAGCAGCTGTTTATAGACCGCTCCCCAGGAATGCATTCCTTTCCCTGGGTATTAATATTAATATTCCTTGCTAGGAAAAGAATTTAGCAATATCTTCCCTACTTACACATCCATTTATAGGCTCTCTGCAAGAAGAAAAATATGGCTCTTTTTGCCTGACCCCGCAGGCAGTCAGACCTTAGGGTTGTCTTCCCTTGTTCCCTAAAAATCGCTGTTATTCCGTTCTTTTTCAAGGTGCACTGATTTCATATTGTTCAAACACATATGTTTTACAATCAATTTGTACAGTTAACACAATTATCATAGTGGTCCTGAGGTGACATATATCCTCAGCTTATGAAGATAACAGGATTAAGAGATTAAAGTAAAGACAGGCATAAGAAATTATAAAAGTATTATTTGGGAACTGATAAATGTCCATGAAATCTTCACAATTTATGTTCCTCCGCCGAGGCTCCAGCTGGTCCCTGTGTTCGGGGTCCCTGACTTCCTGCAACATGTGAGGTCATGTTTTCCTGGATGGTCTTAATGCTTGTGGGTGTTCATCAGAGTCTGGACACTGAAATTAGGCATTTATTGTAGTCTTTGCAGTCTGGGCTTGTTTGTATCTGTCCTTCTTGGGAAGGCTTCCCAGGTAGTCAAAGGGATCTAAGTCTTTGGTCACTGCAGCTATATCTGCTTTAGGGGGCACCCCAAGCTCAGTAACACTGTGGGTCTTGCAGACTCCTAGAGGTACCACCCTGGTGGTCTTGGGTGATATCCAAGAGACTTTCTTGTATTACCAGGCAGAGGCTCTTCTTTTCTTTCCACCAAACAAATGGAATCTCTCTGTGCTGAGATGCCTGGAACTGGAGGAGGGGTGATACAGGCTGTTAATTCAGACCTGAAGCCAGCTTAGCAATGGGTCTTGCCCAAGGCCCACAGTGACCACTGCCTGGCTGTGGCTGATGTTCATTCAAGTCCCAAGGGCTTGTCAGACAGCTTGTAGTGAGTGCTGCCAGTCCTGAGTCTCTTCCTTCAGGGCAGTGGGTTCCCTTCAGGACCAGGACAGGTCCAGAAATGCCACCCAGGAGTCAAGGCCTAGAACTGGGGACTCCTGGAGCCCACTTGGTGCTCTATCCCACTGTGGCCAACCGGGCACCCAAGCTGCAAGAGAATGTCCCATTTACTCTTCTCTCTCTTTTTCTTAAACAGAAAGGATCTCTTCCTGTATCCACCACAGCTGGGAATGTGGTGGGTCACACACCTGAAGCCAGCGCAGCTCTTAATCTTACCCAAGGCCCACAATGAGTACTGCCTGCCTGGCTATTCCTGTTAATTATTCAGGGCCCAAAGGCTCTTTAGTCAGCAGGTAATGAATTCTGCCAGGACTGGGTCCTTCCCTTCAAGGCAACAGTTCCTTTCTGGCCCAAGATGTGTTGAGAAGTGTCATCTGGGAGCTAGCACCTGGCATGGGGTCCTCAGGATTCTGCCTGGTGCCGTATTCTTCTGTGACTGAGCTGTTATCCATGTTGCAAGACAAAATACTCTCTCTTCTCCTCTCCTCTTCTCAAACAGAGGGAAGAAGTCTCTACCAGAGCTGTGAGCTGTGCTGCTTGGGATTGGGGGAGGGGTGTTGCAAGCACTCCCGTGGCTACCCTGGCTTGTGTATCACTGGGTCACGTGCCCCCAAAGTCCGCTGGCTTCAAGCCCAGCACAGCACCAGGACTTGCATAGACATTTAAATCCTTGTGGTCTAGACTGCCTTTCCAGTTCATTGAAGACCCCAGTGGCAGGACTTGCCAGGACTCAGGTTCTGAGCCCTGGGGTGGGCAATTTCTTTCTGGCTAGGGCTGGTTTAAATGCTCCCTCTGATAGATGCCAACTGAGTTCTGCCCAGTGCTGCTTTCCACTGTGACAAAATAGCACTGAATTCCAATGCAAAGTCCCACAGTCACTACACTCTGCCTCCCTCCAAGTGCACAGATTCTCTCTTTGTGCCACATGGCCACTATTGGGGAATGGGGAAGGGATGTTGTAGGCGATTCAAGACTGTCTTTCGTACCCTCTTCAGTGCCTCTTTCCTTAATATAATATTATTATGATCACTTACCTGACTTTTCATTCTTATGAAGGGGCTTTTTTATGTGGATAGTTGTTAAATTTGGTGTTCTTGCTGGAGGGATGATCACCGGAAGATTCTGTTCAGCTATCTTATTCCACCTCCCCATTTCTGATTTTCATGACAGTGATTTGTCATGATTAAAAAAAAGTGGGAATCATGGTGATATAGTCTTTCCTTTCCTAGGAAATTGGTTTCTGATTATGATTCTGACTTACATTGATGTGGTTTAACTGCAATGTAGAATGTGCTTGTATTAGTTCCTTTTCACACTGCTGTAAAGATACTACCCAAGACTGGGTAATTTATAAAGGAAAGAGGTTTAATTGACTCATAGTTCTGCATGGCTAGGGAGGCCTCAAGAAACATACAGTCATGACAGAAGGGGAAGCAAGCACCTTCTTCACAAGATTGCAGGAGAGAGAGTGAGTAAGAGCAGGGAAAAGTGCCTTATAAAATGATCAGCTCTTGTGAGAACTCACTCGCTATCATGAGAACAGCATGGGGGATACTGCCCCTATGATCCAATCACCTTCCTCCTTTGACATGTGGGGATTACAGTTTCCTCCCTTGATACATGGGGATTACAATTAGAAATGAGATTTGGGTGAGGACACAGAGCCAAGTCATATCATTCTGCCCTGGCCCCCCAAATCACATCTCTCTTTTTTTTTTTTGAGACAGAGTCTCACTCTGGAGTGCAGTGGTGCGATCTTGGCTCACTGCAACCTCTACCTCCTGGGTTCCAGTGATTCTCCTGCCTCAGCCTCCCAGCTAGCTGAGAGTACAGGCACATGCCACCATGCCCAGCTAATTTTTTGTGTTTTTAGTAGAGATGGGGTTTCACCATGTTGGCCAGGGTGGTCTGAAACTCTTGACCTCAGATGATCCATCCGCTTGGCCTCCCGAAGTGCTAGGATTACAGGCGTGAGCCACCGCACCCAGCCATCTTTTCACATTTCAAAACCAATCATGCCTTCTCAACAGTCCTCCAAAGTCTTAACTCATTTCAGCATTAACTAAAAAGTCCATAGTCCGTAATCCAAAGTCTCATCTGAGACAGGGCAAGCCCCTTCTGCCCATGAGCCTATAAAATCAAAACCACGTTAGTTACTTCCTAGATACAATGGGGATACAGGCATTGGGTAAATACACCCATTCCAAATGGGAGAAATTGGCCAAAACAAAGGGGCTACAGGCCTCATGCAAGTCCAAAATCCAGCAGGGCAGTCATTAAATCTTAAAGCTCTGAAATGATATTTAGCTCCATGTCTCTCATCTGGGGCATGCTGATGCAAGGGGTGCACTCCCACAGTCTTGGACAGCTCCTTCATGGGCTGGCGTCCAGTATCTGTGGCTTTTCCAGGTGCACAGTGCAAGCTGTCAGTGGATCTACCATGTTGGAGTCTGAAGGGCAGTGGCCCTCTTCTTAAAGCTCCACTAGGTAGTGCCCCAGTGGGGACTCCATGTAGGGGGGGTCCAACCCCACATTTCCCTTCCACATTGCCCTAGTACAGGTTCTCCATGAGGGCTCTGCCCCTGCAGCAGACTTCTACCTGGACATCCAGATGTTTCTATACATCCTCTGAAATCTAGGTGCAGGCTCCCAGGCCTCAACTCTTGCCCTCTGTGCACCCACAGGCTTAATACTACTTAGAAGCCGCCAGTGTTTGGAGCTTACATCTTCTGAAGCAACGGCCCAAGATGTACCTTGGCCACTTTTAGCTGTGGCTGGAGCTGGAGCAGGTGCGATACAGGGCACTGTGTCCCAAGGCTGCACAGAGCAGCAGGGCCCTGGGCCTGGCTCACAAAACCATTCTTCTCTCCTGGGTATCAAGGTCTGTGATGGGAGGTTTGCTGTGAAGTTCTCTGAGATGGCCTTGGAGGCATTTTCCCCATTGTTTTGGCTATTAACATTTGCTCTTCTTTACTTAGACGCAAATTTCTGCAGCCAGCTTTTATATCTCCCCAGAAAATGGGTTTTTCTTTTCTACTACAGGGCCAGGCTGCAAATTTTCCAAACTTTTACACTCTTATTCCCTTTTAAATATTAGTTCCAATTTCAGATAATCTTTTTGTTCACACATATGAGCATACACAATGAGAAGCAGCCAGGCCATATCTTGAATGCTTTGCTGCCTAGAAATTTCTTCCTCCAGAAGAAATCATCTCTCTCAAGTTCAAAGTTCAACAGATTCCTAAAGCAGTAGCATAATGCTGCCAGTCTCTTTGCTGAAGCATAGCAAGAGTGACCTTTACTCCATTTCCCAATAAGTTCCTCATCTCCATCTGAGACCACCTCAGCCTGTACTTTATTGTCCATATCACTATCAGCATTTTGGTCAAAACCATTCAACAAGTCTCTAGGAAGTTCCAAACTTCATCTTCCTGTCTTCTTCTGAGCCCTCCAGATTGTTCCAATCTCTGCCTGTTACCCAGTTCCAAAGTGGCTTCCACATTCTTTGTATCTTTATAGCAGTACACCACTACCTTGGTACCAATTAACTGTATTAGTCCGTTTTTCACACTGCCATAAAGATACTACCTGAGACCCGGTAATTTATACAGGACAGAGGTTTAATTGACTCATAGTTCCACATGGCTGGGGAGGCCTCAGGAAACTTACAATCATGGCAGAAGGGGAAGCAGGCACCTTCTTTACAAGGTTGCAGGAGAAAGAGTGAGCAAGAGCAGGGAAAACTGATTATAAAACCATCAGATCTTGTGAGAACTCACTCACTGTCATGGGAAAAGCATAGGGGAGACTACCCCTGTGATCTAACTAACTTTCTCCCTTGACACGTGGGGATTACAATTCAAGATGAGGTTTGGGTGGGGACACAGCCAAACCATATCAGTGCTGATCATGCCGTCATGATATCCCCCATGTGACAAAATATTAAATTAATAAACCATTCTAGTGCCTATGTCAGTCTTAAATGAATTTTACTAAGCGTGAGTCATCTCAAAGGGCCTGATCACCCAGACACTAACCAGCTAGCCAGTTTTGTTGGCTTTCCTTTGTTTGACACTACCACCTACTCCAGATACAGAGAGATGAAGAGAGGAAGGAAGGACAAAAGGAAGGAATGAATTATTCTGATCTCTGTTGACTCCTTCATTGTGAGTCTTGAAAAACTTAGCTAGAGGGCAGAGTTCAAAACTCTTTGTGGGTTAATTTTTTAATGTTTATCAAGCAAGGATGGCTTCAAGAAGTGACTGAATTTGTTACTTAAATATTGCCAAAATGAATATCAGCTATGGCAAAACTAAAACCAGTTTCTAAATGGATAGAACTAAATAACCCTATGTTATTTAGTCATTGTGTACATTTTTTCAGAAGACTCATAATGTTGGACTTACTGGACTGCCGTTCTGCATTAAAATCATGTTTTATAAGAGACAACTTAGATAATTTTGTGGTCAAGGTAGCTCATTCATTTATTAAATAAACATTGATTTAATTCTTGCTACGTGCTTACTGGTCTAATACTAATCCATTTCTCTACTTTCAGGCAAGACTACTCAATTTTTTTCTGGGATTTTTTTAACTGCTTATGAATTCTAAGGAGAAGAAAAAATTTTCGGTATATCTTACATTTCATAATATGTAATCATTAGTTTTTTCCTGATACTGTTCTATCGTTTGGAAATGGAAACTCAGCTAAAAACTAGCTTTCCTTTAATTAAACCTTTTGTATACTTAAAAATTGTTTGAAGTCACCTTTCAGATTTTAAAATCTTGGCTAGTTACTCTTATTTCTGTCACTTTCTTATATTTTATATTTAACTTATAAATTAATATTTATTGATAGTGATTAGTAACTGTCGAGAAATCAAAATAATTAAAGGTTCACCCTCTGCTGTCTAAGAAATTTGTCTAATTGGGGAGAAAAGACATAAGTATGTCCTGTAACCTAATAATTGAAGAGGTATCTCAAAGCAGCTTATTGACAAATGTATAGTCAAAAATACCAAAGGATTCCATATAGGCAGCAGAACACAGTGGTTTAAGAGCACAGACTTTGGAGCCACACTGCCTGGGTGTGAATCGTGAATCTGCCATTCATTAGCAATATGTCTGAGCAGTTGCTTAGCTTTTCTGTGCCTCTGTTTCCCCATCTGTTAAATATAGATAATAACAGTACCTAACTTAGAGCATTATTGTGAGATTTAAATAAAGTTAGCTACTATCTATAAAGTGCCTGCCAATGATACAGTGCCTGCTAATGATAATGAAAAAAATACTGTAGGCTAAAATGTTGTTGGAAGAACTTAGGTGGGATTAAGCAGATATTTGAAGGGCAGATAGCATTTGGATAATCTTAGAGGAGGGGAGAGACCTGTCCATGCAAGACAGGGAGACTACAAGGTGTGTAGAGGGCACTGAGTGGATTGGTTTGGTTGGGACAGAGCTCTCTGAAACATGAGGGTCTGAAGGCAGGGCACAAGGGTAGTAGGCTTTGGCCCAACTCTCAGAGACTTCCAAACTCATGAAAGTCCAAACTGTCTGGAGTTTGGATTTGATCTTTGTAAGTGGTATGGTACAAGCAGTATTTTAATTTTAATATAAAATAGATTGCTAGATTGGTGGAGACAGATGGTGAGTGGTGGCAGGGTGACCAGCTAGGATGTTATAGCACAGGGCTAGACTGGGGTGGTACAGTAAAAATGGAGAAGAAGAGGTGTCTGCAAGAGGCGTCATCATGGAAAATTCAAAGGATTTTGCCTGCCTCTTTTTTTTTTTAATGAGACGAAGTCCTGCTCTGTCACCCAGGCTGGAGTACAGAGGCGCGATCTCAACTCACAGCAACCTCCATCTTCCAGGTTCAGGTGATTCTCCTTCCTCAGCCTCCTGAGTAGCTGGGATTACAGGCATGTGCCACCACGCCTGGGTAATTTTTGTATTTTTAATAGAGATGGTGTTTCCCCATGTTGGCCAGGCTGGTCTCGAACTCCTGACCTCAGGTGATCCACCCGCCTCGGCTTCCCAAAGTGCTGGGATTACAGGAATGAACCACTGTGCCCGGCCCTGACTCTATTTTTTTGAGCAGATTTCTCCTGCCTAGTATGCAGTCTCCCCACACTTGGTATCTTTCACTACAGAGGGAAAATCAGAATAGGGAGCTGTCTGTGGGTGGAATATCAGACTTTTCAGACATCGTTAGATTGAAAGGCCAATTGGAAATCCCTGACCGGTAGTTGGAAATGGATGGCTGAAACTCAAGAAGAAGGACTGAAACTGAGAAATCAGAACTGGAGTTAGATACATGGTCACCTCCTTAGAGCTAATATTTGAAGCCATGGGAAGCATCAAGATCTCCAAGAGAGGCAATGGGAAGAGCTGGGTTTATTCGTTGAAGAACATCTGGTTTGAAAGAATGTGGCAAAGCAGCCAAAGAACTGGGAGAAGACCCAGACGGATGTCAAAGAAGCATTTGCAAACAGAGCACATAGTCAGCGATGTCAGAGGCTGCAGAACAAACAGAATGAGCCTAAAATAGTTATTGAATCTGGCAATAGGAAGGCCATTAGTAATCTTATTAAGTGAAGTTTCCGTAGAGTATAGGGAACCATGTTGTGGGACTTTAATTTGAGAAGTATAAATGTGAAAGGAAGAAGAAATACAGAATAGCTCTAGTAGGTTCAAATTGTTGTTGTTGTTGTTGTTTTTTCTCAAAAAAATGGCATATGTTTACATTTTCAGCCAGAGAGAGAAAAGCCAATAGAGAACAAAGCCTTAGCAGGCACTGTTCTAAGCATTTGAAAGATTAGGGAGAGAGAGATGGAATGAACTGGCAAGGAGCTGGAACAGATGGGAAGGATAAGACGGAGCCTACGAGCTTAGCTTCAGAAAGGAGGAGGCTCACACTCGGGCAATGGGATGTCATCTTGTGCCTAGGACAGGGCATGACTGGAAAGAGGGAATAGGCTAGGTGTAAAAACTGATACTTAGAAGTAGAGAGAAGGGGCTGGGCATGGTGGCTCACGCCTCTAACCCTAGCGCTTTGGGAGGCTGAGGCGGGTGGATCACCTGAGGTCAAGAGTTGGAGACCAGCCTGGCCAACATGGTGAAACCTGGTCTCTACTAAAAATACAAAAGGTAGCCAAGCATGGTGGCAGGCGCCTATAATCCCAGCTACTTGGAAGGCTGAGGCAGGAGAATTGCTTAAATCCAGGAGGCAGAGGTTGCAGTGAGCCAAGATCGCGCCGTTGCACTCCAGCCTGGGCGACAAGAGCAAAACTCCATTAAAAAAAAAAAAAGAAGTAGTGAGGAGGTAGAAATGAGTGAATTCATAATGCCTGAGGAGTTAAATTCTGTTACAGGTAAGCCTCCCACATCTGAAAATCTGAAATCTGAATGCTTCCTAGTCTGAAACTTTTTGAACACTGAAACTTTTTGATGCTCAAAGGAAATTCTCAATGGAGCATTTGAGATTTCAGAATTTTAAATTTGGGATGTTCAACCAGTAAGTATAATGCAGATATTCTGAAATCTGAAAAAATCTGAAACGTGAATCACCTCTGGTCTCAAGCATTTCATATAAGGATACTTAACCTGTATTAAAGTAGAAAAGCTGCTAATAAGAATGGTAACAATGATGGTTAACATCTCCTGTGCTTCAAGCACTCTTTTAAATGTTTATATGTATTATTTCATTTATTTCTCAAACTTGTAGTAGTAAGGTACTACTTCCACATTTCGTAGATGGAGAAATTAAGGTAAAAAAGATTAACTGATTTTCCCTAAACCATACATTCAGTAAAGGGCAGAGTGGCGATTTGAACTGATGGTGACTTCACAGGTCCTATCTTTTTTTTTTTTTAAATTATTTTCAGTTTTTGTGGGTACACAGTGTGTGTAAGGTCATGATCTTAACTGCTGGGCTCCTGTGTCCCCAGCCCTGGGAAATGAATGGAAGATTTAAGATACATAAGAATATTTAGATCATTTATGGTGGGAATGGTGTCTAGGAAGCAACCCATATCTTTTCTTCTTTTTGTCTGAGACAAGGTCTCACTCTGTCACGCAGGCTGGAGTACAGTCATGCAGTTATAGCTCACTGTAGCCTCTTTCTACTGAGCTCAAGCAATTCTCCCATCTCAACTTCCCAAGGAGCTGGGACTACAAGCATGTGCCACCAGGCCTGGCTTTTTAAAACATTTTTTATTTTTAATATTTAGTAGAGATGTGGTCTCTCTATGTTGCCCAGGCTGGTCTCGAACTCTTGAGCTCAAGTGCTCCTCCCACCTCAGCCTTACAAAGTGCTGGGATTACAGGCATGAGCCACCATGCCTGGCCTTTTAAATATTTAATGGCAGTAAATTAATTTTTTAAAACTAACTTCCTTTTTGGTTATTCTACAAGTAATATATGGTTATTGAAGAAAACTTAGTAAGTAAAGTATAAATTTGAACAAAATCGTCCTAAACCCAGAGATAACCAAAGTTGACAATTTTGTATATTTTTTGTTTGTTTGTTTGTTTTGTTTTGAGATGGAGTCTTGCTCTGTCTCCCAGGCTGGAGTGCAGTGGTGTGATCTCGGCTCACTGCAACCTCTGCCTCTCGGGTTCAAGTGATTATCCTGCCTCAGCCTCTTGAGTAGCTGGGACTACAGATGCGTGTCACTACACCCAGCTAATTTTATTTCATTTTATTTTTAGTGGAAATGGGGTTTTGCCATGTTGGCCAGGCTGGTCTGGAACTCCTGACCTCAGGTTATCCACCCACCTCAGCCTCCCAAAGTGCTGGGATTACAGGCGTGAGCCAGTGTGCCTGGCTGACAATTTTGTGTATTTTCATGTGATTTTTTTTTTTCTGTCAGTTTTTTTCTTTCTACAAAATTGGATCATAATGTATATGTATGTGTGTATGCATATGTGTGTATATGTATATAGTTTTATACATATAGTTTTGTGAGATTTTCATTTAATATTTTATCCAGAGTGTTAATATCATCAAAAACACCATAAAATTGTCACCATTTTTCTTTTATTGAATGATCCGGTAATTTATGTATTTTGTTCTTATAAGTGATGCTACAGTGGTCATCTTTCTTTGTCTGCAATGCTTATTGTTGACTTAGGCTAGTATGTTAGTCAAGACTCTGGCTGTAAGCGGTAGGAACTCACCTTGATCTAGCTTAGGTGCAAACCAGAAGTTCTTGGCTTATGTAACAGCTGACATGGCAGGGATGCAGCTAGGCCTCAAGGGTAGCTGGAGCTGGAGACAACTCAGACAACTCAAAACTCTTTCACTCCTTATTCCTGATTCTTTCTGCGTGCTTGTTTACTGAAACCCTGGAAAACATGACCAGAGAGAGCTCCTGAGCTGCTGCTCACAGCACTGCCAGCAGAGTGGGACTGCAGCTTGAGTTCCTCCCACACCCAAATTTTATTAATGAAGTTTTTCAAATGAAAAAGCAAGCTGAAAGGATTTTAAAGTGACACTTTACTATACTTTACAGTACGAGTATATATAAATACAAGTATGTTACTCTGCTTGCTGTGTCACATAATCCATCAGCCTGTCCCCCATCTGTCACTGCATCTTTAAAAAATTCACTTCAAAATAAATTGCAGCTATCAGTATACTTTCTCCTAAATACTTCAGCATGGGTATTATAGAATTCAATACTTATTTATCTTTTTCTTTTGATACAAAATTTACAAAGAAATGCACAAGTCTTAGGACAAGTCCATACAACAGTGTAACCCGAATCCTTATGAGCCCTTACGATCCCAAGTTATAAAAAATCTAAGAAAATGGCTCTGGCTAGCTCACCTTGGGTCTGGTGCCCATCCCTGAGCTCAAACAGAGTAAAGGAAGTCACATTTCCCACATGCAAGAGGATGCTGTGCTCAAGTGATAGAACTATAGATATCTGCAGCAGAAACCTTCCTGGAAGTTGAATTACACTAATTGAACTTAGTGCTGCGCAAAACGCATATGTCTTAGTTTTATCTCTTAGAAAACTGCCTCTAATGTCCTTCACTGATGATTTCTTTATTTTGTGTACCTGTGCTCCTTTATTTTTTCTTTAATTGGTGTATCACTTTTTTTCCCAATTTGTTTTATATGTCTTATAAAAAATAGATTGTAAGCTCTTGAGAGTAAAGACCAGTTCTTTTCAAATCTAACCTTATCCCTTGTATAAGGGCAGCTTATAGTAACCATTCACATGCCTCTCCAACCAGCCAGATGCTTTATGCAGTTAGTAAAGGTGTTTATAGCTACAAATAAGAGGAAACTGTGACTCAAAGAGCCTTAAATAATAAGGAAGTATTAGACATATCCTTATATAGAAGCACAGAGATTGGCCAGCTCAGGGTTGGTTAATTTGGTGGCTTAATGATACTGTCAAGGATCTGGGCTTTTCTATTTTTTAGACTCTGCCATCATTATGTAAGCTTTGTGCTCAAACTGGATCCTTTCATGATCACAGTATGACTGTTACAGGTCCAGGCATAAGGTCCAGATGCAATAACATCTCTTCCGTTTATTGCTCGAAAGAGCTAAGAAACCTTTCCCAGAATCTCCCTAGAGATCTCCATATACAGTTGGCTAGAACTAGTTGAAATTATCACTCCCATATCAGTCATTGGTGAAGATAATGGCACCATGGTGATTACTATTCAAGATCTATGCCTGGAAAGGGCATTCCTCCTCTTTTCACGTTGGGAGGAGAGAATACTGTACAATTAGGACTGATACAATTAGTAAGAAAATTCTATAGGCAACAACATTTGTTATACAGCATTATTCCTTAATGAAAATGCCTGATCTTGTCCTCTGAAGTTAGTTCGGGGGTGGGAGTGGGGGGCACATTAAAGAAATTCTATATGTAATTATTGTTGCTGCCTGAATGGCTTCTCAATTAGTGACATTTGCTACCGTACTGGCCCTGGTCTTTTAGGTTTTTAGGTGTTTAATATTTTTCTACTTTTTAATATTTGTCATTCTTTGACTCAATGTATTTTGAAAATGTGCGTTTTAATGATTTCTTCCTAATTTCATCTGGAATTAATTCCTATAAGCCTAGTGGTGGCTAAGCCTTGGGTTCTCTGGAAAACAGAGCCTGAGATGAGGATTAAGGTGTTAATGCTTTCTTGGAGGGTTGCAGGTCCAAGCAGGTCTATAAGGGTAAGGGCAAAAGGAAGAAGGGAAGGTGCAAAGAAATGGATTCGATGTGTTATAGAGCAAGCTAGCTTTTGCTTTACAACAAACTAAGAAGAGACATGGCAGGTGACTCAGGAAGCATGCAGCTTTTCTCTGAAAGGGTTGCAAGGAGGAACTAAGAGTAATCCTTGGAAAAGAGAAAGAAGGGGGAGAATTTATCTGCCTGATTTCTTCCTGTCTCCTGTTCCTAGTTAATGGGAGTTTACTCCATAGGAAGCTAATTCCTCTGTATGGCCAGGCTATGTCATTCTGGCTCTGTGTGGCTACTCAGGATGCTAGATCCCATGTACTACACTGTGGTTTTTCATACACGTTCAAAAGTGACTTGGATGGGGCACCAACTAAGAGAAGGAGAGGGGAAGGTTGCCAGGCAGTGGGTGGGGGAGGCAGAGAAGGAGTTGGCTGCACGTAGCTGACAAGATACACAAGGTTTGTGTCCCAATACACCCAAGAAGGTTGAAGTCAAACTTTTTTTTTGCTGTAGCATTACTTTGGTATTTAATTACTCAGAAACATACTAGTTTCAAAGTAAGCCAGATCCTGCTTTTGTTATCCAAAGCTCTAAAGTTTAACCTTAAGAACGGGTTTACTTTCTCAGATCTGGAAATCTCTTATAGGAAGTATTGGCAGTGTTCCAGAGCTCACACATCATCTTGGTTGTTGTGGATCTAGGTCAACATTGACTCCTTTGTAGTCATTCTGAAATATGACCGAGGTAGAGTGGAGTGGCCCTGAGTACCCTTAGATTTTCTAGTCTCTCCAAGTTTATCAGGATTGATGGGCTCTTTGGAGCTCTGGACACTTGGAAAACCTCTGAATATTAGCTTTGAATTCTGTAAGTTCTTAGAAGGCCAACTTCATTTTAAAGAGAACAATTTTCACTTTTTATTCAGAGTGCAGTGAGCAAATTGTGTTGAGTTGGTGGCAGAAGAGGCACAATCTGATGGAATGAAGGAAAGAATGTATTCTTGATTGGTCTGGTCTTTGCATTCCTCATATGTGTCTTCCATTTTCTTTTTATTAAATATCTCTTTATTTTTTCAATTAATATACTTTACTCAGATCACTGTGACTGCTTAATAGATATTACACAGTAATGGTAGCTGTTTTCATGTGGGAGATAAAAGGATGAACTAGTCAGAGATGAATGTTAATTGGGTGCATCTAATAAGCCTGAGATTTCCTGCTTCAGTGTCATCATGGGAACTGAGGCAGAGCATTTGGACCTTCCTAGCATGTCACCTACTGAATGCTCTTGACCCGTTCTGAATTGCCTACACTGGACAGCGCAGGCATGACAGAGTCTGGGACCAGGTAGCCCTTCAAGCTGCATTGGAGGCATGGAAATTCTTTGCCGGTCTGTAGTTTGTGCCATCCAGATTTTTGAAAGTGTTCTGAAGGAATCTGCATTCTTTCACCTGATTTTCATGCCTGGCCTTAACCTAGGGACATAAAGTCACAGTAGCTCTCTTGGTGTTTAAACACATAGTTCTACGTGTATCTGGTTAGTTGAACCTTTCTTTTTTTTTTTTTTTTTAATTCATGGAATGGCTGACTTATTTATTTCATTTAACATAATCTTGAAAATACAAAGTATTCTCCCTCCTATTTTCTAGTCCAATGAAGGTGATCACTTTCCTCTTTCATTTACCTCGGTTACTTGTTTCCTGCCCTGAGGTATGAGGCTACTTGTAGGGCTGATTAAGGTGAGATATTTTCTCCTTTTTGAGGCTCTACTTATGAGCTAGAATCATAAAAATTCAAGAATTGTGCCAAATTTTCTTTTGTTGATGACTGTGATTTAGTCTGTTATGTAACTACAATGTATAATTTACACATCCTGAAGATCATCAGTCTCTGTACAGAGTGACTATATTTAACCCTCACTTCTTTGGAAAAAGAGAACATTACCAATTATCTTTGAAACTGTGTTTGTGAGACAGTGCACATTGATCCACCCTCTGCTCTGTCTCCATTTTTAATTTTTGGTGCGTCAAGTAGTACTTTATGATTTATTCTGTGCTTTTCATGTGTAAAGGCTAAGAAGAAAGAGAGCTTAGTAGCTAGTGACTATATCTCGAGGCCTCCCATTGCTTATTTTGTCTAAACCAAGAATAATAGACATAATATCTCTGTTGTCTCTCTTAATATGCAGGTCCAGAAAGAATAAAAGAGTAAATCTCTTCCCCTATTATCTTTTAGTTGTAGGAGAGGAGTGTGGAGAGAGGATATTGAAATAAATTATTTAATGCTGGATAGTTCTATGCTCAGTAGTAAGAAAATAACACTTCTTTTTTCTATGTCATGATGCCGTTAGTTCCTGTGTGATTTGAGGAGTTTTTGAGAAAGAAAGTAGTATTAGTTTCCTGGCTTTTAAAGTCAAATCCAGTTTTAAGCTCAAATTCCATAGTGATATCTTTTAAGCAAATTCGCTTATTTACCACCCAGCATTTTGCCTCATTGCCCTGCCCCAGGCTCTGTTTGTATGAAGTTGTCATGATGTAAGAGGAAATGTTGACTGTTTTCATATAGGACTGTGTTCCCTTAAGAAAGAAAGCCTTGAATAAGAAAATGATGTTCTCATTAAATCCGCTCTTTAAGAGTAGGTGGGAGGAATTGCTATTGATCTAATGGATTTAATAGTTCATATAGAAAGTCTGTGGAATAGAAGTAATATTCTGCAGCTGAGTAACTGTAGATTAATCCATCTTCAGACAGAATTCTGGAAGCATCTGTAAAACTGGAAAATTACCTTTTTTTTTTTCCAGGCACAACTGGACTAAATGTATTTCCCAAATACTTTAGAATTAAATTATATCCACATAAGTAGGTCTACTAAAAATTATATGAAAAATTGAAGTAAAATCATAAAATATAAATGTTAGGTTCTTCTTGGCTACATTTGCTCTGGTGCCAGTCTGTTTGGAAGGGCTGCAGTGTTGAAGGGTAACCAGAGGTCACTTGTAAAAATTCTTTCTTTGTTAGATGGTTCTCTAATAGCTAGTGGTGGTCCATTTTAGTTTTTAGTTGGGTGAAGTAGTCCTTTTAAGGTGGGTGGTGAAGTCAGACATTTAAGGTTCTCTTCAAGCTCTTCCTTTGACCCTTTTAAAACCTTTTTATTTTATTCTACCCACTGAAAGCACATCACCAAGCCCTCCTTCTTTGTCAGGAAAGGGCAGCTATTTATTTTCCCCTTCCAGCCCTAACCTTTAATGAGTGGTTGGTTCTGTGAAGATACGGGAACTCCCAGGACATATGAGAATTTTACTAGGTATGAGTGACATTTTATGGACATGTTTGTAAGACATGAAAGGGGTGGACTTTGTTCATGTTTCATTCTCATATAAATTACGTATTTCTTTCATGCTTTATTCCTATAAGATACTCAATTTGAGCAGCATATATTGTCTGAAGATTCTTGAAAAAATAAAGGTAAAATAACAGTGGTATTGACAATTACAGCTCTTTATTGGAAATGAAAAAACGGACAAAGAATCGGGACTTTAAAAAATAAGTTTACAATTAAAAGAAGAATAGACACATATTAGAAATAATAGCAGTACGATGTCTTTCTGTAGAGCATTGTAGTTTACAAAGCACTTTTACACACAACATCTGAGTTTAGTTATACAATAACAGGAGTGTGTTGGTTGTACCCACATGGTTTCTTTAGCCATCAGATCTCTAGATCACATCCTTTTACCAGCCATTTTAATTGGCATTCTTACTGCACCATAAGACTGGTTGAATAGTCAGATAGTCTGCTATTGGTAGCAGCTCTTCTTCATGTTTAATCCTTTCCCTCTTCTGCTTCTCTCATCACTGTTGCTTTCTGGTTTGAAAGCTAGAGCATATGTAGCCATCTTTATTTACTTTTGTTCTATGCTAGCATTTGCCTTCTACTAAATGAGGTTGTCTGTTATGTGACAGCTGGCAGTTTGTTTCTACAGTCAAGACTCATCCTGCATTTTTGAACCTGGAATATGTTAGTAAGGCTACAAAAATAAAAATATCATCTAAGTGAACACTGCAGTGGTGCGCACAGACAGCCTTCCTCTCACCTGATTCCCCAAAAAAGCCTCCACTTGAATATGTCTAGTCATGGCATTGGTACTTTTGCTTGTCTACCCCACCTCTGCTGGTAGTTTTACAATTAATAATAGACTGTGAAAATAGCTATAAATGGTGTGTGTATGTGTGTCTGTGTGTCTTCATATTAATCTTTTTCTGCAAAGCAGAATCATTGCCTGGGTTCATTTTTATGAGTAGTAGTCCTAATTTGATTTTACTGTCAGCCCAAGGAACATCTCTTCCATTTAATTTGGAGTTGTTGGAAGTGTCGTGGGATTTTTTTTTAACCAAGGTGGAGCACTTCTTTTTCTTTTCTTTTTTTTTTTCTTTTCTTTTTTTTTGAGACAGAGTCTCACTCTGTTGCCCAAGCTGGAGTGCAGTGGCATGTTCTTGGCTCATTGAAACCTCTGCCTCCCAGGTTCAGGCAATTCTTCTGCTTCAGCCTCTCGAGTAGCTGGGACTATAGGCATGCACCACCATGTCCAGCTAATTTTTTTGTATTTTTAGTAGAGATGGGGTTTCACCACGTTGGTCAGGCTGGTCTCGAACTCCTGATCCGCCCCCTCGGCCTCCCAAAGTGTTAGGATTATAGGCGTGAGCCACTGCATCCAGCCAGGAGCACTTCTTCAAATGTGCTTTTGTTAAATGAACCTTATAAGAAAAATTCTGTAAGCCAAGTAAACCTTAGGATTGCCTGGACACTAATGGATTCTATGGTTAGGCATTGGGGTAAAGGTCGGGCACTAAGAACTCCTTGGAATTTATACTAGGAACGTATGGTCCAACCCATTTAAGAACCTCTGTACTTGTTAGCATAGCTTTTTTACTAGCTTCTTATTATACTTTTGTTAACTTTGGTATTTTCAGGCTATACATAACACCTCATTTTTATATTACGTATACCATAATGTTAAACTTCCGCATTAAGCTATATGGAAATACTTAGATCTCAACTACAAAATTCTACCAATATAGTAGTTAAACATATTTATATAAAGAATGATTTGTAATAATATGGATTTATTAAAAATCTGCCCCTTCAGAGTTAAAAACTCACTTCTTAAAGGTAATGAAGAGAGTTAGCGAAATTTATTAAACTAGTGATGGCTGCCTCTAAAAGAATTATTTGTGTGTTGGTTTTTGTGTGTCTGAAGGGGTGGGCAAAATGGTTTACCTCCCAGCAACACAGTCCTCCTTGTTGTGGAAGCTGGTAGTGATTTTGCAGGGCATGTTACTCAAAGGTGTGAAAGAGTTCAGTTCAGCTCAGTCAGCAAGCTCCCACCCTTTTCTTAGCACTGGAGATGACACAGTGGTGAATGAGCCCACATCCTTATTCTTAAATAGCTCACAGTTTACTGGAAGAGTGAATTTTACATGGGTCATCTAAATGTTGACACCTAATTAATAGTCACCATATGGGGTTTCGTATGTACATGTTCCACAGGAATTATCTGATTAAATGAGTGATGCAAACTGTAGTATCCCTTTCCTTTTTTAAAACATAGTAGTGGCTGGGCATGGTGGTTCACGCCTGTAATCTCAGCACTTTGGGAGGCTGAGGCGGGCAGATCACCTGAGGTCGGGAGTTTGAGACCAGCCTGACCAACATGGAGAAACCTCATCTCTACTAAAAATACAAAATTAGCCAGGCGTGGTGGTGCGTGCCTGTAATCCCAGCTACTGGGGAGGCTGAGGCAGGAGAATCACTTGAACCCGGGAGGCGGAGGTTGCGGTGAGCTGAGATTGTGCCATTGTACTCCAGCCTGGGCAGCAAGAGTGAAACTCCGTCTCAAAAAAAGGGGGAAAAAATAGTGGTAGGTTTTCATTGCTCTGTGGATGAAACTCAAAATTCGTACTCTGAGCTTTCAAGAGGGTCCTAGACCATTTCATTTCCCTTTCCTCTACGTGTACACATCTAAGGTTGAGTCCTTCCCAGAACCGCGCCTTATGTTTGAAATGCCCTTCCTGTCATCTGTGCAAGCACATCTTTACCTTTTGCCCTACCATGTGAAACTTTTCCATATCTGTGAGAAAAATGACCCAAATATATGGTTTCCCCTCATTCTTTGAATTGTGCCTGATGAAAATGAAGTTAATCATCATAATTTAGATATGATTCAAGCTACATCAGAGGTATTTACAGCCGGGAGCGGTGGCTCATGCCCGTAATTTCAACACTTTGGGAGGCCAAGCAGGCAGTTGGCTTGAGCTCAGAAGTTCGAGACCAGCCTGGGCAACATAGGGAGAACTTGTCTCTACAAAAAATAAAATAATTAGCCAGGCGTGGTGGCAGGCACCTGTCATCCCAGCTACTCTGGAGGCTGAGGCAGGGGGATCACTTGAGCCCAGGAGGTCAAGGCTGCAGTGACCCACGATCATGCCACTGCACTCCAGCCTGGGTGACAGAGTCTGAGACCCTGTCTCCAAAAAAAAAAAAAAAAAAGGTATTTCCAAAATACTGTGGAACAGACACAGATGAGGAAATGATTATGTCTGGGAAATTCAGACAATGTTTTGTAAAGAAGGTAACATTTATCTAGGTCTTGAAGGATAAGTAGGAGTTTTTCAAGTGGGAAGGTTATTTGGGGCAGAGGGAACAGTAACAATTATGTGCCACATAATAATCTTTACATCAACAGCAAGTCACATATACAACAGTGATCCCATAAAGGAGCTGAGAAATCCCTAACTCCCAGTGATGTCATAGCCATCATAACATTGTAGTATAACACGTTACTCATGTGTTTGTGGTAACGCTGGTGTAAGCAACCCTATATATAAAAGTATAGCATATATAATTCACTATACTTTTAGAATTATTTTGGAGCATACACCTTCTACTTACAAAAAAAATTTAACTGGAAAACAGCCTCAGGCAGGTCCTTTAGGAGGTATTTCAGAAGAAGGCATTGTTATCATAGGAGATGACAGCTCCATGCACGTTTCTGCCCCTGGAGGCCTTCCAGTGGGACAAGATGTGGAGGTAGAAGACAGAGATATTGATGATCCTGACCCAGTGTAGGCCTAGGCTAATATATATGTTTATGTCTTAGTATTTAACAAAAGAGTTTAAAATTAAAAAATGTAAATAGAAAACAGACTTATAGAATAAGGATATAAAGATAATATTTTTGTACAGCTATACAATGTGTTTGTGTTTTAAGCTAAGTATTATTTTTAAAGATTCAGAAAGTTAAAAATTAAAAGTTTATAAAGCATTAAAGTTTCAGTAAGCTAAGTTTAATTTACTACTGAAGAAAGAAAATTTAAAAAATAAACTTAGTGTAGCCTAAGTGCACAGTATTTATAAAGTCAGCTGTAGTGTTCATTAATGTTCTAGGCCTTTATATTCACTCACCACTCGCTGACTCACCTAGAACAACTTCTATTCCTACAAGCTCTGTTCATGGTAAGTGCTGATTATATTTTTACTGTCCTTTTCTATGTTTAGATATACAGATACCATTGTATTACAGTTACCTACAGTCTTCAGTGCAGTTATGTGCTGTACTGGTTTGTAGCCTAGGAGCAATAGGCTATACCATCTAGCCTTGGTGTATAGTAGGCTATGGCATCCAGTTTGTGTAAGTATACTCTATGATGTTCACGCCATGACGAATTTGCCTTTCTCAGAATGTATCCCAGTTGTTAAGCGTGAGAGTATATGAAAACTGATGGCATCATGAAAGAACATGGCGTGTTTAGGGAATGTGGCTAGACTGTAGAATTTGTGTGTTTTTTGGTGGTGCTAGTGCTGGGAGACAAAGCCAACGGTAGGATTTGCATAGTAATCTTGGAAATGCAAAAGCCAAGCTCTTGTGGTTCTTTTGGTGTGCTGTATACTAGCACATTACCAGGTAGGTTTAGACACTTGATAAATATTTTTTTGATGAAACATGAAGCCGGGGGTAGCCGGCTCTTTGATCAGGATAGGAAAATATGAGTAATGCTTTCAGAACTGTGTTTATTTATCATTTATCAAGCCTTCATTCAACAAATATATACTGAGGCTGCTGTGTTCAGGGCAACAAGGGAAATATAAAGATGTTTCTTCCCTGTTTTGTGCGATGCCTCTTCCCTGAGTTCAGTTTTATTAGATTTTTCTTTTCAGAAGTGTTAATTCTATGCCATTTTATTATATTTTATATATGCTTGCTACTAAAGTATTGTGTAGTTATTTTTGTCTCTAAAAGGTTCAGAACCATTTTAACCCACTTCAGTGCTTTATTTCAGGAGTTCTCACTGCGTTTTGAGAAAGTACAGATGCTCAAATAGCTGGTGTTTTTCTGTGACTTGTGCCTTTCCAGCCAGTATTTGTAAGGTCAAGAAGGCAAAGTATGCAGAATTATAGATGTGATAGCTGATTTGTACTGAACTTTTTAGGCCTAACATATCTTAGCTGCCGTTCTTTACTTATAGTTGATGCAAAGAGAACATTGTTTAGCAGTAGCAAAGAAAAACTTAACACTGAAAGCAAAATAGAAATTTCATTCTTAAAAATTGCACTCCTGGTAATATGTCCTTTTACCCTTGTGCAGAAGAACATCCCAACCTACTCTTGAGGATTATTTTAAATGTATAATCATTTCCCCTTTCCCCCTATTGAGTAACCTCCATGTGTCAGCACTATGCTGGGTATTGGGTTACAACAGTAAACATCACACTTCTTGTCTTCAGGGAAGTAAAACAGTTATCCCTCAATGCTGGCTGTGCATTAGCTATACAGGTAAATCTTTAAAAAAATACAGATGCTAGAGTCCCTGTCCTGGAGATTCTGACTCACTGGTTCTAAGGTGGGTAGGTAAGATTACTGACAAGTTAATAGGAAATTACAGTTCTCTGAAGTAGGGCTCTGGGATAGTTTATGAGCACAGAAGAGGATTGCCTGGCTTAGTCTTAGAAGATTAGGGTTGATGGAGGGGTAGGAGGGTATGAATACAGAATGTAAGGCAAAAGCCTGTCTTGGATTTGGGGGAATAACATGTATGGACTGCAAGAAGAAAGAGCATGGGAAGTTGGTAGTTTTTTGTGGGTGGAACATAGAAGCGGAGGCAAGGAGTAGTGAGAGGGGAGACTGGAGAAGCAAGCAGAGTCCAAATCATTCAGGGCTTTGTCTGCCAGGCCAAGAAATTTGAATTTTATCCTGTAGACATTTGGAGCCATTGATGAGTTTTAAGTAGTGGAGTGATGTGATAAGATTTATTATGCTTTCATATAATCACTCCTGCTGCTCTGTGAAAAATGGCTTTGAGAGAAATATGAAGAGAATTTGTAGACTTGCAAAAGTCTGGGTAAGAAGTGCCAGTGGTGGGGGAATGAAGAAAAGTGGACAAATTCCAGAAATACTTCATTTGTAGAACACACTGAACTTGGTTAAAAATAAATGCGTCTATTTGGGGGAGGGGTTGAGGGACATGAAGTAACAAAGACTGGGTTCTTAGCCTGGGGTCATGGGAGGGATGGAGGTACCATTCACTAAGATGGGAACACAAGAAAAGGCAAATTTGACAGAGGAAAGTGATAAATTCACTTTAAATATACTGAGTTGGTAGTGGCAAAAAGACATCTAAATAGAGTTGTCGACTAGATATTTGAGCAAATTGTCTGAAGCATGGAAGCAGGATCTGGGCTAAAGATTTGGGTGACATGGCGGGGCACAGTGGCTCACGCCTGTAAACCCAGCACTTTGGGAGACCGAGACGGGTGGATCACGAGGTCAGGAGATCGAGACAATCTTGGCTAACACAGTGAAACCCCGTCTCTACTAAAAATACAAAAAATTAGGGGGGTGTGGTGGCGGGCGCCTGTAGTCCCAGCTACTCGGGAGGCTGAGGTGGGAGAATGGCGTGAACCTAGGAGGCGGAGCATAAAGTGAGCTGAGATCATGCCACTGCACTCCAGCCTGGGCAACAGAGCGAGACTCTGTCTCAAAAAAAAAAAGATTTGGGAGACATTTTCATATTGATAGTAACTGAAACGCTATAAGTACATGAGATGATTTAGTGTGTGTATATAGAGAGAAGGTCTAGATGGAACCCTTAGAAGCACTAACGTTTCAGGAAAAGAGAAGAGGGGGCTTACGAGACTGAGAAGGAGTGGTAAAGGTAAAAGGAACATCAAAAGAGTGAATTGTCATTTAAGGCAAGAGAACTTTTTGAGAAGGAAAGAGTGATGAACAGGATTAAATGTCATGGAGAGGTCAGTAAGACATTTCCATTTGCTTTAACAACAAACATGTTATGTCAGAAGGGAGAGCAGTTGGATGGTGTGGAGAGAAGAGGGTTGAAGAGTGTGAAGTAAAATAATCATGAATAGGCAATTGTTTCAAAAAGTTTGAGAAAACAGAATAGGCGGATAGGTGGTAGCTGGGAGTGGAGGGGTTGAAGAATTGCTGAGATAGGAGAAATTTGATCATTCTGTTCATTTCTTCCTGGAGTAATCATTTAGTAAGAGTCTTCTGTGAGACACACTCTGTGTTACATGCTGAGAATAGATCCCAGTCCACATGGATCTTAATTCTAGCGAAATAGCTACCCAATAAAAGAACAGCAAATAACCCACAGCCAATATCATACTGAATGGGCAAAAACTGGAAGCATTCCCTCTGAAAACTGGCACAAGACAGGGATGCCCTCTCTCACCGCTCCTATTCAACATAGTGCTGGAAGTTCTGGCCAGAGCAATCAGGCAGGAGAAGGAAATAAAGGGTATTCAATTAGGAAAAGAGGAAGTCAAACTGTCCCTGTTTGCAGATGACATGATTGTATATCTAGAAAATCCCATTGTCTCAGCCCAAAATCTCCTTAAGCTGATTAGCAACTTCAGCAAAGTCTCAGGATACAAAATCAATGTACAAAAATCACAAGCATTCTTGTACACCAATCACAGACAAACAGAGAGCCAAATCATGAGTGAACTCCCATTCACAATTGCTTCAAAGAGAATCAAATACCTAGGAATCCAACTTACAAGGGATGTGAAGGACCTCTTCAAGGAGAACTACAAACCACTGCTCAATGAAATCAAAGAGGATACAAACAAATGGAAGAACATTCCATGCTCGTGGGTTGGAAGAATCAATATCGTGAAAATGGCCATACTGCCCAAGGTAATTTATAGATTCAATGCCATCCCCATCAAGCTACCAATGACTTTCTTCACAGAATTGCAAAAAACTACTTTAAAGTTCATATGGAACCAAAAAAGAGCCCGCATTGCCAAGTCCATCCTAAGCCAAAAGAACAAAGCTGGAGTCATCACGCTACCTGACTTCAAACTATACTACAAGGCTACAGTAACCAAAACAGCATGGTACTGGTACCACAACAGAGATATAGATCAATGGAACAGAACAGAGCCCTCAGAAATGATGCCGCATATCTACAACTATTTGATCTTTGACAAACCTGACAAAAACAAGCAATGGGGAAAGGATTCCCTATTTAATAAATGGTGCTGGGAAAACTGGCTAGCCATATGTAGAAAGCTGAAACTGGATCCCTTCCTTACACCTTATACAAAAATTAATTCAAGATGGATTAAAGACTTAAATGTTAGACCTAAAACCATTAAAATCCTACAAGAAAACCTAGGCAATACCATTCAGGCCATAGGCGTGGGCAAGGACTTCATGTCTAAAACACCAAAAGCAATGGCAACAAAAGCCAAAATTGACAAATGGGATCTCATTAAACTAAAGAGCTTCTGCACAGCAAAAGAAACTACCATCAGAGTGAACAGGCAACCTACAGAATGGGAGAAAATTTTTGCAACCTGCTCATCTGACAAAGGGCTAATATCCAGAATCTACAATGAACTCAAACAAATTTACAAGAAAAAAACAAACAACCCCATCAAAAAGTGGGCAAAGGACATGAACAGACACTTCTTAAAAGAAGACATTTATGCAGCCAGAAAACACATGAAGAAATGCTCATCATCACTGGCCATCAGAGAAATGCAAATCAAAACCACAATGAGATACCATCTCACACCAGTTAGAATGGCCATCATTAAAAAGTCAGGAAACAACAGGTGCTGGAGAGGATGTGGAGAAATAGGAACACTTTTACACTGTTGGTGGGACTGTAAACTAGTTCAACCATTGTGGAAGTCAGTGTGGCGATTCCTCAGGGATCTAGAACTAGAAATACCATTTGACCCAGCCATCCCATTACTGGGTATATACCCAAAGGAGTATAAATCATGCTGCTATAAAGACACATGCACACGTATGTTTATTGCGGCACTATTCACAATAGCAAAGACTTGGAACCAACCCAAATGTCCAACAACAATAGACTGGATTAAGAAAATGTGGCACATATACACCATGGAATACTATGCAGCCATAAAAAATGATGAGTTCGTGTCCTTTGTAGGGATGATAATGGGTCATCATCATGGACAACGAAAATATGTAACAAACCCCACATTGTGACATGTATGTAAAACCTAGGGTATAGGAAACAGCAAATAAAGAATTAGAAGGGCTCTGAAGGAAGTAAGCAACAAGCTGTGGTGAGGAGTAACAGTGAGGCCCTACTTAAGATTGTGTGGTCAGAAAAGGCCTCTTTGAGAAGGTGTCATTTTAAACTGAGATCCAAAGGATGTGAAGGAGACAGGTGTGAAGAGCCTAGGAAAGAGTATTTCGTGCAGAGAGAGCATCAAGTGCATTAGCTCTGGGATGGGAAAGAGCTTGGGTTATTCTAGAAGCCAGCAGGAACAGGAGGTTTTTATGGCCATAGTGAGGTGAGTTAGGGAAAAACAGTATGATTGAGATGGTGCTGAAGAGATAGGACACTTTGAGACCAGTTGGGTCATTTATGCCATGGTATTAATTTATATTTTATTCAGGAAAAATGGAAAGCCTTTGGAAGATTTTAAGCAGAGTGATACAGTCTGATTTACATTCTAAAAAAAGTCACAATGACTGTTTTGTGGAGAATGGATTATAAATGGAGGTGGGTCAAGAACAGAAGCAGAGGGATCAGTTAATGACTGATTGGATTATGCTGGTGGCAATGGAGGTGGAGAAAAGAGACTGGCTAGTAAAATACAGATAGTCTCCAATTTACAATGGTTCAGCTTAGGAAGTTTTGGTGTTACAATGATGTGAAAGCAGTATGTGTTTAGTGGAAACTCTCTTTGACTTTTGAATTTTCATTTTTTCCCAGGTTAGTGATATGTGATATAATATTCTCTCATGCTGCTGGGCAGTGGCAGCAAGCCCTGCAGCTCAGCCAGCACGGGATCACGAGGGTAACGGCCAAATCTCTGCAGTTTACTTTATTCAGTAAATTATATGAGCATCCAACACTGTTTATGGAACAGGCTTTGTGTTAGTTGATTTTGTTCAACTGTAGGCTAATGTAAGTATTCTGAACACATTTAAGGTAGGATAGGCTAAGCTATGATGTTTGGTAAGTTAGGTGTATTAAACATGTTTTTGGCTTACAATATTTTCAACTTTTGATGGGTTTATTGGAACTTAACTCATTGTAAAACAAGGATGATCTGTATAATGTATAGAATCAAGATGATTTGGCTAATGTCTGAGGGGTCAAGAGACGGGGAGGAGGGAGAACTTTGGTGTCTGGTTTTAGAGTCAGTATAAATGGTGGCACCATTTACTGAGGCAGGAAAAACGAGAGGGACCCAGAGTTGCAGCGCAATTTGGAGCTGTGTGGAAATGCAGAATTAAGAGTTCTTTTTTTTTTTTTTTTGAGACGGAGCCAGGCTGGAATGCAGTGGCACGATCTCAGCTCACTGCAACCTCCGCCTCCCGGGTTCCAGTGATTCTTCTGCCTCAGCCTCCTGAGTAGCTGGGACTACAGACACATGCCACCACACCTGGCTAATTTTTGTATTTTTAGTAGAGACGGGGTTTCACCATATTGGCCAGTCTGGTCTCGAACTCCTGACCTTGTGATCTGTTCACCTCAGCCTCCCAAAGTGCTAGGATTACAGGCGTGAGCCACTGCACCCAGCCCAAGAGTTCTCTTTTTATATATACTGAAATTCAGTTGCATGGGAGATTTTTTTTTTTTTTCTTGAGACAGAGTCTCGCTGTGTCGCTCAGACTGGAGTGCAGTGGTGCGATCTCGGCTCACTGCAACCTCCGCCTCCCAGGTTCAAGCAATTCTTCTGCCTCAGCCTCTTGAATAGCTGGGATTACAGGTGCCTGCCACCATGCCTGGCTAATTTTGTATTTTTAATAGAGGTGGGGTTTCACCATGTTGGCCACACTGATCTCAAACTCCTGATCCACCTGCCTTGGCCTCCCAAAGTGCTGCGATTACAGGTGTGAGCCACTGCACCTGGCCTCCATAGGGGATTTTTTTAAGTTGGCAACTGAATGTAGATATGTGGAATGTAGATACGTGGAATGTAGACACGTGGAAATTAGAGGAGAGATTTGGTCTATAGATAGATACTTAAAATTCGTTGGCATGTAGATTTGCTTAAAGCCATGAAAATGAATGAGATCACCTGGGAAGAGGATACAGGACTAAGCCCTGAGGAATGCCAGTATTTAGTGGTCAAAGGAGATATAGCTTGGAAGAAAAAATTGAGAAAGCAGCTTATGAGGGAGGAGGAAACTCAGGAAAAGGTGGTATCGTGGAAGCTGAGAGGGGGTGCTTCAGGAATGAAGGAATAAGCAACTTTGTTAAATGGTTCTAATAGAGTCAGAAAAGTGTCTATGAATTTGGCATCATCTAGATTAATGGTTGCTATTACAAAAGCATTTCCAGTGTTTTGGTGGAAGCAGCAGACAAGTGAAAGGAAGTAGAGCCATAGCAATTGCACTGGGAGATCGACCTAATTCATTCTTTTAAAGACTGTATGATGGTTCATAGATGCTTCTGCCATAATGTACTCAACCTTTCACTGTTGATGAACATTCCCTTTGTTTTCATTTTTCTCACTGAAAATAATACTTCAATAAACACTCTTGTCTCTCTGTCTCTGTGTTCATCCTTACACACTGGCACATGTATTTATATAGAAAACGTTCTAGGAATGGGCTTCCTGGGTTGAAAGATACGTGTATTTTATATAATTTTTAACTATATTGTTAATAACTTCCCCCAAAGCCTAAAAAAATCCACATTTCACCAGCAGTTTATGAGAGATTGACGATACAGGAGAAGAGGGATCTAACTGACAATGACAGTGCAAAGTCCTCAAAAGGTAAGAGGAGATGTGGTCTAAAGTTCAGTGGAGGGATTGGACTTTCATAGGGAAAGGGAGGAAGGAAAATTATAGATGCCCATAATTTTGTAGTTTGGGTGGTAGTAACATGAAGAAGTTCTGTAGTCTCAGTAAAATAATAGCAAATCATCAGTTAAAGAGGAAGTTACTTAGAAGGCTCAAAGCACAAAAGAATTCCTAGAAAGTAGGAGCGGGAGTGTAGTAAGATTGCTGAGCAGTGTTGCATTTGAAATGAAGTCCGATTGTGTGATTTTTCTCTAGCCATATGCAGTTACTTGGGTTTGTGCCCAGAGAAGATAGATACTTGAGATCATCTAGGGCTGGAGTTTGCCAGGCATGTATGATGTAAAGAGACGGACAGGGAAGTGAGGGCACTCTGCAAGGGAATGATTATATATAGACCATAGTATCTAAGCTGAACAGAGGAGGGAAATGGGGTAGAAAGGGGTTGTGAGACTGTGGCGGGATCAGTGGATTAGAAGGTTCAAAGAGGGGCAAGAATTGTTAGCAATGGGGACACTAAAGCAAATGAATAGAAAGGATGGGAAGGGCTGTTAGAGTGTGATATGTTTGCATTTAGATTTTGGCAGAGTTATGATTTTTCTTGACCAACTGAAGGAGTTGCCCATGGATTTGAATCACTGAGGTATAGCGGAAGAAAGGGTCCCTGTAGCTGAGGAAATGAAGTACCTGGGAGGCCAATATATTGTTTGCGTAGTGTACATTATTGTTGGTGTGTGATGCCAGCAGTAGGAGTGGAGGAAAAGTGAGCCAGGAGTATAAGTTTTTAGTTTGGTGGGATGAGTGTGAAGTTGGTAGGTAATGGTGAGAGGTGTGGGTGGAGCTAGAACTGTGAAAGGGCAGGGAGAGTTGCAAGCAAAAAGGGATGAAGTGGTATGAGAGTAGTAGGGGGGAACAAGGACAGCTGCCTCCTCTATCTCCTGGCTCTGGGATTTATGGGGCATTAAGAGAAAAAAATAGTAACTTGAGAGGGCTGTTGGGGAAGGATGTTTAACTGCTAGTGATAAGAAATCAGGAGAGAGAGAGGTTGGATAGGGAGAGGTTGAAAAGCAGAGCTGCCTGAGAAGGGAAAACAGGTAAATGGGCTGTAAAGTCTTGGTGGAGAGATTAGCCTGGGCATTCTCCTGGAGAGAAGGGGGAGGGAAGCAGCCCTGTTTGTGGGTTGTTGGCTAGAGGCCGACCCTCCTCTTTCATTTCTGCAGAAGGCAGCGGGAACAGCTGCTGAGAGTAGGGCGATGGGGGATTGGGTAGGAGACATGAGAGGAATGGAGGAGGTGTGATGTAGCTGCTGTGGAGAATGGAATAATAGAAGTGACACATAGAAAGAGCATCAGGAGATAGTGAGGGCTCAGCTGAGATTGGACAGTGAGTTAGGCATAAACTCACTTCCCTCCCTTTTCATTACACATAGAATGTCAGTTTTCCCCTATTTCCACCAAACTCAATTAATTGCTTTCTCATCTGTTTCCATAGTGTGGAGCACCTACTTTTATATCACTTATCACATTGCCTTACAGTGATTTACCTGTTCTGCCTTTCAGAGTGTGAGTTCTTGGACGGTAAGGCTTATTTATCCTCTCTTCATGATCACCTAGAATAATGACCGGAATGTAACAGGCACTCAGTTAACGTTCATTGAATTGAATCAAATTGCACAAGTATGGTCATTTTATTTTCCTAATAGCTCTTTCCCTTCATGAATCTGATGCCATATATTCTAAACAACTTATTCATTTCTGTGGGCACAGTGTGCTCATTAACAATAAGCCGTCCTATTTCTGTGTTATGCAAGAGTAAGACCTGTGCAGAAGATGAAGATATCCCGCTCATCTCTGCAGGTTTGGTATTCATGTATTTGCCTTGGGGATTTCTGTCAGCAGAATGTTTGCCTCATTACTGACCTTGGTCAATAGGACGTTCTCAGAGTCCTCTTCCCTTAGCATTCTTTCCCTTCAGAGCAAATGGTACTAGTCTTTGTGATTTGAACATGGTAGGAGGCTGGACATGGAAGAGAAAGCTTTTCTTTTTTTTTTTTAATAGTTTTTTTTTTTTGAGACGGAATCTCGCTCTTTTTATTTATTTATTTTTTTTATTATTATACTTTAGGTTTTAGGGTACATGTGCACAATGTGCAGGTTTGTTACATATGTATCCATGTGCTGTGTTGGTTTGCTGCACCCATTAACTCGTCATTTAGCATTAGGTATCTCTCCTAATGCTGTCCCTCCCCCCTCCCCCCACCCCACAACAGTCCCTGGAGTGTGATGTTCCCCTTCCTTTGGCCATGAGTTCTCATTGTTCAATTCCCACCTATGAGTGAGAACATGTGGTGTTTGGTTTTTTGTCCTTGCGATAGTTTTCTGAGAATGATGTTTTCCAGTTTCATCCATGTCCCTACAAAGGACATGAACTCATCATTTTTTATGGCTGCATAGTATTCCATGGTGTATATGTGCCATATTTTCTTAATCCAGTCTATCGTTGTTGGACATTTGGGTTGGTTCCAAGTCTTTGCTATTGTGAATAGTGCCACAACAAACATACATGTGCATGTGTCTTTATAGCAGCATGATTTATAGTCCTTTGGGTATATACCCAGTAATGGGATGGCTGGGTCAAATGGTATTTCTAGTTCTAGATCCCTGAGGAATCGCCACACTGACTTCCACAATGGTTGAACTAGTTTACCGTCCCACCAACAGTGTAAAAGTGTTCCTATTTCTCCACATCCTCTCCAGCACCTGTTGTTTCCTGACTTTTTAATGATCACCATTCTAACTGGTGTGAGAGCTTTTCTTTTAATAAAAACCCAACAAGCAAAATTTAAAAATCACCTTGCTTCCAAAATGTTGGAAATATTGTACCAAAATGAAGAGAATACACCATGGAAAAAAAATGTGCTGATATTGTTTCGTGGGTAGGAAAATGAAGGTGAATTAAGTGTTATTCATATTCCATGTCAGTAGCCAAAGCTCTGAAAGACTTCTTTAGGTTCCCTCTCAGACAGAATTATAGAATCTTCTGTTAGAACGGACCATGGTGAGCAGCTGGCCCAGCCACCCAAGCCAACATTTGAATCCCCTTTACAACATCCCCATCTGGCAGGGGTCCAGCATCAGCATCTCTAGGGATTAGCAGAGTTCGTGACAATAGAAACCAGCTTCTCACTGACACCAGGATATTGCAGATTGCTGTCTCTATAACAGTAGTTCTCAAACTTTTGTTCTTAGGAGCTCTTTATTCTCTTAAAAATTGTTGACCCCAAAGAGCTTTTGTTTATGCAGGATATATCAATATTTATTTGTTGTCTTAAAAATACAACAGTAAACCCATTACATGTCAATATAGATATCATTTTTGATGAAAAATAACTATTAAAAAATTAATTTAATGGAGAGAGTAGCCTTGCAAATCTCCTTAATGTCTGGCATAATAAATAGAAGACTGCTGGATTCTCCATTTCTCATTCAATCTGTTGTGACAGAACAGGTGATGGAGCCTGTGGAAAGCTCAAGTGCACAGACATGGGAGGTAAATAACTTCTTTGAATTCAGAAGTTTTGATCTCACAGACCTCCCAGAAGGGTCTCAGGGACTCGCAGGAGTCCCCAGACCACATTTTGAGAACTGTTGCTCTCTTATACACCAAGGGATGGGATTGATGATGTAAATTGGCAGGGACTGCAGTGAAAGAAAAACTAGATGCAAAAAGGGGCCAAGAAAAATGTACTCACATCTATGATCAAAAAGTATTGAGTGTTGACCATGTGCCCAAGTGGAAAGCACTGAAGATACAGGTTGAGTGTCCCTTATCTGAAATGCTTGGGACCAGAAGTGTTAAGGATTTTGAACTTTTTTTGATTTTGGAATATTTGTATCATACCTACTGGCTGAGCGTTCCTAATCTGAAAACCTGAAATCTGAAATGCTCCAATGAGCATTTTCTTTGCGCATCATGTTGGCACTCAAAAAGTCAGATTCTGGAGGATCTTGGATGCTTGGATCAGGGATACTCAACCTGCACTAACATTTGCGTCAGGTATTCTCTGTCTTCTTCAATGTGAAAGCTCATTTTGGCCTAAAAAACATTTTAGAACTGTAAGTGAACTTTTTAACTTATAGCATCCATTGAGAAAGTGAACAAAAAGCAACTGTGAATTTTGTTCTCGTTTTGATAAATTTCTGTTTTATTCATCACAGCAATATCTATGGACGTTAGATAGAAAATTCATTAGAAAATGAATACTCAATGTTGTATACATTAAACATTTGGTCTTCAGCCAGTGCTGTGTACCCATTGAGATTTGCAGAACCTTTGCAGATATATCTGTGCTTGGCCTCTGTACCTGCCATGCCACCTATGACCCACAAGTTGGGAACTGAATTCACTCATCTGTTCTTGTCACCGGCATTAAAGACATTGAGTGATGGATTTGTTTTGGGGTTATTTTTAAGCCTTTAAGACTTTTGATGCCTTCAATTAAGATGGCCAGGTATCATAAAGAATGTATGCATGCGCTTCCGGGACTTCCGGTTTTCTTCACTTGTCCTTATCTCGCTAAGAGCAATGGATAGGCATTTGCAGATCAGGCACTCTCACCTGCCCTGTAAGATGTTGCTCAGAGTTAATGGAAGAGAATTGTGTTGAGAGAGTTAATATACTGAGTTAGAGAAAAGTGGAAGTGTGGCAATAGTGCAAAGGGAGGAGTGAGAAATTAAATGATATCTTTTTAGAAGTCTGCCTTATTGCAGTCTGCATTGCTCCTTGGGGATTTTTTTTACTGAGTACAAGAAAATCAGCAAGCACTTTTTGAAAAACCCAGATGAAATTACTGCCATAAATTTTTATTTTTTTTTCATGGTATAAAACCCTTAATTTAGATGGGGAGGGTTTATTACCAGTGTTTTCTTGGCATGGCTAAGTTCAATTAATTTCAAGTGACAAGCTCCAGGTCCCCCCTACTACCACCCCTCTGCTGCCTTTTCCTCCCCCCCATTCCCCAATACGTGGAAAATACAATTTGTTATTGGTTTGCCTTTGGCTCTGGAGACCTCATTAAGGGCCCGAGAAAGAGATTCTATCTCTCTTTCTTTGACACCTTTCTATTTTCTGCTAGATTCAGACCATTTCCATTGCCACATGGAAAGTATGTGTGGTGTGTGTGAGGGGAAGGTTAGCAGACAAGTAGTAATGATTATACCTTTTAAATATTGATTTGAAATGACTATTGCAAGTTAAGAAATTGTTAACTGCAGTATTCAACTAAGATACAGAGCCCAGCTTAAGATGATGTCTCTGAAAAGAATGTGGGCACATTTAGACAGGAAAACTTATTCAGCGCTCTGACAGTTCATATGTAACCTACCTGGTTGTTTGAAAGCAGGAACAAGATGTCAACAGAATATCATATTTACACTCAGTCCTAAGACAGCATGCTGCACCTTCAAGTTCTTGTTCCTATCAGAATACTGTGAGCAAATGAGGGAAATAATCTATGGTGTTTTGTTTTGTTTTTCTCTGCATGGTAATATAGAATCTATTGTAGTGTGAATAAAAGAAGTCACAAGAGATTCATTACTGTTTGTGAAGTGTACTGTCTGTGTCTTTCTGCGTGGGATTCTTTATTTTACTTACAAAGCAGATATAAAAATTAGAATTGAGATGATAGAGAATATATATTGCATAAATAAGCAATTTAAACAGAAGTTTTACCATTATAACAAATAAATACCCTGCTTCAGAGGTTGGAGATTAGAATCCTGTTACATTAAATGCTTGACAATTAATTAGCTATTGTCTATAAAGTTCCCAAGATGACAAGTTACTTAAATACTATTATTAGGAGTAGCTGGATTAGTAATAATAGTGTTCAAGTGCCATGGGCAACAATGAGGAGATTTTAAAAATAAAGAGAAATGCATGTGATCACAGAGTGATTTGTGTGCTGAATGCAGAGCGGGCGGTCCCTGTGAGCAGTGTTTTCTGAGACCGCCGTGTACAATGGGCAATACTTGGCAGTGTGCTGAGGAGGATGAGACAAAAGTGCTTAATTTGTTAATATTTTTTCTCTGGTTTTTTTTTTGTGTGTATTGCTTAACCTCTTGTCAAAATAGTGTTCACTTAGCAAAATTAAAGAGAAAATAAGAAAGCTGACAGAAAATAGGCTCAGCAAAAGACCAACTATAAAAGATGAACCTCTCGCAGTTGCTGACAGGCATTGTTTAGACACCACTTATGTTAGATCATTCATTACTATGGCTTCTTTCTTTTAAATGAGACGTAATTGATGTGGATAAAAATGTGGGGATTTAACTTGATTGTACAGGTCTTTGTTCTGCGGAATTTATATCTTTAGGGCTCCATTTGTTTTGAATGTAATTTTGTGAGAAAATCAACACAGAACTGAGGTCTGCCTCAGTATCAGCTGGGGTGGGGCGTGAGGGGTTACCAAAGTGGAGGGTCCACACATCCTTGGTGTGGACAGTGATGCTTACAGGAGGAGTGGTCGGGGGCTTCTTGGGTTTTAGAATCAAATGATTTTGAAATTGGATGCTGTGTAGAAGTAGTGGTGCTCACTACACGTTTCATGTGTCCCCTTATGTTACCCAGCCTTTGTTGCTGTTGGGTTTGGGCTTTGTGACTTGCCCAGGCCAACGAGCTATGAGTGGAAGGGATACAGGACACTTCTGAGCCAAGGCATTTAAAAGCTAGTATTCCCCTTCCATCCTTTTCTGGGTTACCTCTTGCCTTGTATTCTTTTTTTTTTAGTACTAGATAGAAAAAGAACCATACAAATTTTGAAATATATGTGTCTCTAAATAATGAAAGAAATCTAGCTTATGTGATGTAGAACTGTTTAGTACAGTCTGTGTAGAAATATGCTTAGTGTTCTCTTGCCCATGAACATGGAGTGTGGACGGCAGAGTCCAGCTTTGGTGCTGTGACTCATCCTTGATGCCTCACCCGTCCTGGAACAACCTAGTTGTGGAAAAACTGGGATAGGTTGGATTTGGTTTTAGATACTATAGACAGGTGCCTCAGGCAGCTGAATTTATACAGTAAACCACTTTTGTAAATGATCAGATTTCTGTGTCTGATAATTTGTTGGGAATTGCTTGGATGTTGGTTGTGCTAGAAATTCTTATTAATGTGAAAGACACTTTATAGTTATTGTTTCCATAAAGCCAACAAGATTCAAACATAACAGTATTGAGACCAAGGGGCATCTCAGCCTTAAATCCATTTTTCAGCATGCCTAACACACATTATTCTTATTAAATGCCTCTTTCTATAAACCTAGCTGTTGCTACCTCAGTGGGTTGCTTGCGGTTTGACTGTAGCCTAGCTTGCTTAATTAAGACTTAAAATAATACCTTCGGTTCTGCCTGGGACTTGAGAGAATAGCCAGCTCTGAAGCCTTTGCTTGCTGTAATGGTTGCTCAGTAGTTGGAGTTTTGTAGCAACAAGGTTTGGAAATCCTCTACCATACAATGGTTTTTATTGTTAATAGGTCTAGTTGTAAATAGTCATCCTTTTTGACATCAGTTCCTTCTTGCTGAATACTTTATTCTTCTCAGTTTTCTTTTCCTCCCCCTTCATCTTTTCTGCTCTCTCCTTTCCTCCCCTTCACTCCCTTTCTCGTTCTCTTTCTTTCCATATAATGAACTGGTAAATTTGCAAAAAGGAGCTCCATACTGCTGCCATGTGTCGGGTCCGGGAAACCTGATCATTTTGAAGAGCCCGTTCTAATGCTATGGTTAGGAAACATCTTACTGAATGTTGCATCTTTTGTGATGCATGAAATGCCAGAGGAAATACAGTTTGGGGGAAAAAAGGTGTATTCTTGGGACCTACATTAGAGAATATAAATCACAAATCAATATACAGTTCAGATAATACTAGATCATATACAGTAACTGTCTGTGACAGCAATGGGAGGTGGGAAAAGTCCCCTCCCTGTGTGCATTTTGAGAAATACACTGTTTTTATTTGGTACAGTTGCATATTCATTTCTAACAGACTGCATCCTAAAAGAATTGGACTTTTATAGATTCCATGAATATTCAGAGAGTCACCAAAACCAATTTTGTCCTTTACCTTATGTGTCTAGACCCATCTGTTATTTGCTTGCTAGATGGTCGTAGTTCTATATTGTGGCATTTGCCTTTTGAGAAAAAGGTATTTCCCGTGTTGATAAGGGGCCATGCTGGTACCTTTGTTTCCCTGCTTGAAAGTTTTCACCCTCAGGGTGGATCTTGGTGAGAGCATGTGGCTAGGCCCTGGCTACTTTGCTGTCTGCCACCAGCTCTCTTAAGCTTTTAGGGCATTGTTTTAGACACTAACGAAGCAAGGGAAGGCATGATGGCTGTTGCCACTAGTAAGTCATCAGGGTACTTGGCAAGCTGGCAAAAGCTAGGAGCCTTATTCATTTGCATTTTAATTGGAATGACCATTAGCCAAAAGCCTGAATTTTTAAAATTGTCCATTGAGTGCTTTTCCCCTTTACCCTCTCATTTTCCTGAAGCTGATTTCCGTCTCTCTGTCTCTCTCTCTCTCTCTTTGTATTTTTTTAAGAGACAGGGTCTTGCTCTGTCACCCAGGCTGCAGTGCAATACAGTGGTGTGATCATGGCCTGCTGCTGCCTCAACCTCCTGGGCTCAAGCAATCCTCCTGCCCCAGCCTCCTGAGTGGTTGGGACTACATGTGTGTGCCACCATGCCCAGCTAATTTAATTTTTTTTTTTTTGTAGTGACAGAGTCTCCCTGTGTTACTCAGGCTGGTCTTGAACTCCTGGGCTCAAGCAGCCCTCTCACCTCAGCCTCCCAAAGTATTAGGGTTACAGGTGTGAACCACTGCGCCTGGCTGATTTGCACCTCCTCTTCATTGTCTTACCACCCCCACCCCAGATACACCTGCACGGTCGTTTGACCCCTGTCCTCCAGTCATACTTGGATAAGAGGAAGCCAGCCTCACTGGTTCCATCACAGTTCTAACTGCTGTATAGAGTTCTGTGGTGCCTTAAGTAATACGATTATGTGTAGAAAAGCTGGGTGCAACCAGTAGCACATGAAGCACATAACAAATGCCAATTCTGTTCCTTTTCCTCCCCTTTCCAGAATTCAGTGTGTTTGCTTCCAGAACCATCTTTGGGTCTTCTAATGTATAATAAAGAAGGACAGGCTTTTCATAGATGAAATTTTGAGTGGGTTTTATTGATTCACCCATGTGACTCCATACCTGCTAACTCTGGTTCCAGTCCTCCCCCTGGTGAAAATAGGTCTTCTGCATTCTTTTGTTGGTAAGAATAGATGGAGAAGAGAACTAACATACTTTGAAGATCTCCTATGTGAGTTTCAGGCAGTCAGGATTAGTATTTCATTTGCATCATTACAATGAATCCTCACCACATTCCCATGAGATGGGAACAATTATCTTCATTTGGTAGATGAAGAAACGAAGCACAGAGATGTTATTTGCCTGTTTTGATTTGTAGCAGTGGAAACAAGATGCAAGGCCACTGCCATTGTTCTTGACATTATATAGAGTTGCTTTGTCGGTTTCAGTGAAAGGAATGATTCTTTAAAACATGCTTAAACTTTTCTATTCTTTGGGTAGGCAGAAAAGGGAAAAAATAGCTAATTATTATTATCCTTTTGACAATAAACTCCCTCATGCTACCTAGTAACTATTTGGTATAGGATCTGGGGCAATGCTTGTATGCCCCCACATGCCTTGCAGTATTTATTTGGCAGACCAAGAATATTATAAGTGTTTACTCTATGGCAATAGTTATTAAAAGTGGAATTATGATCTCTTTTCATGTGAGAAATCAATGTCTTTTCAAGAATAGGAGTATTTAGATTGGCCTAAGGGAGCTTTTCTGGTAACCTGCAAAGGTAACCAAAGGGTTATCTTTTCCTACTTCCACAGAAAAATATTTGGATCCATTTTAGTAGGAGTTGTAATAGTGAAAGAATGTGCATACAGTGAAATCTTTTATACTGTTATTTAAAAACAGAAATGTTCACATATAGAAAAAATGAATAAAAGATATGCTTACAACTTTGAACTCGCCATATGTACTCATCATGATGTATATATCAGGCAAAATAGAGTTCCATAATTTGTATAATCTTACTCTGGAGTTTGGATTTTAACACTTACGAATTCATTACTACTACTCTGGTGCTGGCATTCGCCATTATCTAGGGCTTATAGAGGATTCCCTCTCATTGCAATTGTCTATGTCCACGTTAGGTTTGTTTTGTTTCGCTTTGATTTCCTTTTTACTTTTCAGAATATTTCTGAGGAAAAACAAATGAGATTTGAATAGAAGAATTTTAATTTGGTGAGGGAAATTTGGCAATAGAAAGATGGTTTGATATTGAAAATATGTACTGAGATAAACAATTATATTAAAAGAGAAAAGAAAAGAAAAAGAAGCTAATGTTACCAGCTTAACACCATTCAACATGAAAAGATTTGCTACTGAACTTTGTCCTTTGAAACTGCATTTTGAAATTTGGCCACTGGAGGGCGCTGTGCTACTGCAAACCACTTATTCAAGTCAGAAGTCATCAAATCTCTTCATTTTTTCTTCTCAGTAGAAAGATAAAGGATTTATATTCTTGTAATGCCAAATCAGTTCATACTTAACATTCAGCCTTTAGCTGTGGAAACTTGTTTGAATGACAGTAATGGCTTCATTTCAATTTATTTAAATGTTTAATGCTGTGTAATTTACTCAAATGTGTGTAATCCTTTATTTAACTAGATGAAAATAATATACTGTTAACATTGTTTTTAGCATTAATTAATGTGACTAATTAAAGTTAAAAACACTAAAACCAATTTCCCTGTTTTGTTGCATGATGAGACTGTAGAGTTTTCCTCTGGCCCAGGCTGGTTTGGGTTCAGTGCTCATCTCCCCACAGCCGGCTCCATCCCCACACGTATCCCTGATGTTTTTGAGTTAATTTGATTTCAGTGCACCAACGGCTACCCTTGGTAGCAAAACTGACTAACTATAGATCCTTTTCCTCCTAAAACCTGTCTTCGCAATGACAGGAATCTCCTAACATCACTTTATTATTCCAAAATGAATGTAGCAATGACTGAAATCACTAAATTACTACCAGCACTTAAACAGAGTAAAAAGACCAAAGCATGTGCTGACATCACTAGTCCTGGCAAATAGGAGTTGAGTGAGACCTCATTTTCCTCAGGAAAAGGGAGAACCTCAGTATTCCTGCCCAAAGACCCTGTCAGCACAAACTTTGTTGCCATCCACTATCAATAACAAGGAAAAACAAAACCAAAAGCCCCTGATGTTTTCAAAGCCTTAGTCTGGTCTTGGAAATTGAGTATAAGTCAAAACCAGGTAACACGTTTCTGGCCGCCTGTGTCTACTGCTGTGATGTGTTACATTAAAACTGCCTATTACGGTTCTGTGTTTGTAGGCATAAATAATTCTTTTTCATTAAACATTGCTCCTCCAGGGTTTCAGAGAAAGGAACATTTTTACCCAGTGTAATTGTTGATAAATACCCTTTATTCAAAGTAATCGGTAGGTTATAGCACACTTTCTTATTATCTTAAACTCTATGGAATTTTTGTGTATAAGTTGGACAATTTTTTTCTTTTTTGCTTTAATGAGTAGTATTGAATGGACAATTTTTTAAGGGTTAAAAATGCAGAAGTATCTCATTTTTAGATCAAATTCTAGATTAGAATTGTCTAGGTTTGAAGAACAGCTATAAACATAATTTGCCAACTCCTTCACATAGTATTTTATATCATCATGTAATTTTTTTATGCAGTGGTACTATTTTATTTTGTGAATAAAATCTTAAATCGAAAGTGTACATTTAGCAAAATGCAGTTTTATTATTATTTAGCATATTGACAGTTTTTTGGTTTATCAACAATTTAAGAAAAGAATTTATATGCTATTTGTGCCACATCATAATTTTCCTTACCATAAAATGTCAATATTATGCATACACACAAAATAGTTTTCTTAGTCGCGCCACTGCACTCCAGCCTGGGCGACAGAGCAAGACTCCGTCTCAAAAAAAAAAAAAAAAAAAAAAAAAAAATAGTTTTCTTAGTTGATTAAAACAAATAATTGAAACAAAAAATTATGTTTATTCTTACATGTATGCCATGTAGCACTTTTAGGAGATGGGTTTACGAAATTCATGAATGAGAGGATGATGTAAGTTTAAAAATCATTATTTTAGTTGCTTTATTCTTCTGTTTTAAATTCATAAATAACACAGGTGGCCTGTATTTTGAAAAGAGCCCTTTCCTCCATTTGAACTTTATAAATACTGAGGCAGTAGGTGTAAATATTATCTCCATTTTATATTGAAGGAAATGGGGCCCTAGGAATATGAAAATTACTTTCCCAAGATCATAGAAATAGCATGGGCTAAAGCTAGGGCTGAGCTTCAGTTACCTGCTCCTGGTCAGTGTTCCTTCCTGCACATCTCCCTCCTTTAAAAATTTAGGGTGCAGTCCTGAAGGGGTGCTGTTGAGCCCTGAATGGAGACTGTGAACCGAGATCCCAGGAGAGGCCTTTGGATGGAAAGGCTGGCCTTTGTTTCTTTGTGTATCATAGATTGACTTAGGCTGTTTCTGTGGGCCCATTTTCTCATCTCTAAAGTGGGACCCAGTTAGTCTTTTTTCAATTGTATCCACAACAGAGTAAACAATAATGGAGATTTAATTTATTGAGAACTTTGAGCCTGAAGGTAAAAGCTATTTGTAGTGTAGTTTTTGTCCTTCTGTGTTTTTTGGAAAAGGAAAGTTACTCTTTTATTTTATTTACATGAAAGACAGCAAGCTTGAAAAAATAAAGTATTGGAAGTGAACAGATGAGCCATCCTTCATCACAGAAACACAAGGAAATATTACTTTAATGATTCTTAATACACTCCATAATTATGCTTAATACACCCTGTTGGGCCAGGTGAAAGACTCAGGATTTGTTTTTCTTCCTTCATTGCTTCATTGCTTTGTGGTTTCTTCTCATTTGAGAATGAGATTTTTTTTTTTAAGAATATATTTATTGGTGTGTGATAATAGGCTAATTTTTTAAAGAGATGCAATGTCATCAGTGTTTGACTGCTAAGATTAAATTAAACCATAAATTAGGACATAACATTTCCTAAAGACATTTTATGTTTTAATCAGTGCTAAAATGGAAAGGATAAATAACTACTAAAGTAGCAATAAAGTGAAGAAAACAGGTGTTATTACTTAATTTATACAAGAAAAAATTGTTAAATACACATAAATAAAATACTAGTTAGTTAGCAATGGTAGGTAAGGACTTCAGCTCATTAATGTGATTTCTCATGACCCTGTGTCACCTGGACTCAGGGCTTTGTTGGTGGCACCCACAACACAATGCCACTATTATGTAACTAACACCTCGCCTTTCTTGCCAGCACCTTAATACTTCAAAGCACATATTATTATTTCACAATATTGTGTTTGCGGGTATTTCCAAGGGACAGAGGACATCACTTTCATCTCTACCACAAACCTGCCAAACTGTCTTGAGACCATTTCTTCTATGCTTGAGTTTTGTTGTCTTTCGTCCCTTTTGTTTTTATGATCTGATATATACCAGCCCTCAAAGAGGTCTCTCTCAACATGATGATCCTCATGAACAGCTTTTCCCTTTTACCTCAAAACTTGTACCATTTTTGTCATCCACATCCCTTTTGGATCTTTTTATTCTGGCTTTTATGCCCATATCCAACGTTTATAGTCCCCCAACTGGCTCAGAGGAAGTCACAGTCAGATTACCTGGTGCCTTTTCTGGGAAAGATCTATGCACTAGAAGTAAGCCCTTTTTCAGTTTTGGTTCTCTGCTGCCTTTGACTTTCCAGATCATGCTGATTTACTTGAAATAAATTCTATAAGCCACATGTCAAAAGGGCTGCAAGTTTTCTCCTGTCAGACATTCGTTTTTACTGTCTCTCACCTTCTTCCCTGTTCTCATTGACAGGTCTCTCTGGGGTTGTGGATTCTGACTAGCCTGGAACATCTAGCACTGACTTCCCTTCTTTCACGTGTCAAATAAGAGTGAGCATTAGAACTGGATGTGTCGGCCAGGCGCAGTGACTCACACCTGTAATCCTAGCACTTTGGGAGGCTGAGGCGGGTGGATCACCTGAGGTCAGGAGTTCGAGATCAGCTTGGCCAACATGGTGAAACCTGGTCTCTACTAAAAATACAAAAATTAGCCAGGCCTGGTGGTGCACACCTGTAATCCCAGCTACTCAGGAAGCTGAGGCAGGAGAATTGCTTGAACCTGGGAGGCGGAGGTTGCAGTGAGCTGAGATTGCACCACTGCACTCCAGCCTGGGCAACAGAGCAAAACTCTGTCTCAAAAAAAAAGAAAAAAAGAAATGGATGTTTCTTTTGAGATTGTAGTGTCCACACCTTTCATTTTGTTGACAGAGGGATATGGTACCCAGAGAGAATGGGAGATTTGCCTAAGGACTTGCAGCAAGCAAGCAGCAAACCCAGGACTAGCATCTGGGCCTCCTGACTTGTAGTCCCTCTGGTAGCGTTTCTCCTCCACATTCCTTCCATCTGGCCACCACTGAGTGGAACCTCTGCAGGCTGTGCAGATTTGGGGGACTTACACTGGCTGCTTTTTAGAAACTAATAGGTCATTAGCCAGCTTCGGTAGATCATCCCTTATATGGTATTACAAAGGACAAATGCAGAGGATTTGACTAGCTGGAAATGCTACATTTCGAGCTTAAAACAACAACAAATTAAAAAGACAAAATTAAAAGGCAAATGGCAAAGTGGGAAACATACAATATTTATGATAGAAGAAAAGGTTAAAATCTTTTCTGTTTGGCTCTTATCATCAAAAAGAAGATGAAAACCTCAGAAGAAAACTGGGAATAGGATGTGTGACATTGGGAATAGACAACTCACAAAAGATGGCATATAAATAAATGCCATGTGAAGAAAGGATCAACGTCAGTATGAAACAAAGAGAAACCATTTCGTGCTTATCAAATGGAAAAATATTCTGAATAATGCTCATAGTCACTGTTGGTGAGGGTGAGGTAAAACATTCTGGTCCTGGAAGTTACAGAAATTATTATACATATACACAATGGAATTGTATAATGTTAAAAGGTTTTAGGAAAATTTACATGACACAAAAATGCTGACATTAAGTGAAAAAAAATACTATAATTATTTACTTATTTATTTTTGAGACAGGGTCTTCTCACTCTTGTCACCCAGGCTGGAGTGCAGTGGCACAATCACAGCTTATTGCAACTTTGAACTCCCGGGCTCGAGTGATCCTCCCGCCTCAACTTGCCTTGTAGCTGGGACTACAGGCATGGGCCACCATGCTCGACTAATTTTTAAATTTTTTTGTAGAGATGGGGTCTTGCTATGTTTCCCAGGCTGGTCTCAAACTTCTGGGAATATTCTAATTTTTCAAATAGCATATGTGCATCTGCATTTTTAAAAAAGCTATAAGGGCCAGGCACAGTGGTTCACACCTATAATCCCATCACTTCGGATAGCCAAGGCAGGTGGATCACTTGAGCCCGGGAATTCAAGACCAGCCTGAACAACATGGTGAAACCCTGTCTCTACAAAACGTACAAAAATGAACCAGGCATAGTGGAGCATGCCTGTAGTCCCAGCTACTTGGGAAGCTGAGGCAGGTGGATCCCGTGAACCTGGGAGGTCGAGGCTGCAGTGAGCCCCGATCATGCCACTCTACTCCAGCGTGGATGATGACAGAGTGAGATTCTGTCTCAAAAAAAAAAAAAAAAGAAAAAGTTGCAAGGAAATAATAAAATGTCGAAAATATTTTATTATTGGTTGGAGAGATTATGAACAATTATTCTCTTTAATTTTTTTTGCATTTCCTTAATGAAAATTCTATGATGAATGTGTACCACTTTTGAAATTCAAAAAAGCATTATAAAAAAAGAAACATTAATTTTTCTTAACAAAATGGGTTGAGACTTCACCTTCAGATCACACATTCTTTGCAGAGCTGCTGGTTTTCGTCTGACCTTTTAAAAAGCTGTCCACCACACCTTGGTTTGCAGAGCATGTCTCTGTAATAAGGTAAAGGCCTCATGGCACAGTGAGAACAGACGTGGCCTAGGAGCCCAGAGACAGGACTGTGCTATGCCGACACATCGCAGCCTGAAGCCACTGCCCCGTCCCTGGATGTTTCTTCATTTATGAGCTAGAGAACATTGGTCCATAGTTTCTATACGGTTCCTTGCAGCTCTAAAACTGGATAATTCTGATTCTTCCCCAAGCTTCTCAGCATCTTCTTTTTCTTTTTTTGTCCCCTAATATCATCTCATTGATGCTAAGTTGGGAGGCTAGATCCATTTTAAAATCTGACTCTGGGAATCTTTGTTGTTGATATTAAAAAAAAAAAAAAATCCCTTGGACACTTAAACCTATAGGGGCTGGGCATGGTGGCTCACACCTTTGGGAGGCCGAGGTAGGAGGATAGCTTGAAGCCAGGAGTTCAAGACCAGCAACACAGCAAGACACTGTCTCTACAAAAAATTTAAAAATCAGCCAGAGGTGATGGCATGCGCCTGTAGTCCCAGCTACTCGGGAGGCCGAAGTGGGAGGATGGCTTGATCCCTTGTCTCAAAAAAAAAACCTTTAGGGAATTGCTTTTTCTAACTAAGGATTTTATTCTCTATTACACCTATTTCCTACTTTGTGCACCCATTTTTAAGATCTAGAGCAGAGGTCAACAAATGTTTTTGGTAAAGGACCAGATAATAAAAATTTCAGGCCTTGTGGGCAACATAAAGTCTCTGTTACAAATTCTTCTTTTTCTAAACAAAACTTTAAAAATACAAAATTTACTTTTGGCTCGCAGGCCATAGTTTGCTGATCTCTGTTCAAAACCTTAAAGGAGCAAGAAATTGTTTTAGTCATACCTGGTGATACTTGGAAACTCGATTCCCCTCCACTTTTCTTTTTTGTTTTCTTTTTTCTTTTCTTTTCTTTTCCTTTCGTCTCCTTTCCTCCTTTCCTTTCCTCTTTCTTTCCTTCCTTCTCTCTCTCTCTCTGACTCTCTCTCTGTCTCTCTCGCTCTGTCACCCAGGCTGGAATGCAGTGGATGTGATCTCAGCTCACTGCGGCCTCGACCTCCCTGGACTCAGGTGATCCTCCCACCTCAGCCTCCAGAGTAGCTGGGATTACAGGCATGTGCCACCACGCCCAGCTAATTTTTGTATTTTTTGTAGAGATGGCGTTTCACCATATTGCACAAGCTTGTCTTGAACTCCTGAATTCAAGTGATCGCCCTCCTCGGTCTCCCAAAGTGCTGAGATTACAGGTATGGGCTACCACACCCAGTCTACCCCCTTGTAAGATAGGTCTTCAGATTATAAATAAAATAATCCTTCAGAATGACAGGAGATAATTTATGTAATGGATAACCACAAGCACATAATTTTGTCTAGTTCTTCAAATGTCTTTAGAACCAAAAGCTCAAAGATGGAATCTACCTTACACAGGACTATTTTAAATTGTTCTTCATGTTGTGTCCTTTGTGCTGTTCCTGAAAATATGTTAGAATCCTAGATTTGGGTACAAATCAAATAGTTAGCTCTCATGCTCTCAGCAGGGCCCGTCTAAACTCTCTCTTGTAAACATAAGTGTTAAGCACAGATTTTAGAGTTAAATGGACTGAATTCGGTCCCAGCTTGGTCATTTACCAACTATCTGACCATTTCAAGTTAAAATGAGAATAGTGCTACAAGCATACCCCTTTTTGTTACACACTGCAGATACTGTGGTGTTTTGTTTTGTTTTGTTTTTACCAACCGAAGGTTATGGCAACCCCATGTTCAACAAGTCTTTTGGCCTATTTTTCCAGCAGCATGTGCTTTGTGCCTATGTCACATTTTGGTAATTCTCACAATATTTCAAAACTTTTCATTATTATATCTATTGTAGTGATCTGTAATCGATGGTTTTGATGTTACTATTGTAATTGTTTTGGAAGGTCATAAACCACACCCGTAGAAGACAGAATTTAATAAATGTGTGTATTCTGACTGCTCCACCGAATGGTTGTTCCCCCATCTCCCCCTCTCCTCCAGTCTCCCTATTCCCTGAGACACAATATTGAAATTAGGCCGGTTAATAACCCTACAGTAGTCTCTGAGTGTTGAAGTGAAAGGAAGAGCCACATCTCTCTCGCTTTAAATCAAAAGCTAGAAATGATTAAGCTTAGTGAAGAAGGCATGTTGAAAGCTGAGATGGGCTGAAAGCTAAGCCTCTTAAGACAGTTTGCCAGGCTGTGAATGCAAAGGAAAAGTTCTTGAAGGACAGTCCAAGCACTCCAGTGAACACAGGAATGATAAGAAAGCAAAGCAGCCATTGCTGATATGGAGAAAGTTTGAGTGGGTATGGATAGAAGACCAAACCAGCCACAACATTCCCTAAAGCCAAAGCCTGATTCAGAGCAAGGCCCTAACTCTTCAGTTCTATGAAGGCTGAGAGAGGTGTGGAAGGTGCAAAACAAAAGCTTGGAGCTAGCAGAGGTTGATTCATCTTGGAGCTAGCAGAGATTGATTCATAAGATGAAGAACAGAAGCCATCTCCATTACATAAAAATGCAAGATGAAGCAGCAGCTGCTTATGTAGAAGCTGCAGCAAGTTACCCAGAAGACCTAGCTAAGATCATTGATGAAGGTGGCTACACTAAGCAGCAGATTTTCAAGATAGATGAAATAGCCTCCTATTGGAAGAAGATGCCACCCTGGACTTTAATAGCTGGAGAGGAGAAGTCACTGCCTGGCTTTAAAGCTTCAAAGGACATTTCTGATTCTCTTGTTAGGGGCTAATGTGGCTGATAACTTTAAGGTGAAGCCAGCGCTCATTTATCACTTTGAAAATCCTAGGGCCCTAAGAGTTATGCTTAATCTACTCTGCCTGTGCTCTATAGATGGAACAACAAAGCCTGGATGACTGCACATCTGTTTAGAGCATGGTTTCCTGAATATCTTAAGCCCACGGCTGACACCTACTGCTGAGACAAAACAGTTCCTCTTAAAATATTCCTGCTCATTGACCATGTACCTGGTCACCCAGGAGCTATGATGGAGCTGTACAAGGAGATGAATGTTGTTTTCATGCCTGTTAACACAACATCCATTCTGCAGCCGATGGATCAAGGAATCATGTCAACTTTCCAGTCCTATTTATGAAATACATTTTGTAAGGCTATAGTTTATAGCTATAGATAGCGATTCCTTTGATGGCAAATTCCTCTGATTCCTCTGATCTGGGCAAAGCAAATTGAAAGCCTTCTGGAAAGTATTCACCATTTAGAGGCCATTAAGAATATTGGTGATTCGTGAGAGGTGGTCAAAATATTAACAGCAGTAAATGTAGTCTGAAGATATGACTGGATTGCTGCAGTCTCATGAAAAAATTTCGATGGTTGAGGAGTTACTTCTTATGGATGGGCAAAGAAAGTGAAGATAGAATTCTTGAGATAGAATCTACTCCTGGTGAAGATGCAGTGAATATTGTTGAAATGGTAGATTCTAGAACAAAAGATTTAGGCTGTCACACAAACTTAGTTGATAAAGCAGTAGTAGGGTTTGAGAGGATTGACCTCAATTTTGAAAGAAGATCTACTATTGGCAAAAATGCTGTCAAACAGCATCGTATGCTACAGATAAATCTTTCATGAAAGAAGAGTCAATAGGTGCAGCAGACTTCATCATTGTCTTACTTTAAGAAATTGTCACAGCCACCCCAGCCTTCAGCAGCCACCACCCTGATCAGTCAGCAGCCATCAACATTGAGGCGACATCCTCCACCAGCAAAAGGATTGACTCACTTGAGACTCAGATGATTGTTAGCATTTTTTTAGCAGTAAAGTATGTTTTAATTAATGTATTAATCTGTACTTTTTTGTTAGACATAATGCTGTTGCACACTTAATAGACTACCATACAGTGTAAACGTAATTTTTATATGCACTGAGAAACCAAAAGATTTGTGTGGCTCGCTTTATTGTGTGGTCATCAACTGAACCCATGACATCTCCCAGCTATCCCTGTACCTGTCTCATAGGGTTGCTACAAATGTCAAAGGAGATCAGGCTTGTAAAACAGCCTTAGCAGAGGTCTTGGTACAAAGGAAGCACTCAATTGATAAAGGATTACTGTTACCTCTTTTTGTTTTAAAAAGATATCCAGTATTCTTCAGGAACTGATTATAATCTCAAATAGTAGTCAGACCCAGGAAGTGTTTTCATAAATCTAACCCACATTTTATCTACTCTAGAACTTTCGCCCATCCGCTGAACCTTTAATCTATTTCTTTTTATTTAATCCTCATTAGACACTTAAAAAACAACTAATGATTACCCCTGAAGAATAAAAAGATAATACTTCCTTAGTAATTCTAGTTCTAGTTTCATAGGTCTGATTTCCCTGTGCACTAGTTATTATGTCTCACCTTTACGCTTCTGTGCATGTCTACAGTTGAAGAGCAAAGAGCTGAACACAGGATTCTAAACGAGGATTTCATCGTCATTTCATTTATCCATTGAGTAAAATGTTTACAGAGCACCCACAATATACTAAACACTGTGCCTGGAAGTAGACATATAGCAGTAAACGAGATTAAGTTGTTGCTTAATGCAGTTTACATTGTAGTAGGAGAGATAGAAAAATGAGATGTAAAGAAATAAATGTGATACTGACTAGTCATATTTTGACAAAATTGGAATGGGGGAATAAGGTAGCAAGTGGTTGAGTTTGGGGAAGGAGCACTTGAGCAGAACGGTCAGGGAAGGCCTTTCTGAGGAAGTGAGTTGAGCCAAAACTTGAACTACAAGAAGTTGGCTATGCAGCAATCTAAGGGAGAAGTGTTCCAGGCTACTGAACAGCAAGAGTAAAGGCTGTGAAGTGGGAACTAGCTTGGAGTTTTTGAGGAACAGAAAGAAGGCCATGTGTGTCTGAAATCTGGTGGGTAGATAGTCTGTAGGGTGTTGGGAGGAAGGTATGTTTAGCAATGAGGGCAGACAGGTAGACAGGAGCCATGTCCTACAGGGACTTGATAGTGTGGAATTCTAAGGATGATGGGAAACCATAGAAGGGTTTAAACCAGGTGATGGTAGTTTAGATTTTTGAAAGATAACTCTAGCGTGATCCAGTGTGAGAATGGACTATAGGGAAGACCAGACGGCAGGTGGGCAAGGAAAAGTGAATACAAGAGACTGGGAAGGAGCTGCCAGGGAGGCAGGAAGAAAACAAGGACAGCATTTTCATGGAAGTCTTAAAAAGTCAGTCTTTTAGTATGGGGAGGGGAAATGGGAGAGGACAGTAGGTAACAGAAAGTCGACTCCTGGATGTAGCAAGATAGAGCTTAGTGGTGTCCTTTAAGAGCCATTTCAGTGGAGTCAAGGGAGAAGGGAGTAGAGGCTGAGGAAACAGGGATAGCAATACATGTAGAAGATAAAGTATCACTGGGAGGGGAAGCAGAGAAATGATGAAGAGGATGGAGGGGGACCTAGGGTCAAGGGAGGATGATGTTAAGGTATGTGTGTGTGTGGACTAGAATGATACCACAGGGAGGGACGATTTGATAACGCAGGAGAGTGGATCTTTGTAGGGGCCGTGTACCTGATTATGGGAGAGGGGCTGGATCTCTAGCTCAAGGAGAAGATTGGCTTTAGGTAGAATTGAGGTTCCTTCTTTTCCTGTAACAGGAGGAAAGGCAGAGTATGTAGAATAGATGTGCACAGATTGAAAGAGGCAAAAATGGAAGCCTTACCTTCATGTTGATAGTGCTTGTGCCTTGCTGGGTCTTTGTGGTATATCATGGCCTCAAGCTCTGTTTTTGCAGGTCCACTGAGTTATTTGTGCTATATATATTCTTTTCCTACCCAGGCCATCTATCTCAGATACAGATCTGTTTACATGTCTGTCTCCCCCACTAAACTGGCATCTCTTCAACAAGAGTAGTTATCTTTGTATCTCCAGACATAGCTCAGTGTTTGGCAAGAACTGAGTTGAAGGAATGACAGCTACATCAGTAGAAAGGACTCGTGTAACAGCTACACAAACATGCGGTAGAAAGGAAAGTAATTCAAGAGCATGAATAAAATTAAGTGTTTATATCTTAGAATAATTAATATGATTTCCCTTTTTTAAGTGGAATACATTGTTACTGAACATCAGAATTGAGGAGTAGCTAAAAGTAAAAAAAGAAAAAAGAAAGAAAAAGGATCACTTCACTACCATTTGGAAGAAGATGGGCTTTTAACAGCCCCTTTCAGTAGGGATGAGTTAGTGCCTGGCATGCTTTGGTGGGAAGCACATTTCTAGGTTCAGGAGAAAGTGAGAATCAAATGTGTCTGGGAAAAGCAAATCCCAGTGTGATCAGCTTGCTTGTGGAAGATGAGCAGGGGTTGGGGGCATAGAGGGCTCAGGGCAAGAGTAAATGTTAATGAGAGATGGCCTAAGCAGACTTGTGCCAAGACGAGTGGGAACAATTTGACAGGAAGTTCAGGTGAGCATGTGTAGCTCTTCTCCAAATGCTTTCTTCTTGGACTGGGAAGAAACACAACAAAACAAATAGTTACTTTCCCCTTCAACATTATACAGCACATTAATGAAACATGACTTTCTGAGTTACAAGCTGCCCCTGGCAAAAAGTCTGGTTATAATCTCAGTGTGTACCCTGAAATTAGTGTTCCATGGGCACTCCAGATTTGTGTGACGTACTGTAAGTTATATCCAACTGAACTGTTCTTTTAACTGCCTGCATTAAGCATCATGAAATAAGTTGCGGTGAAAGGAACCACCTGAATAAAGAAGCTTTTATGCCTTTGTAAGTCCTCACTGCATGACCCCAGGTCACTGCTGTTGAACTTGGGAGCTTTCTCTCCCACTTTTCACTCTCTTGCCTTTAATGGATGGGGGTCTCCACACCAGGTTTTCTTTCTCTCTCATCTGCCAGGTGCTAGCAAATGGTGCTACCAGCCTCATTAGGGGAGAGGGGGTAGTGTGGAGGCAGGCACTGGCCCCTCCTTCATGTGCCCCGCTTCCCAGAGGCCTATGGGATACCAACTGAAAAGAGGTCGTGAGCAGAGCTGCTCACCCCGGAGTTCATTTTCTCTAGACTCATTAAAATGCTGCCTTCATATTTCCCTTGGATTTTTACTTTTCAAAACACTTTACGATGTGCGGCCTCATTTTATTTTACATTAAGCTGACAACCTAACATCTCACCAAGTATCAACTGGGAATACAATTTTGCACTCACTGTGCTGTGCCATCTTGCCAAGTTTTGTCTTTGTTACTCAGCTCTCATTCAGAAAGGAATTAATTTGAATTATATGATGCTATGGTCGTCTCCTTGAAGAAGGGCTAGATTCCTGCACACCTTGGGAAAGTATCTATCTGTGAATGTACTTGAATCTGCCAGGTTATATGCTGTTCTTCTCTCTTCTTTCCCGTTCACATCATCATGGGCTCCTCTCATGTTAGAATAGATCTTTCTGTTCTGCCTCTCCCTACTCAATGGGATTTCCATTGTTTCTGTCTTCACTTCCTTTTACCTGGGAGAAGCTGATACTGAGGGAAAGGCATTTTTGAGTCTAGATGTAAAGCTCTTTGTTTAAAGAGCATTTTTAAAAGAAGATAATTTTTACATTGCCAGAGGTACCCAGGTGTTGCCTTCCTTCCCCGTGAGGATTTTTACAGAGCACACATTCATACCCATTATCTCTTAGTGTCAGCCTGCGTGATGGCTATATGCTGTCTACCAACACTACAGTTTGTTCGGGAAGCGCCAAATCTTGGGTAGGCACTGGATCTAAAACTGGCACTGGAATCATCCACTCAGAGGAAGAAAGATTGAGGTCAGGTGGGGAGTAAGACAGGCAAGTTGTCAGGCTTCTTTTCGGATGGTTCTCAGAGTACACTTCCATTACTTAGAACAGTGGGTTTGGTGGGGGGTTTTGGCGTGTTCTATAGCTGAGCTACAAGCAAAATTAGAGCTTTTTACTTATATACTACTTTGCCTGGAGGTAGTCTCAGGCTCCCAGTTAAAGCACTGATTTCTTGAAAAGCGTTTGATGTTCTGGCCCATGCTTAATTTAAATGAGAGGCTAAAAGCAGATTGTGTAACCCACCAATGCCCATTTGACAGGACTTGCACCAATCTGACCTACACTTTCATAAGAGCTCCTAAGCAGAGTGCTGTACTGTGGGTCTTCTGCCTAAACTCCAGGAATGGCAGAGATGAGCTACTGTTTATTGAGCACCGACAAAGGGGGGGTACTCTGAGTGTTGAATGCATGCTGTCTCTCAGCCCACAAGAGCCCTGCAAAGGAAGTGCATTGTTCCCGGTATTTATGGATGAGGAAGCTGAGTATCAAGAAGCTTGCTCAGAATCATGCAGCTAGCAAGGAGCAAGGCAGGGTTTCAGAGCTACGTTTATCTGTTGCCGAAGAGTACACTCTCCCCTCAATTTCCAGTGGTATTTCTTAAGTAAATATTAAGTACTGTATTGCTTTTTTCCTTTCTATTTCTCTTAGCAGTCTATAGAAAACAGCATTTATTTAAAGATTTTAGTGCTCAGCTGGGCACAGTGACTCAAGCCTGTAATCTCCGCACCTTGGGAGGCCGAGGCAGGAGGATCACTTGAGTCCAGGAGTTCCAGACCAGCCTGGGCAACATGACGGAACCCTTTCTCTACCAAAAATACAAAGGTTAGCTAGGCATGGTGGTGCACACCTGTAGTCCCAGCTACTCAGGAGACTGAGGCAGGAGGATTGAGCCCAGGAGGTGGAGGTTGCAGTGAGCTGAGATTGCACCACTGCACTCCAGCCTGGGTGACAGAGCCAGATCCTGTCTTTTAAAAATAAAAATAAAAATAAAATAAAAAAGATTTTAGTGCCCCCTATAACTTGAGACTTGGATTCTGAAGTGAAAGTTGTTGTTCTGAGAGGTGTTGATTGAGCAGTAGTAATACCAACTACATCAGTGGGACTTGGTGGCCCAGTCACACAGATGTGGTCAGAAAGGGAGTGTGACCTCATAAAGCAATGATTCAAGCCTGGGCTTGGATTTTAAAATGTTGGAAAGTTTTAAAGAAATGAGATTTTTTTTTTTCTTCCAAAGATTGTAATAACTTTGCCATTGTACCATTAACATAATCACCACCTCATGTTTGTCATGGAACCAATTTATGTTTTTACTAACATTGAGGAAATGATTTTTTTTTAATGCTTCCTCCTTTCTATCTTTCAATTTTTTTCCCATCTACACTGTGTGAATTATCAGATAAACAGGAAGGTCAGTGCTCACTTAACCAGGGTTTGGCCAGTGCTCAGTGGGTGGGAAGCCGTCGGGAGAGGAGCTGGAGGGGTTGTGTGTCTGAACCCCTGTGCTCCACATTGGGCCCCTGTCAGGTTCCACTAACTTTTCATTGCATATTTGGAAACTCTCATAGCCAGAGCAAAGCCCAGGGAAATCTCTCCTTCTGTGGTGTTGGTCGCATTCTTGTAGTTTCCATTTGATAACAGCATAGTTTACAGAGAACTTTTTGAGCTTTTGGAGAACTCCTGAGACTTATTTTATCTTCGCCTGCAGCCAAAATAATTGAAGCATTGTCAGTCTATTTCAGCAGCACTTCTTCAGGTAGACTGTGATACTATTTGGGATGTTCAGATAGACCAAAGAGAACACAGATTGTACCTCCTCCTGGAGCTATAATCCTGGTTTTATATATGATAAAAGTGAAATGGAATTTTAGCTCACAAGACATACCAAGGCGACTTGGTCATTATATAGTAGCAGCCTCGCTTATAATTTCCAAAGTTTCCTCTGAGTTTTAATCTGGTATTTGTTTCTTCCCTTCTCCAAGGAAAACAGGATTTCTTAGCTCTTCCCTGTAGCTGCTGAAATAAATTCACACAGAATTTGAAGGCAAGTGAAGTAGGTCAGAATCCTTCCGGAAGCCAAGAACCCACCTATCTTCCCTCCTTTAGTTTTCTGTTTTGTCTGCCCATCCACATTTCCTCTTAGGTCCTCCAAGGAGAGTATGGGAAGAAAGGGAGTCAAATTCAATGATGCAGAAAGGGTCAGAGAAAGTGGTTGTAGATGACTGATGAGATTTGACACCATCCTCACTGCCGGCCATGTAATTCTCTAAAAAAAATAGGAGACAAGATAGAGATAGTCAAATCATACTAATAAACTGTTTTTCAAGCATCCATATGCCCAGAGATGCTTAAAAGACCAGTAAATGGATGTGTCAGATGATATATATGAGTAAGCTAATATGGTAGTCAAATCAATAAAATAAAATGAAAATATTTTAAAGGTGGCAAAGCTCATGAGAGCCCAGTACTCAGAAATATATAACCTTCCTTTGCACATGTTTCTCCTCACACATATATGCACGTAATCAGAGACTGGTAGTAAAATTTTTAATCTTCTGACCCCCTCCCCCTTCCTAGTAGGAAGCAGTTGAGGGAAAAGAGAGGAAACAGCATGTATTGACCACATGCTACTTCCTCTTAGGCACTCACACATGCTTTTTGTCTTACCTAATCCTGTATAACATACCTGTGGCAGCAGGGGAGGGGTCTTCTCATTTTTACAGATGGAGAAATTGAAGCCCAGAGAGGTTGCACCGTTTTTAAAAAGTGATGGGGCCAGATTTCAAAAACGGGTTCCCCTGACTCTAAAGACCTTGTGTGAATTCTCTTTCCGCTAAACCACGCTGCCTCACCAGAGAGCCACTGATGGCTTTACTTGATGTGTTCATGGCGTCTTTGCTCAGTTTGAGTTAAGTGAGTAATTCTTAACCGACTCTAGGATAAGAAGACCTTCTGTAGAGGCTTTACAAATTCAAACACCCCCAGTTTATATTGCTTTCATCCTCGCTTTCTTAACTATAATCAGCATTGATTCTTTCCTATTCCCTGATAGCATTAAGTTATGATAACATTAGGGTGACAGAAAATAAAATCAGCACATATAGATACTGCTCATTAGCTCAGTAAAATGTGAGAATTGGCAATAAAGTAGGTCTTATCTAAAAGATATGGACATAAATACAAAGCACAGGATTAGAAGCATTTCAGATAAAGATAACTCTGTTTGCTAAACAAGCTTTTTTAGGTATAAAGGAAAAGACAGTCTTGGTTCTGAGCATCTTATTGTAAGCATGATTCTGCCCCGACATGTCCTGTAGATGAGACTTTGCTCTTATAAAATAAGCCCTGTCTATTGAATTGTATTCCGATATTACAGCTAGCACATAGTAGGTACTAGGTAACACTTAGTTGAAGTGAATCACTCTTAGTCTCTAATAAAATGTCTTTTAACTACTTCATTTTGCTTCTGTTCCTTGTACATCTGGATTACTTTACTGTCCTCTAATTTTGACTGTCATCCCCAGTGATTAGAGAAAGAAAGCGCAGATTAAGCTTTCTCATTTCATTTCCCCAACTTCTCCCTCAGTGGAATTCATGCCATTTCAGGAGCTCTTCCCTTTTAGGAAAGACATCTGTCTTTGTCATGCATCCTCTGGTCCTCAGCCCTTATTAATCTTCAGAACCCCACCCATCCCAGGTGTCACCTCTCTGAAGCCTGAATGTCACTGGCAGGACCCCATGTAGTGTTGTTGTTGTCCTCACTCCCTGTGCATGTTTTAAAAATCAGTTAACAAAAGTTTCTATTTAAAAGCTCCAAGGGAAAATTAGGTATAGTAATAACATTTTCCTATGATTATTTGCCATATTGGCATTGAGGCAGAGAAATCTGTTAGAAAAACTGTTTGCTCTTTCCCATGTGTCTATACTGAGTAATATAAAGCTGGATATGCTGTCTCTATTCTGAAGCTGTCATGTGTTATAATAACTGGTTTGACACTTATTATCTTTTTTAATGCAAAGAGGAAATTGTCAGAGTTCACAACAGTAAAATAGATCCTTTGTTATTTGTATTATTTTTACTTGAAAGTATTTTTTACTCTCTTTGCCTTGATAAAACTGAAGTTTATATGGTAAAAGATGACGACATGACGTGAAATGCCAGAATTTGGACAGTATCAGAGCAAAGCAGGATTCAAATGAATCATTAATTGGTATTTTTTAGAACCAATGTTTATAAGCAAAGCTGTCAACTCAAATCACAGCCTAACCTCATAGGATCTTAGAGCTTTATCAGAATAATTATTCATCAGTGACTTTAATATGTCTTCCTGGAGTTGTGAAATGTGTACTTTTCACACTGGCACATAAGCACATGTTATGCACCCTGGCTTCACTCAGGTCTGCATTCATTTATTCCAAGGATGTGAGAAGGGAAGATGTAGCCTCACAAGTACACTGAATTATGCTTTTAATTTTATATCCCTGGGAGGAATTTGTAATCAGATGATTCTGGCCTTTGTGCTGTGCTGCCTTGAAAACAATTTTTAAAGTGCCTAACCGTTAAGCTTAAAAACTACTTTAATTTACTTCAATGAACCTTTGATATTTAACAGTTAAATTATACAGAGTGAAAAACACAATGGCAACCCCAAATTAATTTTTTCCATCCTGCCAAATGGACATTCAGGAAATCGAATGGACATTTCCAGACTTAATTTGTCAGTTTACATTCTTTGAAGAGTTAGGGAGAAGAGCTCTCAGAGTGAGCTGCCATAGAGCAGACTGGGAATAAGACCACTGAATCTAGAGCTACTGTGTTTCCAGGCCTGGCTCAGATTCTCTGAGACTCAGAGAATCTCTCTGTACCTTTAGAACTCAGTGTTCATTTCAAGGGTCGAGCTAGACCTGATCACCAGTCTCTTCCCTGCCCTATCAGTCCGTGATTCAAACTGGGAAGTATGGCAGCAGCTTTTGGCTGAAAAACAGCAGAGACCCAAGAGATCATGGGTATGCTGTTCTTCTCAGAACCAAATTGTGGCCCTTATATTGGAATAACTTGTTCATTCTGGGCAGTCAACAAATATTACATGCCTGTATAGGACGACGCTGTGCATGGTGCTGTGGGGAAGGACAAAAAAACAGAGAACAGTGAATTGGACAGAGAAGATGAGAGCTAAAGGCAGCATATGTTGGGTCAGATTAGTGCTTTGTGTAGTAAATGTTGAGAGCAGGCTTTGAGATGCTAAGGGAAGCCTCACAGACCCATAGCTGCAGAGCAGGAATATGCTATGTTCAGGCAATGGTAGAAGCTGGGCTGTAGGAAACACAGCCACAGATTTGAACAAAGATGGAGACAGCAATGTGGATCAAGCTGAAGATGTTTTTTCCTTTTAAATGTAACTGTTACTAGGAGATTTTCTGAGAATATAAGTATTACTATTGAAGAAAATTTGGAAAATAGAAAAACATTGAGACAGTAAAAATCACCCATAATCTTATAGTCCGTAGATCACTAATTCTGTACTTCATTGTACTTCTTTTTGGCCATGTGTATGTGTATGTATTCTTTTTAAAATTGGACTTCAGATCATATTATGTTTGTTTTATATTCTGCTTATTTCATTTAACATTGTTTTACTTTTCCCTACATTATTAAATGTTCCTTGAAAACATTTTCGAGGGGTGTATAGTGTTTCATTATATAGAGGTACCATAATTTGACTTTTCCTATATTGAAGCACATATAGTTTCTGTTTTGCTGTTGTAAATAACGCTCTGATGAATATTCTTGTATATAAATTTTTGCTTATTTATCTGACTGAGATTTTTTAAAAGTATGCTTTACTTTCATATGGAGTTTAATGTGGCAGTTGAGTTTGAACTTTAAATTAGAGGCATTAGAGATCATCTAATTTTTTTTGTCATGATGTGGACTAAAAATTTGGCCCTGGAAATGAACGTAATTATGTCTAAGAAAGAGACAGGAGGATATCTCTATGCTGGAACAAGTGGAAATACTATTTTAAAAAGAGCTTTGAGAACTGATGCTGGTATTGATTCATTTATTTATATGAACCAAGAGCTGTGCTAGGCCCTGGGGAATGAAGATGGCTTTGATTAGTTCAGGTCACTCTCAGCTCTTTCCTTTTTCCCCTCCCCTCCCCTCCCCTCCTCTCCTCTTTTCTGTTCTGTTTTTTCTTTTTTGAGACAGCGTCTCACTCTGTTGCCCAGGCTGTAGTGCAGTGGTGTGATCTCAGCTTCCTGCAACCTCTGCCTCCCAGGTTCCAGCAATTCTCCTCCCTCAGCCACCTGAGTAGCTGGAATTATAGGCATGTACCACCTTGTGTGGCTAATTTTTCTATTTTTAGTAGAGACAGAATTTCACCATATTGGCCGAGCTGGTCTCAAACTCTTGACCTCGGTTGATCCGCCCACCTTGACTCCCAATGTGCTGGAATTACAGTTATGAGCTCCCACGCCCAGCCTCAGCTCTTTCCAGAACTACTGCAGTAGCCCCATAACTAGTTTTCCTGTTTCCATCTTTTCTTCTCTCCATTTTCTACTCAGCAGTTAGAGTGTTCTTTTTAAGACATAAATCAGATCATGTACATAACCCATTAAGCTTCTCATTATATGGAAGTATGAGATAAAACCCAACTTCTTAATATGGTCTACAAGGCCACTGTACTGCCCATTTATTAAATACTCCAGCCTTAGTGGCTTTTTGTGCATTTTCCTAAAATGTGCCAGGCTCTTTCCTATCTTAGGGTTTCCCCACACATTGCCTTTCTTCCTAGAATACTCTTCCCCTAGTCTTCACCTAGCTTACTTATATGTTATACTTACCCTTTAGTCTCAGCTCAGTTTTTACTACCAGAGAGAAACCTTTTTGACTACCATCACTCCTTAATTAATTCCTCCATACCAAGTATTTTTCTTTCAAGCACTTATTACAATTTATTATTATATCTTTATTTAATGTATGTCTTCTCTACTAGATTGTAAGCTCCATGAAGGCAGGGATCGTGACTGTCTTGTTCACTTTTACCCAGTACCTATCACTGTCTTTGTCATATGGTAGGGGCGAAAGAATGAATGAAAGGTGAATAAGAGACACCATCCCAGTGTACTTAGGATTTGTATTCTTACTGAGCTTCCGTATTGGTTCTACCGATAAGAGCAGAGTAGGAATCAGAAGTGATGAATGAGGGCTTTAATTTAGATGGTTGGTAGAATTAAAATAGCACTGACAGAAATAGGCAAAGAGATAAGTCAGATTGGGAGAGAAATGAATCCAATTTTAGGCATGTGGAATTTAAGGATGAAAACTGGATAATCCACTGGAAAAAATCAGCATGCCAGTACCAATCTCCAGCCTTAATAAAACAAAGCCATAACCCAAAACTATTGTTTATTTCTTATTTGGGGACATTATTTATGAATCAGAGAACTCACTTCTTTTTATTGAGGTTCCAGAGCCCATTTTTTTAAAAGAGTATTGCATTTGTCCTACTGAATTGCAGATGGATAAACAGAAGAGAGAAAGCTATCATTTTATTTTCACTTGAAGACATGGCATTCTGCCATCTCTATTACTGAATCCCTGAAGACTTCTTGTTCTGTTTGGAAGAGAAACAGAAGTTGGACCTTTTCTTCCTTCCTCACCTCCCCAGCCAATCCTCACTTCCATTGTTTTGGAAAAATATCTAAATTACAAATTTAAGGAGCTTCCATGGTGTTTTCACATACTTCACAGGATCCAACCATAGTATCAGGCTTACAATATTAGATTTTGAATACAGTGTTTCAAATCTTGGTATTTTGCAGAAGAGCAAAGATGCATTTAAATTGGAAGCTGATTTTCCCCCAAGAAATCATAGAAATATTCTTTGCTCTGTGAAATGTGAGTAATGTAAGAGTGGGCTTGATTATGACTTGCTGGATTATAGATCTTAGAAAGGCCTACCTAGATATAAGCTCATCTTTTCACATTACAGGCATAGCATATTTTTAGAAAATGAATGAAAATCCCATCTCCTGTAGGTGCCATTTGGCCTTTTGTCTGTAGAAGTTGCAACATTTTATTCCTAGACTGGTTGGTTATTTTTTACTTGTTTTCAACATGTAGGCTACCTTTGACATATTAGTATGGTAAATCTGGATTTCATATATAATTTTTTTAAAGTTATATAAAAGATCAAGGAATTGTCTTGCTACTTGAGGACCTTTCTATGACAATGCCCAACTCTCCTTTTCAGTAACCAACTCAGCCTGACACAGTTGTACTTGCTGCTTAACCCTCTGTAAAATGTTATTTAAATATTTCTAACTTATTGTTTCATGCTGGGTTTTATGGAACATAAATTTCTATTTAGGCCACTAATTTACAGTAGAAGTTTGTTACTAATATCACTGCAGGCTCCATCCATCTAAAAATATTGCTCATAACCTATGCTAAAAATATGTTATATATTTGCACTGTATGGAAACAGTGTTGTGTTTTATTAGTGTGCAGTGCTTTGTCTATGGAAATGTTGGTATTGTAGCATATATTTAGCGGGGATAGGATACAAGTGTGGTGGAAAGGCTACAGAAAAGTGAAATCCCTGCAGGATGGGATTTATGGAATTTTCAGAGCACTTTGCAGAAAATCTACATATAATATCCACATTTTCTACAGAGGCAAAGTGGAATCTTGCAGAATGTTCAGAGAAGCTCTGTTATTTCAGGTATTCCCTGTATTTCTAACTGGCTTATAGAGGCCTGAAATTGCAAATATATTCAGCTCAAAAGAGGCAATCATTATTGCTTCAATGACCATGTTTTTACCTTCAAAAAATATTTATTAAATGGGCCAGAAATAACATAAGTTGGATCTTCTTTTTGGTAATGAAGAGACATAATTCCAAGTAATGACATTTTAGTTTCTTTCTCTGGGTGACCTTGAGCTGGAGGAGATGATTCAGGGATGAAAGGTATAGGACTTTGGAAGAGTTTCTGTGGATCATTTTGAGCAAACTTCAGTCACAGCCGAGCACAGTGGCTCATACGTGTAATCCCAGCACTTTGGGAGGCTGAGATGGAGGATCTCTTGAGGCCAGGAGTTTGAGACCTGCCTGGGCAACATAGTGAGAACTCATCTCTGCTTAAATCAACAACAGCAACGAAAAACCTTTAGTCAGTACAAGTCACTTAGACTTGTTACCTATATTTATTCTGAGCTCCAAACCTGCCTTTCATTAGTAAAACTGAGGGAAAGAAGTGGATTGTGGGTAAATCTTAGTTATACAAGTTAGTTTTGTTCTTGAGGTCCTAGTTGGTCGGATTCCTTGGGTGAGGCAAACTGTGCACTGACCTCATCTTCCTTGCTTTGATGGAAGTATCACTGCCGAGTACCACCTAGTAAACCCAAAGCTGCTACTTGTTAGCCAGTTGAAATGATTATTGTGCCTTAAAAATAGACTGATTTAAGTTGCCAATTAGGTCACCCAGAGCTGAGCTTTTATCACTTTTCAAGGGTATGTTAAGATTTGATAGCCATTTTTATAAATGGAATACCTTACAACTTGTTTAAAATACATTTGCAGAAAATTAAGGCCATTGGTTCTGCCCCTAAAATAGTGATGCTATGGTGAGTTTACCATCCTCTATTTACGTGTTCCCTAGAGCTCCAGAAGTCATCATCTTGTGATGGAGATTTTTTATAAACAACTCCCAAAGAATTTTAATGTAGCAAATGAATCTTGGAAAACTGCTCTTTTCTAATTTACTACTTCGTTCAGTGCATGTTAAAGAAGCAGCAGTGAATCGTATAATTAAATGTGATTTTAAAGGCTTCTGAGGTGGCATTTCCAGTTGATACTCACTGGCATTTTGCTTGGCCTGTTGGACTGAGGCAGGAGGGCTTCTAATGCTCCTCTCTTCTGAAGGCAGACTAAGTGTGAATGATGCTTTATCAGCAGAGTGCTGCTCATGCTTTAGATGGCTCATGCTATCAGCACCTGCTCTGCAGAGATACACACTCTTCTCTTGTTGAGAAGGCCAGTTCTTCTCTTGTTGGTTGTTTTACTTAGAAACTTCAAAAATGTTCACATAAAAATGCTAAAGCATTTTCTGAAAGCTAACCAGTAGATCACTAGGATAAATGAGATGGAATCTGAAGGATTTCCACAAAGGTCCTTTTTTCTGAGTTCACAATAAAACCAACCCTCCCTAATCAACCTTTATGTCCACAGACAGGACATTATGTGCAATTCCCTGAGTTATAATCCAGTCCATCTTCAACCTATGCTTCCATCTTCAAGACCAAGACATCTTTTGGCTAGATACACTTCCGTGGCCAGGATCATGGTTGTATTCCCATCTAAGCTTGGCCAGTGCATACACAGACCTGTACTGGCCAGGATGGTAAATGTGAAGATTGGACTGCATTTCATGGCTAGGTTCTCCACTTGGTTATTTTCTGTCCTCCCGTGGTTATTTTTTCTGTTCTTGTAGAAAAGAGAACAAAGCCCGTTTAACAACTGCAAAGCACACAGTCTGCAGAGACCTTAAAGATTACTGGCAACAAAATGTATTTATGTCTTTAATAAGGAATTGAAATTTACCACTCACTAAAATTTTCCTTCTCTTTTCTTTCTCTGTTTTCTCTTTGGAACTCGTTGGTGTTAGAAGGATCAGTCTGGTCTCCAGGATGTTATTTTGATGTCTTTTGTTTTCTTAGGAAGTATTTTACAGTATTTTCTGACAGTGATAAAATTTTGAGGTAATTCTAAATTCTCGTATACATACTCAATTTTGAATTAAGTATTAAAATATTTTGTATGGCTTCCAAGTATCTCAAGTCTGAAAGAGTATGTGGCATATAATAAATGAAAGTGAGTGTGAGAGTTTATTGAAAGGGCAAAAGATGTGGCTGTGGAATAGAGGTGCTGTATTTCAAGGTGAAAATTAAGTGATATTTGTGCAATTCAAATTAAAACTACTCAGATGACAAAATCCTGGTATCTGTGTAATGGTCCTCTAACAAAGTCTCTTAAATGACAAGGAGGCTACAATGCCATGAATCATACAGGGTCTTCTCAGAGTGGGTTCCTGCCGGGCACGATAGCTCACGCCTGTAATCCCAGCACTTTGGGAGGCCAAGGCGGGCGGATCACAAGGTCAGCATATCAAGACCATCCTGGCTAACACAGTGAAACCCCATCTCTACTAAAAATACAAAAAATTAGCCAGGTGTGGTGGCACGTGCCTGTAGTCCCAGCTACTCGGGAGGCTGAGGCAGGAGAATTGCTGGAACCCAGGAGGCCTTGAAAGATGCCTGGGATTTCTTTAGACAGAAGAGGCAGAGAAATGTATTTCTGGAAAAAGTTACAGGAGTGAGAAAGGACATATTTAGGAAATGCCAAGTGCTTCAGTTTGGCTGCAATATAAGGTGTGTGCGAGGTATGTAGGGAATATTAGGAAATAAGGTTGATATATAGGTTGGGGTCAGAATAGAACTTTGAATATGCCACGCAACAGGGGTTGAATTTACATGATAGTTGATGTTGAAGACTGAAAACTAGGAAATTACCCAGTCAGAACTGTGCTTTAGAAGGATGTGCTGGGGGACTGGGTATGATGGCTTACACCTGTAATCTCAGCACTTCGGGAGGCCGAGGTGGGAAAATTGAGGCCAAGAGCTTAAGAAAAATGTACTGGAAAGCCATAAGTAAAATATTAGAATGAAGGATAGAGGGTACAGAGAAATTGGAATTCAGAAATTCTATTGGAATTACCTATAAAAAACAAAGGCAGAGCCACTTTAAATATGTGCAGTTTATATATGCCAGTAATACCTAAATAAAGCTGTTTAAAGAAAAAAAAGTAAGGTATGATAACGAGGCCCTGAACTTGGAAATATGAAAGAAAGTTCAGATTTGAATGACATTTTGGAAATAGAATCTACAGAGGAGGATGGAAAGAGTGAAGAAGTAGGAGTGGAGTCAAACATGATGAAGTTTTTAAGCTTGGGTAATGTAGGAAAATTGTGGAGCCAGAATAGAAATAGAGAAGTCAAGAGGAAGGAGGAGAAAGCATTTTGATGAATTGATGAATCTCTTGGACACATTGTAACTGAAGTGTCTGCAAGATATCAGTGATTTTGTCCCAGAGGCAGGTGAAAATGTGGAATGGTGGTGCGTGGCATAGATCACCTTCTCAGTTGATGCTGTACAAGTTGAAGCAATGGATATGGATGGAATAAATTGCTCAGCAATTTCTTGTAACTGTAACTTTCTGTGACCTGAGTTAAGCTATCTCTAGTATACCTGAATAATATATAAGTTGGTATCGTGGCCTAATATGGGGGGAGGTAATTTCTATGATTTTTACATTGGTTTTATTCCTAAAGTATTTGTATACATAGACTGTAACAGAACACAAATTCAGAAACAGATAGTTTTGTATTTGTTCAGGTGAAAATGACAGACATCCTCTCTCTTAGGTGTAGGGGAAGAAATTTTGAGGAAAAGAAGGGTCTGACGGTTTCTGAAAACCAAAGCTAAAAGGGACAAAAATAGAATGAGATCCTTTTCTGTAGCATTCTTTCTCTGTGGTTTTAGGAAATGGTCTTAATAATTTCTTTTAATTCTGTAATTCTTTTCTGTTTGTTTGTTTGTTTTAATTCAGGACCACAAATAGGAAAATCTGCCATTTGTAGTTTTGTTCAATCAGCTCTCTCATTAGCACATTCTAATGTAAGTGTTCCCTGATTTATTGAGTGAAGTTTAGTGGATTCTCCATGTATGTTTGGTTATGCTTGACTGGTTGCTGTTAATTGCACTTGAATTTTGGGATTTTTATTTTATCAATAATAGAGCTTCTCTAGGCATGAGTGATATTCCAGATATATAGTTGTCTTGAAAATGTGATTGAGGAAGGGCACGGTGGCTCACGCCTGTAATCCCAGCACTTCGGGAGGCTGAGACAGGTGGATCACTTGAGGTCAAGACTTCGATACCAGCCTGGCCAACATTGCAAAACCCTTTCTCCACTAAAAATACAAAAATCAGCCGGGTGTGGTGGTGCGCACCTGTAACCCCAGCTACTCAGGAGGCTGAGGCATGAAAATCACTTGAACCTGGGAAGTTTTAGTTCAAGACCACAGACCAACAAAAACTCACAAAAAACCCACTTTGCCTTCTTTAAGAAGGAAAAGGGGCCAGGTGCGGTAGCCCATGCCTGTAATCCCTAGCACTTTGGGAGGCCGAGGAGGGCAGATCACCTGAGGTCAGGAGTTTGAGACCAGCCTGGCCAACAAGGTGAAACCCCATCTCTACTAAAAAAAATACAAAATTAGGCGTAGTGACACATGCCTATAGTCTCAGCTACTTGGGAAGCTGACGCAGGAGAATTGCTTGAATCTGGGAGGCAGAGGCTGCAGTGAGCCAAGATAGCTCCATTGCACTCCAGCCTGGGCAACAAGAGTGAAACTCCGTCTAAATAAAAAAAAAAAAAAAAAAAAAGGAAAAGGAAGCATGGAGCTCAGATTTTCAGTCAACTTTAGAAATCCTGACATCAGTACAGATTCCATAGATATTAAAAGACTAATAAAGAATACTATGAACAACTTTATGCTGATAAATCAGACATCTTAGTTGTAAAGGACAGATTTATTAAAAGATAAAAATTATTGGCTGGTTACAGTGGCTCACATGCATATAATCCCAGCACTTTGGGAGGCTGAGGCAGGAGGATCACTTGAAACCAGGAACTTGAAACTAGCCTGGACAACATAGTGAGACCCCCATCTTAGCTGGGCATGGTGACATGCATCTGTAGTCCCTGCTACTCTGGAGGCTGAGATAGAGGATTGCTTGAGCCTGGGAGGTTGAAGCTGCAATGAGCCATGATCACACCACGGCACTCTGGCCTGGACAACAGAGATTCTGTCTCAAAAAAAAAGAGAAAAAGATAAAAATTACCTAAGTCACTCAGGAAGAAACAAATAACAGAAATACATACATACATACACACACACACATATATAGATATATATATATATATTTTTTTTTTTTTTGAGATGGAGCCTTGCTCTGTCACCCAGACTGGAGTGCAGTGGCGTGGTCTCGGCTCACTGCAAGGTCCACCTCCTGGGTTCATGCCATTCTCCTGCCTCCCGGTCTCAGCTCACTGCAAGCTCCGCCTCCCGGTTTCACGCCATTCTCCTGCCTCAGCCTCCCGAGTAGCTGGGACTACAGGTGCCCGCCACCATGCCTGGCTAATTTTTTTTTTTGTATTTTTAATAGAGATGGGGTTTCACCCTGTTAGCCAGAATGGTCTCGATCTCCTGACCTCGTGATCTGCCTGCCTCAGCCTCCCAAAGTGCTGGGATTACAGGCATGAGCCACCGCACCCGGCCTGAATACCCATATATATTAAATAAATTGATTTTTTGTTTTTTTTGCGACAGTCTCTATCTGTTGCCCAGGCTGGAGTGCAGTAGCACAATGAAGGCTCACTGCAGCATCAACCTCCCAGGCTCAAGTGATCTTTCTGCCTCAGCCTTCCAAGTAGCTGGGACTACAGGCACACACCACCGTACCCAGCTAATTTTTTTTTAACTTTAGCAGAGATGAGGTCTCACTGTGTTGCCTAGGCTGGTCTTGAACTCCTGAATTCAAGCCTTGGCCTCCCAAAGTGCTGGGATTACAGGCATGAGCTGCCCCACATGGGCAAGAAATTGAATTTAAAGCCAAAAGATTTTCCACAGAGAAACACCAGGCTCAGATGGCTTTACTGATGAATTCTGCTAAACATTTAAGGAAGAAATGATACCAATTCTACATAAACTCTTCTAGAAAAATTGAACAGAAGGGAATATTTCCCAGTTCAGTCTCTGGGGCCAGCATTACCCTACTTCCAAAACCAGACAAAGATGTTATACAAAAAGAAAATTATAGGCCAGGTGCGGTGGCTCAAGCCTGTAATCCCACCACTTTCGGAGACCAAGGCAGGCAGATCACCTGAGGTCAGGAGTTCAAGACTAGCCTGGCCAACATGGCGAAACCCCATCTCTACTAAAAATACAAAACTTAGCCAGGCACAGTGGCAGGCACCTGTAATCCCAGCTCCTCAAGAGGCCAAGGCAGGAGAATCGCTTGAGCCCAGGAAGTGGAAGTTGCAGTGAGCCGAGATTGTGCCACTGGACTCCAGCCTGGGCAACAGAGTGAGATTCTGTCTCAAAAGAAAAGAAAAGAAAAGAAAATTATAGACAATATTCCTCATGGAACACAGAATTTAAAAATTTTAACAAATTGAACCCAACAATCCATAAAAAGGACAACTCTTCCAAGTGGGTTTTTTTTTTTCGTGAATGCAAGGCTGGTTTAACACTCAAATGTCAATCAGTGTAACTTAGTAAATTAACAAAACTATTAGTTTGCGGCCGGGCGCGGTGGCTCACGCTTGTAATCCCAGCACTTTGGGAGGCCGAGGCGGGCGGATCACAAGGTCAGGAGATCGAGACCACGGTGAAACCCCGTCTCTACTAAAAAATACAAAAAAATTAGCCGGGCGTGGTGGCGGGCACCTGTAGTCCCAGCTACTCGGAGAGGCTGAGGCAGGAGAATGGCGTGAACCCGGGAGGCGGAGCTTGCAGTGAGCCGAGATTGCGCCACTGCACTCCAGCCTGGGCGAAAGAGCAAGACTCTGTCTCAAAAAAAAAACAAACAAACAACAAACAAACAAACAAACAAAAAAACTATTAGTTTGCCAGGGCTGCCATAACAATATATCATAAATTAGATGAAACAACAGAAATTTATTTTCTCACGAGTCTGGAGGTTAGAAGTCCAAAATCAAGGCATTGGCAAGTTTGATCTCTTCTGTGTTCTCTCTCCTTGGCTTGCAAATGGCTGCCTTCCTCCTGTACCCTCACATGGTCACTCCTCTGTGTGTGACTGTCTGTGTCATAATCGCTTCTTATAAGGACACTTCTCAGATTAGAGCCTACCCTAACGAATTCATTTTAACTCAATATCCCTTTTTTTTTTTGAGACAGGGTCTCACTTTGTTCCCCAGGCTGGAGTGCAGTGGTGGGATCTCAGCTCACTGCAACCCCTGCATCTCCAGCTCAGATGATCCTTCTGCCTCAGCCTCCCAAGTAATTGGGACCACAGGAATATGCCACCATGCCTGGCTAACTTTTGTATTTTTTGTAGAGATGGGATTTCGCCATGTTGGCCAGGCTGGTCTCAAACTCCTGGACTCAAGCGACCTACCTGCCTTGGCCTCCTAAAGTGCTGGGATTATAGGCGTGAGCTACCATGCCCAGCCTAGTTACCTTTTTAAAGTCTGTCTCCAAATACAATCACTTTCTTAGGTACCAGAGTTTAAGACTGTAATGTATGAATTAGGGGGTAGAAGGAACACAGTTGAGCTTATAGCACAAACTAAACATCATGTGATCTTCTTAATAAAGGTAGAATTTTGTAAAATCCAACACCTACTCCCAATAAATATCAGCAAACGAGAAGCACAAGAAAACTTCCTAAAACTGATCAAGGGCATCTCTAAAAATCCAACAACTTAATGTCAAAAGTTACATACTCTCTCCTCCTAACATCAGGACTATGTTGGGGATATCCACTTTCATGTCTTCCATTTAGCGTTGTACTGGAAGTTCTAGCTAATGCAGTGAGGCAAGGAAGAGAAGTAAAAGGCATCCAGATTAGAAAGGAAGAAGTAAAACTTTTTAATTCTCAGACAATATCATTGTCTATGCAGAAAATCCAATGGAATCCACAAATAAGCTACTAAAACTAATAAGCGAATTTAACAAGTGGCAGGATACAAATCATTGTACAAAAATCAATTGTATTTCTGTATGCTATCTACAAACAATCAACAATTGAAATTTTTAAAAACCCATTTATTATAGCATCAAAACATTTGAAATACTTAGGGGAAAAATCTGATAAAAGATGTGCAAGGCCGGGCTCATTGGCTCATGCCTGTAATCTCAGCACTTCGGGAGGCCGCGGCAGGCAGATCACTTGAGCCCAGGAGTTTGAGACCAGCCTGGGCAACATGGCACCCTGTTTCTACAAAAAATACAAAAATTAGCCAGGTGTGGTGGCATGTGCCTGTAGTCCCAACTGCTCAGGAGTCTGAGGTGGGAGAATAGTTTGAGTCCAGGAGGTGGAGATTACAGTGAGCTGAGATGGCGCCATTGCACTCCAGCCTGGGCGACAGAGTGAGACCCTGTCTCAAAAAACAAACAAACAAACAAACAAACAAACAAAAAACAAAGCTTGGAGAAATAAATGGAGAGAGACATTGTATATGGGTCAGAAGACTCAATATTGTAAAGTTTTTGGTTCTCTCCCATATTTATCCATAGACTCAGTGCATTTCCAGTAAAATCCCAGCAGGCATTATTGAAGAAAATTACAAGCTTATTTTCAAATTCGTTTAGAAATGCAAAGAAGCCAGATTAGTCAAAACGGATTTGAAAAAAACAAACTAGTGACTTAACGTTTACCTGACTTTAAGATTTATTATAAACCTACCTTACTCAAAACAGTATAGTAGTCATATAAAAGATAATGGAACAGAATAGAGAACCTAGAGGTAGACCCGCACAGTTACGGACAACTGCTTTTCAACAAAGGTGCAAAGGCGATTAATTCAGTGGAAAAAAGAAAATTTTTTCAACAAATGGATATTCATATGTAAAAATGAACTTAAAATTCATACCTTGTACTATAGACAAAAATTGACCCCAACTGGATTATCGATCTAAATGTAAAACCTAAAATTATAAACTTTCTTTAGGAAAAAGAAAATGTAAGAGAAAACCTTTCTCTTGTTTAGGCAAATGTATTTAAGATACACCATCAAAAGAACAATTCATAAAAGAAAAAAACTGAAAAATTGGACTTCAAATGTAAAACCTTTTGTTCCTCTAAAGACACTTTTAAGAGAATGAAAAGATAAGTTACAAACTGGGGGAAAATATTTGCAATCATATATCTAATAAAGAACATATGAAGAATCCTTACAGTTCAACAGCAACAACAAAAACACCTCAGGGGGAAAAAGGCAAAACGTTTGAACTGATACTTCACCCAAAAGGATATATGCCTGGCAAATAAACGGATGAAAAGATATTCAATGCCAGTAGGTGTTAGGGAAATGCAAATTAAGGCTAAAATAAGATACCACTACATACCTACTAGTTTGACTAAAATTTTTAAAACTGACCATACCAAATGTAGGAGAGGATGTGAAGGAACTGTAACTCTAACACTCTGCTGCTCTGTTGGTGGGAATCTAAAATGATATAACCGCATTGGAAAACAGCTTGGCAGTTTCCTAAAAAGTTAAACATAGCACCTACGTATGATTCAGCCATTTCACTCTTAGGTATTTAACCCCTAGAAAAAGAAAGCATATACCCATACAAAGACTTACACATAAATGTTCACAGCAGCTTCATTTTTAATATGCAAAACTGGAACCAACCCAGAATGTTCATCAACAGATAAAACAAATTGTGTTATAATTTATTGTGCACAATAAAATACTAAATGATAAAAAAGAATGAACTATTGATTCATGCAACAATATGGATGAACTTCAAAATAATTATGTTGAGCAAAGTAAGCCAAACAAAAAATAATACATACTGTGTGATTCATTTATATAAAATTTTAGAAACCTCAGAATAACCTATAATGTCAGAAAGCACTACAGATTGGAAACAGAGGTAGGGAGTGGAGAGATATGGGAGTGAACCATTACAAAATAGCACAAGGAAACTTTTGGGGTGATGGATATATTCATTATCTTGATTGTGGTCATGGTTTTACAGGTCAAAAATTAACAAATTGTTCACCTCAAATATGTGCAGTTTGTTCCCATTAATCCTCAATAAGGTTGTTAAAAGCAAACAAAAACTTCACTTTCCTTAAGAAGGGAATGCGAGGTCTGTAACTATAAAACTTACTGTGCCATTCCCTTTACCCCAAGAGGGTAAACAGAGCGTGAAACGCCTGGTTAGAATCAGGGAGGCGATTTCCTGAAGAACCAAATTTAATTACTTTCATAGTTAGGTGACAAACATAAAATATTTCATTAATTACTAAGTTATCCAGCCTTTAAAAAAACCCTGACTGTGGGGTCAGGCATGGTGGTTCACGCCTGTAATCCCAGCACTTTGGGAGGCCAAGGCAGGTGGATCACCTGAGGTCAGGAGATCGAGACCATCCTGGGAAACACGGTGAAAACCCGGTCTCTACTAAACTACAAAAGTTAGCCGGGCGTGATGGCAGGCACCTGTAGTCCCAGCTACTCGGGAGGCTGAGGCAGAAGAATTGCTTGAACCCAGGAGGCAGAGGCTGCAGTGAGCCGAAATCACGCCACTGCACTCCAGCCTGGGTGACAGAGCGAGACTCCATCTCAAAAAAAAAAAAAAAAAAAAAAAAAAAAAAACCCCCAAAAAAACCCTAACTGTGAAATGGTTAGTAACACATTCTGTGGGTTGGCCGAGTGTCTGTATGGTATGTGAAGAAACATTTCTTTTTGTTTATTATAAATTCGCTAGCTATTAGTGTAGAGTGTCCTATTCTTATATTACACTAGTAAATTCTTTTTTCTCTTGAAAGGGGAAATAAATACGCAACTGCGGTGTGCATAATGATGTTCAGACTAATGTTGTTACCAACCAAAAAACAAATAGGAATGTGTTGTCAGATTCCTGGGTAGAAATGACATAAGGGGCAGACTGGTTTTATCATTTCTCGGATCCAACTGTTTGATGATTGCTGTGATATTGCTAAATTGGAAAGGAAGAAAACACAGAAATATACAGTACAGAGAAACTCATGTATTACAGAAATGTGATTGTTTACACTTTCTTACTGCCTAAGATTTAGATGCAGATCCTTGGAAGTTTAGTGTTGTAACAGAGAACTCTGTTAACTTATGTGTTAAAATATAAGCAAACAGATTATCTCCCTGAAATAATTGTATTAGTATTGACTTTCCACTCTATTAAATAGACTGTTTTGCTAGGATTTTCTAATTGAAATTTATATCATAAGCTGGCTTGAGATGATCTTCTGAAATGATGAAAGAAATGAAATAATACAAAGCTAAAACTCTGTTCTCGTAATGTTGTAAACCACGGTAGACAAGTCAATTCTGGAGGTCACAATAAGAAATAAAATGGCTCTTTTAAAATCCAAGGCTACATATTGACTTCTACTTTAAAATAAATGGTCTTTGCAAATAATTATACTTGCAAATTAAATGTACATGTGTGCAGTGTGAAGTGGGTTTTTTGAGCAAATTATGAACATAATTTTTAACTGTGAAGGTGTTTCAGTAAGGATAGGCTAAGCTGTATTGTAATAACAGCAGCAAAAACAAAATCTCAGTAACTTAGCATAACAAAAGTCTATTTCTTGTTGACATTACACATGTGCCATAGGTCAAGCATTCTGTTCCTCGTAGGCTGTCAGGGACCTAGGCTAATGGAGGCTCTACTCTCTTATAGCTGTACTGTCTGGAACACGTAGCTTCCTTTAGCACTGCAGCATGGGAAGCCAGAGTTGATGATTCATACACCAGCATTTACATTTCTCAGCACGAAAGTGATATGTTCTTTAACTCACAACCCATTGGCCAGAACCAGTAACATGACTTCACCTAACTGCAAGCTAGCTGGAGAATTGTGGGAGAGCTCATGGATATTCAGTGATGAATGTCTTTGCTATAAAAGGGTGGTCATAGCCAGGCACATGGCTCATGCCTGTAATCCCAGCACTTTGGGAAGCCGAGGCCGGGGATCACCTGAGGCCAGGAGTTTGAGACCAGCCTGGCCAACATGGTGAAACCCTGTCTCTACTAAAAATACAAAAATTAGCCAGGCGTGGTGGTGGGCGCCTGTAATCCCAGGTACTTGAAGGGCCGCGGCAGGAGAATCTTTTGAACCCAGGAGGCAGAGGTTGCAGTGAGCCGAGATCGCACCATTGTACTCCAGCCTGGGCAACAGAGTGAGACTCTGTCTCCAAAAAATAAAAATAAATAAAAAATAAAAGCATGGTCAGACTTTTATATAGCATGAATTCCGCTTTGCCTGGCATCTTTGAAATAATACCTTTAATAGAACATTTAATGTCATATAATTAAAGTATTCAACTAGCAAAGATGCTCATAAAATGGCCTTTTTATGTCATACTTAAATTTTTTGTGTATTCTCATTTGTTATAAGGAGGGGGAAAAGAGAATCAATATATTCTTCAATTTACCATTATTCATATAAGTGGTAATTTGCCATTTTTCAAATAATCCAGATGACCTTGCTTCTGACCACAAAGTGAGATTTTGTGTGTGTTGTTTGTGTAGAAATATGTTGCTACAATGAAAACTCAACAGTATATTTTGAAAACTGCTAGAATGATTTCAGTTATCTTTGGTTAGGAGTTTTTCCTGTTAGGGATCTGTCTATTCTAGTTTTTGCTGAGTTATGATGTTACATTTTTCCTTCCAATAAAGCTAGACTGTTGAGGAGGGGAATCTTATATCATGATAGGATTATCCTGAGCTTTTGTTTAGGCTATTTTCTGAGCCTTTTAGGGAAGGCTATTTCCTGAGTCTTTTGGGAGGACAAATCAAATGTGGAAGGAATGTAGGGCAGCAATGCAGGGACTACTGGGTCCTTTTGCGTTTTTAGGAACATGAGGGGTTGTTCATACTCAGATCATCAAGTCGAAAATATTCAGTCTCAATTTACCCTGGTTATCTGACCTATTAGCTTGTAAACTCTAATGAAAGAACTCATTTTGCAGGTAGGAATTTAAAATTAGTAGAAAAGAGAATCCTTAGAATAATTCTAGGTGAAAAGTGATTTCTTTTACTTGCAAACAAGTATTTTAATCTGTTTTGTTTTTTTCCAGTCGTGTTATAGGAAACAATAATCTGCTGTTTTGAAGGGCTCCTTTTTGCTTGAGAGACTAGTTGCCCATCATGGATATGGCAAAATCTGGCGCATAAAGCTTGCTCTCTGGGACTACAGTCTCCTTAGGTTGTTTGTCTTCACCAATCCTTATACACCACATACCTGATGATGTCATCTTCCCTTACATATCATGCCTGTGTGAGTTCCACAACACTTAGTAAGCACTTGTTAAGTATCAGGCAATATGATTTGTTAATTACAGATGTGAAGAAGACATGATCTGTGGATCCGAAGAACTAACAGATCAGTTGGGGGAGAGACATGTAAACTGATAATTTCAGTATGATGTTGGAGTGCTTAAGAGATTCATCCTGAACTCCCTATTTTCTCTACGTATACTCTCCTTTCTTATACATGTATATGCTTCTAGCTCTCAAATTTAATCTGTCTGGCCAGGCCTCTCTCCCTTGTGTTCTAGCCATTGTCTTAAAATCTCTATTGTACTATCTCTTAGGCATCTCAGACTTCCCAAATGGAAGTCTTGATTTTTCACTCCTCCAATCAGTTATTCTCCATCCCACTAAATGTCACTATTATCCATCCTATTTTTTGGTCCCCAAGCTTAGGACTCATCCTTGATCCTGCCTTTAAAAAAAAAAAAATAACTCTTCACATTTCAGTCCTTTGGAGAGTCATATTGGTTTTAACTCTAAAATATACCTGAAATCCATCTACTGCAATCTGCACTAACACCACTGTAGTTGACACCAACACCATTTCTTGCCCAGACTGTGGGAGCCTTCTAACTGGTCTTCTTGCTTGCTCTTCCAGTAAAGTATTTATGTGGTGGCCAGAGAAATTTTCTTAAAGTTAAGCAGGGTCAAATTACTCTCTGCTTAAAACTCTTCATTGGTGTCACCCCTCCAAACCCCTCCAAGGCCTATGTGACCTTAAATGGTTTGCTGTCTGCCTCTGCTTCTTTGTCCTCATCTCCTATCTCATTCTGCCCCCATGACGGAGCTCCAGCCAGGATGGTCTACCTTCTTATCCTTGAACTTGCCAACATTTTTCCCACCCTAGTGCTTTTGCTTTGCTCTTCTCTCTCCCTGGATATTCTTCTGTCTGGCTTCTTATCATTTGGATCTTAGTTTAAGTATCACCTCAGAGACTCTTTCCTGATAACTCTATCTTTATCATGTCACTGTATTTATTTCCTTCAAAGTGCTTTTTATAATGCTAGGCCAGATAATTTAGTGAAAGGGTATGGCACACTGTTTGAGCAGGGGAATGATATATTTATTTAAGTAGCTGATATTTGAAAAGATAAGTAAAAAAGACTAGTTTGGGGGGAAGTATTTGCAAACCAGATATTTGACGCAGGGTTTATACCCAAAATATATAAAGAACTCTCAAAACTTAAAAGTAACTAAACAGACAACCCAACTTTTTTTAAGAAAAGAGGGCAAATATTTGAACAGGCACAAAGATATCCAGATGGCAGTCAAACACATGAAAAGATGCCCATTATCATTAGTCATTAGGGTGATGCAGATTAAAACCACACTGAGGTAACAAAAAACATAATAAGATAACTATTACCCAGCTAATAGAATGACTTTATTAACAAAACAGCTGATAATACCAAGTCCTGTCAAGGATGGGGATCATCTGGAATCTGTGGTAAGAATGCAATATGGTATAACCAATTTGGAAAAATAGTTGTTCTTACAAAGTTAAACATAAACCTACATATGATACTACCATTTCACTCCTTAGACAAGTGAAATCGTATGTTCACACAAAAACCTGAATAAGAATGTTTACGACAACATTATTAATAGTTTACAAAAACAAGTCGGGCACAGTGGCTCAGTCATGTAATCCCAGTACTTAGGGAGGCTGAGGCAGGTGGATCTCTTGAGGTCAGGAGTTTGAGACCAGCCTGGCCAACATGGTGAAACCTCCTCTCACTAAAAATACAAAAATTAGCCGGGCGTGGTGACGCACACTGGTAATCCCAGCTACTCAGGAGGCTGAGGCAGGAGAATGACTTGATCCCCGGAGGCAGAGGCTGCAGTGAGCCAAGATGGCGCCACTGCACTCTAGCCTGGGCTACGGAGCAAAACTCTGTCTCAAAAGAAAAAAAAGAAAAAAAAAAGGGCTAGGCGCAGTGGCTCATGCCTGTAATTCCAGCACTTTGGGAGGCCGAAGCGGGTGGATCACCTGAGGTTGGGAGTTAGAGACCAGCCTGACCAACATGAAGAAACCCCGTCTCTACTAAAAATACAAGATTAGCCGGGTGTTGTGGCGCATGCCTGTAATCCCAGCTACTCAGGAGACTGAGACAGGAGAATCGCTTGAACTAAGGAGGTGGAGGTTGCGGTGAGCCGAGATTGTGCCATTGCACTCCAGCCTGGGAAACAAGAGTAAAACTCCTTCTCAGAAACAAAAAAACAAACAAAAAATTTGACAAAAACTGGATGTAACCGAAATACCCCTTCAATCCATAAATGGATGAACAATCTGTGGTATATCCATATTATGGAGTACTACTCACAATAAAAAGGAATGAGCAGCTTACACACACAACAGCATATATGTATCTCAGATGTTTTATGCTAAGTGAAAAGAGCGAGATTCAAAAGGCTACATACTGTATGATTCCATTTATATATCATTCTATAAAAGGCAAAATGAGGCCGGGCACCGTGGCTCACGCCTGTAATCCCAACACTTCTGGAAGCTGAGTTAGGAAGATCACCTGAGCACAGGAGTTCAAGACCAGCTTGGGCAATAAAGCAAGACCCCATCTCAAAAGAAAAAAAATAAGGCAAAATGATAGCAATGGAAAGCAGATCAGTGTTTGCCAGGGTTAAGGGTGAGGTGAGAATTTCGCTACAAAAAGGCAGCCCAAGTTTTGGGGTAATGGATCTGTTTTGTGATTATTGTGGTGGTAAGTACATGAGTCTCTGCATTTTTTAAACTCATGGAATAGTGCACCAAAAGGGGGACTTTTACTATCTGTAAATTTTAAAATAAACTTAAAATGAAAGCAAAAAGATCATGGACAGTGCTCTTTAGGTATTGAGTAAATATTTATTTATTTATTTTGTTTGTTTGTTTCATTATAATGCTTGTTGTGCTGGAAGGCCAACAAAAATCAGTTTTATTCTTCTTTCCAAAACAGAGGTGTCTGGTTATAGGAAGTGTTGGTTCCTCTTGGACAGTCCAGATGGCAATGACTTTCTTTAAGCTGATAATGTTGTATTAATTCTCCTCATTTATATTAGCTTTTGTTAAATGAGTGAGGTTTCATTTTATCATGAACTTGAATTATTATTTCTAAAATTTAATTTAATTTTTTTTTTTTTTAAGAGACAGAGTCTTGCTCTGTCTCCTAGGCTGGAATGCAGTGGCATGATCATTCATAGCTCACTGCAGCCTCAAGCCCCTGGGCTCAAGCAATTCTCCCATCTTAGCCTCCCAGTAGCTAGGACAACAGGCACACACCACCAAGCCCAGCTAGTTTTTAAAATTTTTTGTGGAGATGGGGTCTTACTGTGTTGCCCAGGCTGGTCTTGAACTCTCGGTCTCAAGTGAGCCTCATGTGTCGGCCTCCTAAGTGCTAGGATTACAAGCATGAGCCACCACATATAATATTTAATTATATTATATTTAAGGTAATTAAATATTGGCCCAATATTTAATTATGGTAATGATGCTTCTTAAAAACCACTGTGAAAAGATGTCTTTAAACTTGAATTTTCTTAAGAGTGGAACAATTTTCAGTGCTGTATGATCCAACATTCCATATGTAAACTTTAAACTCTCTAACCTCAAAAATAATTCAGCTAATAAGGTGTATAATAATATATTTCCCCCGTTTTTTAAGAGTTTGTCCTCATATGCAATAAAATAGCTGTGTCTGCCAGAGGACATGAACATTGAGTTAACATTTATCAGACAGTGTTTTGTACTTACCTTCATTATATTTTGTGACAGTCCATTGTTCAAGTGTTAGGTTAATTACTTGAAACCCAAACCTACTTGCTTGAAGAATTTTCATTTTGAAGTACATCAGAGTCATTAATCACTGCACCTTTTGATCTCCTTTGAAAAACTTCCTAGCATTTATTTTTCTATTATCTCCCTCAATAAAAAGGAGCTACTTTTGTCCTGCCGATGCACGACCTGGTGTGTATCGCTCTATTTCTTGAATATATAGAATATACAAGTTTGGATTTGGAATTTGTCTTCAACATTCGCCCACTATTTGAAACTTATCCCTTTTTCCAATGTCTTCTTCCAAAAAGCAGCTTGATTTATTTATATAGCGGTTATTGCAGTTGTAGCATTTTAATTCCCTTTATCATCTTCTCTCTCCATTTGGGATGATGGGCAGAGGGACATTTGATGTTCCAGTTGATATCATAAGAGAATGTTGAAGAGCTAAGTAACTAAGGGCCATTCTTTACACAGAATCTATCCAGTTGTCAGGCTGTCCTCAGTCAGAGGGGTGTTGCTGTAGCTACATCCTCAACTATATCATAGCATTTAAAAAAAACTTGTCATTTAAAAACGATAAAACCAAATACTTAAAAGCACTCTGATGTTTACTTTGCTGAGCCTTACTGGTGATTTTGTTGTTTTATGGAATGCTGTAGAGGAGTCCATTGTTAATCACTTCCTAACCCTATAAAATATGTAACAAGCTGCTGAACAGAATGATGACAACAGAGAACGGAGTTTCATTTGAATTCATGCAAATGTGGAGGTTTCCCAGAAAGCCATTTTAAAAGTATGAGCCACATTTTGAAAATAAAACAAAGAATAACGCCTTGGAATAGAAATCCATAATGAAACCCATCTAATAGCTGAAAGATGACAATAAATTCTACGGGGAGAGCTTTCCATTTTCTGTTCCTTTTCAAATTCTAATATTAAATTCTATTAGTGGTCTGTATAAAATAATGAGACATGAAGCCCTGCTGGTATAAAACTGTTACTAATCTGTTACTTTGCGTAAGTTTTCACTCAAACTATTGTCTGTGGTCTTCTTATGAAGGATCTGTTACACGCTTTCTAGCTAAACAGATGAGATCTATTAGCTATTTCCTTTGAATGAATGGTGTTGGAATTTGCAGGCACTGCACTTCTTACAAGTTAGGAAGAGAAAGGGATTGCATACAAGGAAAACACGAGTATTTACCCCAGTTAGAGATCTGTGTTCTTATGTGAATTGATGTCCTTTTCCTCAGTTTCAGTATCACATTAAAGAAAAGGCAGAATGGTGTTTTTACTCTTATTTTAAAGACAGATGTATTAGAAAGTGATCACCTTCCTACATCCAAGTCATATCATTGTTTTACTTTCAACAATAGTAACAAGAAATTTATTATTTTTCTCCCCCATAAACTCTGATCTTATCCTTGTTTTACCTGTTTCACTTCATGGCGCCCCTTTTATTTCTTAGTCACATAGACTTACAATTTAAATCAGCTTTGATTCCTTTCTTCTCTTCGTATGTTTAAGCAGTTGCCAAGTTCTTTTCATTTATCTCTCATAATTTCTCTTATATTCATCTTTTTTTTCCATTCTCATTGCCAGCATCCTAATGTAGACCATTGTGGCCTCATGCCTAAATTATTACATCTTTAATTGATTTTTCCAACCTCCAGTTAATTTTCTTCTGATCCATCCTGAACATCATCACTAGATTTATCTTACTAAAACATGGCTTTTGTTAAACATAGCAATTTCAAAGTTTCAAAATGATTGCAATAGTAATTGAAGTTATTAATGTTGTTAAGAGACAGCATAGTATAGTGGCATACTGTATTGGCTTTGGAACTAGATATGGGTTGGAATCCCAGATTAATCCCCTAGTAGTGGTGTACTCTTGGGGACTGAGTTACTTGACCTTTTGGGGGGCGTAGGAATCCTCATTTGAAAATGGGGAGAATAATACAATAAGTCTTATAAAAATTAACCACAGTTTGTAAAATACATAGTTTAGTCACATCAATTAATGATAGTTATTATCAGTAGAAGTGTTGTTCCTGTTGTTGTTATCTGTGAGGACAAAATGGAGAAATGGAACAGAGAGTAGAGGATGGAACCAGGTAGAATAGTTCCAATTAAAAGCATTAAGTAAAAGAGCTCTTCTACATTGGAAGGGCTGAGGACTTTTTAAAGTTTCCAAAGAATGAGGACTTTAAAAAATTTGTAGTTCTTAAGATGCTCACACTGTAAAATATATCAGAGTCTTCTCTCCTCAAGTACACTACAGACAATATTTTTCAGGTACATGAACTAAAACTTTGCAAACCCAAGGATCAATGACCACTGGTTTTGATTATTAGAAATTTGATGGTTACTTTTCAGAGTGCAGTTCATAGAACAGTCAGTGTCAGATGGGAATGAAAAAGAGAGGTGGATGGAACAGAAATTATCAAGGATGAATCAAGACTTGGCAACAAATACCAGTAGTAAACATGGCAGTTGGGTACTATCATCGTCTTCGTATGTGGTCACCACCATCCTCGTTCTATAGAAGAAAGAGGAGTGTACTCTTTTGCCTTCTCTTCTGCAACAATGTTTGCCATTTTCAAACAGTATTAAGATATGCATTTAAGGTGAGTGGGAGTTATAAGAGGTAACAATGGGTACTGTCTGAGACAATTGTTTGTAAAAATTGCTTGTTACCTGAGAACGCTGAAAGAAAATGTCAGTTACTCATAAGTTAGTTTGAGTCAAGGTTTATCAGACCTTCTTGTCTAAGCACTGTGCTAGGACTACAGTGATAGAGATGAGCACCTGTCTTCAAAGAACTTGCACTTTAGTAAGCACAAAATATCTACATTTATTCATTGAGCAAATATTTGTCAAGTTATGTTTATAACACAGTATGTGGCTGGGCAATGAGAATAAAATGGGGAATGAGAAAGAGATCCTTCCCTCAAAGTATTTATAGTGATAGGTGACTATTATTAACTCTAGTGTGCAGTAACAAGTTCCGTTGGCGTGGTACAAAGTAGTGGTACACAGGTTTAGAGTATTCGGGGATCATATGTGATTGGAAAAGCAGAAAAGAATCACTTATTCATTTTAGCTCATCTTGAAGGAATGGATAGACTTTCAATAGAGAAGAGGTTAGTGAAACCTGAGTGAGGGTAAGTTTCTCACAGAGGCAACAAACAAAGTGATGAAAGCAGAGAAACTATCTGGACACCCCAGTGATATTAGAGGATAAGTGATAGATGAAGCTTCAAAGGTCAACTAGTCTAGTTATTAATCTTGAGTGTACATTAGAATCACCTGGAGACCTTGTTAGAATGCACATTCCCAAGCATTGTCCCTTTCTGAGTCATGGAACCCGGAGAGTGATTCAGGAACTTGCATTATTTTCTGAACTTCTATTATTTGCTAAATTTACATTTTTTTATAAGTTGGTGGTTAATTCAGTTTGTCTTTGAACGACACTTAGAGAAGCTCTAACCTGATCCGGACATTCATTTAGTACTTAAATCTCTCTCTAAGCATCTCTGCTAAGTAGTTGTCTCCCTGTTGCCTGAACTGGGACTTTGTCGTCGTCTTCTTTTTTTTTTTCTTTCTTTCTTTTTAATTGACCCATAAAATTGTGTGTATTTATCATGTACAACATGATGTTTTGAAGTATTATACTTAGTGGAATAGTAGATCTAGCTAACTAATGCATTACCTCACATAGTTATCATTTTTGTAGTGAGAACACATAACGTCCACTCTCTCAGTGTTTTTCAAGAATGCCATAAATTGTCGTTAGCTGTAGTCACTGTACTGTACAGTAGATGTCTTGAACTTATTCTAACTGTAAATATGTATTCTTTGACCAACATTTCCCCTTCTCCTCCTCCCTGCTAAATACCGCAACCTCTGGTAATCACCATTTCACTCTGTACTTCTATTTGATCAACTTTTTTAGATTCCACATATGAGTGAGATCCTGCAGTATTTGTCTTTCTGGCCTGGCTTATTTCATTTAACATAATGTTCTTCAGACTTATCCAAATAACAGGATTTCCTTCTTTTTATGGCTGAATAGTATTCCATTTATATATCTATCTATATCACATTTTTTAATCCATTCATTCATTGATGGACACTTAGGTTGATTCCATATCTTGACTATTATGAATAGTGCTGGAATGAACATAGGAGTGCAGAAGGAGCTTTTTAGTTTTATGTAATCCCATTTGTCTACATTTATTTACCCTTGTTGGCTATGCTTTTGAGGCCATACCTAGAAAATCATTGCCCAGACTAATGTCATGGAGCTTTCCGCCTCTGTTTTCTTCCAGTAGTTTTATCATTTCAGGTTTTACATCTAAGTCTTCAATCCATTTTGAGTTGATTTTTATCTTTTTTTTTTCTTTTTAAAAAATATAGAGATGAGGTCTCACTATGTTGCCCAGGCTGGTCTTGAACTCCTGGGCTCAAACAATCCTCCTACCTTGGCCTCCCAAAGTGTTGTGATTACAGGCATAAGCCACTGCATCCAGCTGAGTTTATTTTTATATATGGTGAGAAATAAGGATCTAATTTCATTCTTCTGCGTGTGGATATCTAGTTTTCTCAGCATCATCTTTTTTTAAGAGACTGCCCTTTCCCCATTGTATATTCTTGCCACTTTTGTCGCAAATTCTTTGGCTGTAAATGTGTGGATTTATTTCTAGGGTCTCTATTCTGTTCACTAGTCTATGTGTCTATTTTTATGCCAGTACCATGCTGTTTCGGTTACTGTAGCTTTGTAGTATATTTTGAAGTCAGGTAGTGTGATGCCTCCAGCTTTGTTCTTTTTGCTCAAGATTGCTTTGTCTATTCCAGGTGAGAATCTGTCTTTTGAGGCAGCCTATTCTTTGTTTGAGTAGGCTTGCTGCTTAGAAATCTTTTTCCTTTTATCGAGCTGAAATTTCTCTGTCTCTTCTACCTGTGATTTTAGCTCTTCCCCCTTGAAAAACAGTGACCGGGTTTTTCTTTTATGAGAGCCCTTCAAGTGTTGGAAGGCCTCTCTTCTGTAAGCTGAACAGATGCAGGTCCTCACTTGTTTTGGTTTTGAGTTCTTTCTTTGTCCTAAACACTTGCCTCTGAGTGCATTCCAGTTTTTTTATAACCTTTGTAAAGTGTAGCACCCAGAACTAAACACTATTACTGCATGGTCTCTGAGTTGTAATTGAATAGTACCCAGATGGGCCGTGTGGTTATATCAATTATTTTCTCATATGGTCCTCATAAATACTATAATGGAACTCTGGGGACAAGGGGCTGAATGGAATAACCTTTATTAAGAGATTATATGCCAGCAAAAGGGGCCGGGTGCGGTGGCTCATGCCTGTAATCCCAGCACTTTGGGAGGCCGAGGCAGGCAGATCACTTGAGGCCAGGAGGTGGAAACCAACCTGGCCAACATGGCAAAACCCCGTCTCTACTAAAAGTACAAAAATTAGCCAGGCATGGTTGCACACGGCTGTAATCCCAGCTACTCAGGAGGCTGAAGCACAAGAATCGCATGAACCCAAGAGGTGGAGGTTGCAGTGAGTTAAGATTGCACCACTGCACTCCACCCTGGAGTGCAGAAACAAAGCGAGACTCTGTCTCAAAAAAAGAGAGGGATGATATGCAAGCAAAAAAAGAGTGGGATAGGAACTGCCCTTTAGTGTGCTTGGCAGCTGTCAGCTGCTAAATTTTAGAATGGAATATAATAAGCTAGAATACTGTCTTTGTCCTTTTTCCTTCCATGTTTAATTTTACTCTGTACCTTGGCTTACAAACATATTTATCTCCTACCTTCATCTTCCCTCTTACATTGCATTCTTTCTCCCCTCTCCTTCTCTTTCTTTTACCTTTCCTTTCCTCATTTGATAAGGATTTTGCATGTGTAAGGTTAGATAAGTTATCTGTGCTTTCCCCTCATTCCAGGTACTTTCAGGTGGGACAAAATGATACACTATTGTGGAGAATTTTGGTTGCAGAAGAGGGGCTTTGGCTGGGGATGAAGCAAAGTTTGCCATTTTCGTCCCTTTGGTTCCTCCTGTATGTCCCTTGACACACCCTGATTACTGTAGCAAGGCTTGAGCTCTGGAGTTAACCAGAGCTGTGACTGAACAAGCTGAATTTAAACCATAAATTGCCTTTTGGAGAGTTATGTGAATATAGGTCCAGAGATCCGTTGTAAAGCTATTGAATGAGGACCAAACAATGTCCACGTATCCTATGACTGAAACTTTAATTTACTTTTTGTATCCCACCAGCTTCTTTAAGTTTACCCTGGAAAAGCTTAAATATCAATCGTGTTAAGATGGGATATTTTTCTGACATGATAAACTATATCGTACAGCCTTCTTCCAATAAAGAGGCTGGTGAATAGGGAAAAAGAAGGAAGAGATACAGCGTTCTTTCTTCTTCTCGAGGCAGGCAGCTGTGTATTTTTTCTTGCTTTGTAATCTTAGTTATTGAGAAAAGATGTCTAGTAATTAGCTCTTTCGTGTCAAAGTTCAGTATGATGGCACAGACTCTGTACTGTAACATCCTTGAATTTTTCCACTTTCTTGCTCTTTAGCAACATGCTAAATTGTTGATGACTGTTAGAGCTCTTGTTTCTTCTCCTGCTGGTGTTTTTCTTCTAGAATAAGGATGTCAGTGCGCTTTACATGAACTCAGTCACAGTTTCCAAATATTACTAATGTTTAAGGTTCTTTTTGACTTTGCTGAATTATTTGCAATGTCTTTTGTTCGTTGCTTGTTACATCAGGTGGTTGAAAAGTCCCGTGAGCCTCTTCTCATTTTTCTGATCCCAAAATTGACAGCCAAATTGTAACGAATTGCTATATACAGTGACCGAAATTCTGTATCTCTAATGGATGGGCCATGCATGTTTCCATGCTGACAAACCAGCAGGATTTTTTTGAGTCTTCACTCTACTGCAGGATTTTCTTTCAGTACTAGCCAACATTTACAGATCTTGATATATTTTCATTTACTTGCTAAACAACAAAAACTGTGGTCAAGTACTCTTGGCAAAAATCTAGGCAATGACAATTGTTTGGTGAGCTGTGCAATGCCATTAAAGCAGAAAAATATGAATGTCGCATTGAAGAATTATTAGTACTGATTTTTTTTTAAACCAAGGAGTTTTGAGGATCATTCAGACTTTCTAATTAGCCATGTGTACAGGAATTTTGCCTGCCCTGGTTTAATTTGTCTAGATTTGTATGCAGGGTTTCACTTTAGGACTTTGCAGTACGTGCTAGAGAGATTGATCCTGCTCTGCCTAGCTATTTAGTGTAGTATAGTGAGCATTGGCTTTGACGTCCAACAAACTGGGTTCAAGTTCAACTATATGACCTTAGGTAAGCTACTTATTTAAGCCTTAATTTCCCTGTCTGTAAAATATGGCTAAAGCTCGACCCTGCCCCATAATTCTTGCCAGGATTAGGTGAAATCATAAATGTAAAAATTTATATCAGTGCCTGGCATAGAGTTACCACTCAATAAATGGCAAGTATCAGTGGTGACTAGGGCCGTTCCATGAAACAATGGGAAATACGAGTGGACATGCCAAAATAAGGGGAGAGGGAGAAAGGGGCAGGGCATGCCTTGTGAAATGAATGTGAAAACACATGACAGAAACAAAAGTGAACAGCTACCTCACAGTCCACTGGTAGAGACAGACTCTCAACAAATCCTTATAAAACTAGTTGATTAGGGCAACCCATTTCTCCGGGACCCCTCTCTGCCTCAGAGAGCTATTCTCTTTCTTTTGCCTATTAAACTTCTGCTCTTAACCTCACTCTTAAAAAAAAACAAAAACCTAGTTGTTTAATTATGATTACCTACGCTACATGGCAGAAGTACAGGGTGCATTTAAAGAGGCTACCTTTCTGTGGTCAGTCTCTTGTGATGGTTTACACTGACTAAATGTACTGTGTCTTCAGCTGCCCACATACTTCTGCTAGAAAGTGGCAAGTTCGCAGTTATCTGAGCCATGTGAGTGGAGCCCTCACTACTCACGTGTCTCACTTTTTGTTTTGCTCTAATCTTTTACCCTTGGGTTCAGTGAGAACTTTCCTCAGAGGACCAGTAAGGCCTCTGTCTAGGGGGGATATAAATTGCATTACAAACATTTAATATACTCTTTCAACTGCCATCTAAATTATGTGCTTCTAGAAATGAGTTTTCTAATTTCTTTTCCTTTTCAGCAGTACTTGGCATGATATTCTATATTTAACCTCTCAATAACTTATATTAGCCAAGAGATAAGCATGTGGCCTTTTGTCCTTCCCACCATACTCATCTTGCCAGATTATATGGTAACGGTATCAATACAAATGTCTTCTGGAATTGTAAATTCCACATACTCATTTTTAAGTTCTGATGATGACATTTTTTATTTCAATATGTAGTCATTTAGCCATTTTTCTTTTTCAGTTCATGTCTGTATTTAATGAAAAAACTGTGATGATACAGATAACGCAAAAAGAAGATTTTTTTAACAAGTCTATTTTAGGAATGTCTTTCATAAACAGATAGAATCGCCCATATTTTTGAATGCGTAATACTACAGAATAATAAAATGATAATACTAGACAGTCTGACTCGGAGGAGACTTCGCTGGGTTACACTAACTCTCTTTCAGACTGACACATCTTACATTAACTTGATAGCCACTGGTTGGTCACTTCCCTTCCTGGTAGACTTTGACTTTCTCCAGCCTTTTATTAAACTCTTCAGATTAACTCTGGTCAAATATGAGGGTAGGCAACAGAAAAATAGTTAAGACCAAGGAATCCTATCCAGATTTTCTCTCCTATGGATTGATTAAGAAAGTAATAGCCTGCAGATGTTACTATATCAGTCAGAATAGGCTAGGTTATACTGTAGTTACAGACCACTCTAAAAATCTTAGTGCCGTATTTCTCACTCATACAACAAATTCAGTAAGAATTGGTAGGGTCTTTGTTCATTGTTGTCACTCAGGGACCCACGCTGACAGAGACTCAATACATGCTTCCATGATCACAGAGTCAGGGGAAAAAGAGCTCTAGAGGGTCTCAGTCTAGCAATTCAATATTCCAGCTCAGACAGGACTCCTGCCACTCCTGCTCACAATTTACATGGCCCCAGCCAGCCAAAGAGGAATAGGAAGTTTAGTCTTCCATGTGTCCAGAAGGAAGAGAACTGGATCTAGGTATCAGTAAGTAGAAATAATGACTCTAATTATGTATGAATAAATGAATAAATCTTCTTTTAGTGAAAAGTTACCATGGGGGCAAGTAGCTTTTTCGCACTGTATTTGACAAGTCAGCCCATTTCCATAAAGCTGTTTTAACATTTAAATTGTGGCATACACATAATATAAAACCAAGTAATAATAATAGTAGCCAACACCAATATAACAGTCTGTATAATCCTCATAGCAGCCCTATGAAAAAGGTACCCTTTTTATCCCCATTTTATAGCTGTGGAGTCTGAAGCACAGAGGGGTTAAGTAAGAAGCCCAAAATCACATAATTAGTAAGTAGCAAAGCCAGGATTTTAACTCGGGTGGTCTGGCTCCAGAGTCCAAGCTCATAATCATTAGGCTGTAGGATACTTTACATTTTTTCACAACAGACCATTTTCCTTATTAATATTTGTTAACTAATTATTCTATATGCTATAAGAAAGACTCCAGTTCTCTAGAGGAGGAGAATTGAAGTTATTGCAGTGAGCTGGACTAAGTAACCAGGAAATTTCCATCCAGCCATATGATTCTTTTATGATTCTGGAGTAAGTTCACAAAATACTTATCAAGCGTGCCAGGCACTGTGCTGACTCTAGGAATTTACTGTAGTGAATAACACAGACATGACTGATCCCTGTTCTCAGAGTATTTGTTCCCATGAAATAGTCATTGAAGGAAAGCACAAAATGTCCAATGAAGGCACATGGCCAGGGGATTTAACCTCTTCTAGATGGTTAAGCCTGGCTCTTTGTCATTAGAGCTGAGGAAATAAGGAAAGGCGAAAAGGTATGGATAAAGAACATCCAGCACTTAGTGAGCAGGTACCCAGTGTGAAGAACTGGGAGAAGCCTGTTAAGAACAGAGCACAGAGACCAAAGGCAAGAGCAGATTAGGTAACATTGATGCAGGCTGTAGAGGCAGGAAACCACTTAAGCAGGGGAATGACACAAGCAGATTTGTGTCTTTCAAAACTGCTCCGTTTTGAAGAATCATGCCCCTGGGCAGAGGTGTGGAGTGGATTAGAGGGAACTCAGAGTGGACGGGGAGACCAGTAAGGAGACTGTGCAGTAATTTTGGTGAGAGAAGAGATGCTAGCTAGGAGGCTAAGGTCGTAGCAACAGGGGCAGGAGATGTAAATAGATTTGAGAGATTTAGAAGGAAGCCAGTTTAGGACTTGGTGATTAATTGGATGTGTGCATGTGGGTAAGAGGTGGAAATGAGTGAGCGAGAGAAAGAGAGAGAGAGACAGAGTGTGTTCAGGGCCAACTTCCTGATTTCTGGCTTGAGCAGCTGACTGTTTGCTAATCCCTATAATGAGTGAGAATGGTGGAGAAGCTATTTTGGAGGAGAGAGGAGGTGGTAGCACTGTATGCCCTTTATAGTGGGAAATTGGGAAATATGAGTGGATATGCCAGAATATGGGGAGAATGAGACAGGGGCAGGGCATGCATTGTGAAATGAACACGAAAACACATGACAGAAACAAGTGAACAGTTAGGTGGTAACACATCTGTAGGCATTGAGGTGTGGGAAGTTGAGCCAGGGAAAACATATTCTCACCCCTTCATCTAGAAGCAGGACCAGCCTAAACTAATCTTAAGTGTGTTATATATTGGCTTCAGAGGACATTTGTCTGTCAGTGTCAGGGTTTCAGTCTCTGTTGTTTCCCCCCACAGCAGCCTGAATTTTTCTTCTCTGATAAAGTTAGTATAGAATTCTAGTTTTGTTTGTTAAATTGTTTATGTGGTCCATTGTGTTACAAAGTCATACCACCACAATCCATTTGCCTGCCAAGTCAATATTTGCTTCACAAACATAGGAGAAATGAAGATGATTCTGTCTAGCTTGAGTTTCTTACAATTTTTTTTTTAAAAATCCTTGATCCTTTTATGTTTAAGAGCACAAATGGGCCGGGCACGGTGGCTCACACATGTAATCCCAGCACTTTGGGAGGCTGAGGCGGGCAGACCACCTGAGGGTCGGGAGTTCGAGACCAGCCTGACCAACATGGAAAAACCCCTATCTACTAAAAATACAAATTTAGCTGGGCATGGTGGCACATGCCTGTAATCCCAGCTACTCGGGAGGCTGAGGCAGGAGAATCACTTGAACCTAGGAGGCAGAGGTTGCGGTAAGCTGAGATTGCGCCATTGCACTGCAGCCTGGGCAACAAAAGTGAAACTCCATCTCAAAAAAAAAAAAAAAAAAGAGTACAAATGAGTGTTCTATATGACCTCCAACTTTCCTTCTTCACAGGAGGGACATCTGTTGTTAAACAGTGTGGACTGAGTGAAGCTTCTGGGGTCATCGTATTAACTTCTTTGGGTGTATTCTTCCTCTCCATGTACTTAGTACTTCTGTTTTTTATTTTAAATATATATATATAGTAAGACTCTTTTGTTTTTTGAGATGAAGTCTCGCTCTGTTGCCCAGGCTGGAGTGCAGTGGCATGATCTTGGCTCACCGAAACCTCTGCCTCCCAGGTTCAAGCAATTCTCCTGCCTCGGCCTCCCAAGTAGCTGGGACTACAGGCAGGCACCACCATGCCCGGCTAATTTTTATATTTTTAGTAGAGATGGGGTTTCACTATGTTGGCCAGGCTGGTCTCGAACTCCTGACCTCATGACCTGCCCACCTCAGCCTCCCAAAGTGCTGGGATTACAGGTGTGAGCCACTGCACCCAGCCCAGACTTTGTTATTATAGGAATTCACAGACAAAATGTTGCCCCCACAAAACACCAATGGAGTCTAACAAAAACTGTCTCACCAACATCAGCATTATGAAGGCACTGTGATTTTGTTATATGTATTTCTGTGCAATCTAGTACTGGGAAGCTATTCTCTCTTGCTGCAGTTTTGCCTAGTCCCTTAAAATAGGAACTTTTACCATCTCGGGAATTTTGGGAGGAAGGCTTCATGCATAAGAGAGGGGCTGTAGAACCAGACTGGGTTCTCTCTCAGCTCTGTACTTTCTAGTTGTATACCTTTAGGTATAACTGTATGACTTTAACTTTTGTTTGGGCCATATGTAAAATTGGACTGTTGATAACATCCACTTCATAGGTTGTTGTCAGGAATAATGAGGTAATATATGTAAAGCACTTAGAATAGTATCTGGCACACAGTAAAAGCTCAATATGCCAGCTATTATTGCTTTCTTAATATCTCCCAGAGGCTGGGTGTGGTGGCTCGTGCCTTTAATCCAGTGCTTTTGGAGGCCAAGGTGGGAGGATCACTTGAGCCCAGGAGTGTAAGACCAGCCTGAGCAACAAAATGAGATCTGTTTCTATGAAAAATTTTTTTTTTAACTAGCCAGGCATGGTAGCGTGTGCCTGTAGTCCTAGCTACTCCAGAAGCTGAGGTGGGAACATCTCAGGTGTTCAAGGCTGCCGTGAGCCATGATTGGCTCGCGTTGTCCAGCCCGGGCGACAGACTGAGACCCCTTCTCTAAAACAAAAACATCTCCTAGGACAAGGTGATAAGTTTCTTCTCTTTAACTCTCTATAGCATCTCATATAGGATTCTGTATTCAAAAGCCTCCTGCAACCACCTCCCCATCCCCAAATTTGTGGGAATTGGCAAACAAATGGGGAGGGACTAGGTCCCAACAAAGGATCTACTACCACCCAAGAGAACACATTCTTAGCCCTTCACCTAGAAGCAGGACCTCTAAACTGGCCCTTTTCGGGACACAGGCTACCTTGGCCAGTAGCCCCACAACACTTTGGGCCTGGAATTGTGTCATCCAGTGTTTCTGTGCTCCTTAGAAGGTTTCTCTTTTACCTTAGTGTTGGCCCTAAGTTCTATGAAATTTACCCTCGGGGTTGTGATTCTCTTTATTGCCTTCATAGACAGTCACCCAGCTTCTCCACTTCTCCACAGGGTGTTTCTGGGAAGCATATGATAAAATGGATTATGTTTTCCTAGAGGAAAAGTATAAGTGCAAATTACTTTGCTAACAGTACTCAATATCAAAAAAAATTCTAGATTTGGCCAATGCTGTATTAGAAAACCCAGATCCTGGCTCCCTGACCAGTGTTATATCTACTATAGCTTATTATCTGTGCTTTAAAAGTTTTATAAAATATACATAAATGTTTAATTAATATATGTGGTACAGAAGACCCTAATGCATTATAAAGTAGACATTCAACACATTAAAATATGTCTATTATGCCATAAATTTGACATACCTAAAAGTAATATGTTACTATAATATACACTAAACATTTAATTAACATTAGTGTTGCTTGCTTTTTACAATTGTAAGGGACTTGGTGGAAGAATTTAAAAAGCTTCTCTAAGAATGTTTGAAAAAGAAAGTTGTCCAGAAATGGTTGTGTTCTCTCTGAAACCTATTGCAAACAGGCCTCCCCTCATCTTACACCCTCAAACTGCCATTGTCAAGGTCACCAATTATTACCACAGTGCTGAGCCCAGTAGTCTCTTCCGAGTCCTTGTCTTGCTTCACTTAGCAGCAGCACTGGATTCAGTTGTTAGCACCCTGCTCCTTGAAAGATGTCATTTACTTGACTTCCAGGACAACTCTCTTCTGTGGTTTCCTCCTGTCCCACTGGCTGTTTCTACTTAGTGCATTTTGCCAGTTCCTCTTTATCCTCCAACCTCTAAAGCTGAAGTGCCTTGGCCTTCATCTGTGACCCTCTTTTCTTTTCTATACATACGCATGCTCAAATTTGGTGATCTCAATCAAGTCTCAAGGGCTTTAAACTACATCTATGCTGAACACTCCCAAATCTATCCAGCTTGGACTTCCTTGAACCCCAGCTTCATAAATTCAGTGGCCTACTTGACACTTTTACTTGAATGTTTAATAGGAATGTGAAACTTAACATAAAGCCATACTCCTGAGCTAGCCTCTACAATCCTCCATCTTCTGCAGTCTTCAGGAGTTTGCTAGGTAGTAATTCCAATGTTTTGCTTAGGCCATCATTCTGTCATATCCCTCATCTAGTCTGCCAGCAAGTCCTGTTAGTTCTTACCTTCAGAATATTTCCAGAACGTGGAACAGTAGCATATGCCAGTAGTCCCAGCTACTCAGGAGGTTGAGGAGGGAGGATCTCTTGAGCCCAGGAGTTTGAGGCTGCAGTGAGCTGTTAAAATTGAAGCCCAAATTAAAAGTCACAGTTGCGGCCAGGTGTGGTGGCTCATGCCTATAATCTCAGCACTTTGGGAAGCTGAGGAAGGCGGATCATTTGAGGTCAGGAGTTCGAAACCAGCCTGGCCAACATGGTGAAATCCCGTCTCTACTAAAAATTCAAAAATTAGATGGCCATGGTGATGGGTGCCTGTAATGCCAGCTACTCGGGAGGCTGAGGCAGGAGAATCACTTGAGCCCGGGAGGCAGAGGTTGCAGGGGGCAGAGATTGTGCCACTGTACTCCAGCCTGGGCAACAGAGTGAGACTCTGTCAAAAACAAAACAAAACAAAACAAAAAACAGGCTGGGCACGGTGGCTCATGCCTGTAATCTCAGCACTTTGGGAGGCCGAGGTGGGCAGATCACTGGAGGTCAGGAGTTCGACAGCAGCCTGACTAACATGGTTAAACACCACCTCTACTGAAAATACAAAAAAAATTAGCCGGGCATGGTGGCACATGCCTGTGATCCCAGCTACTTGGGAGGCTAAGGCAGGAGAATCATTTGAACCTGGGAGGTGGAGGTTGCAGTGAGCTGCTGAGATTGTCCCATTGCACTCCAGCCTGGGTGACAAAAGCAAAACTCCATCTCACCAAAAAAAAAAAAAAAAAAAAAAAAAGTCGGTTGCTACACGAACCTACAAGACCCCACATTATCAGGTGTCCTGTCTTCTCTTGGACTGTCTTACTATACTCTCTTCCTTGTTTTCTTCACTCCAGGACATGCTTTGCTGTTCTTGAACACACAAAGGATAGACTTTTGCTGCAGGACTTGCCGTTCCCTCTGTTGGCAGCTTTTTTCTCCAGATATCTTCATGGCTTATTTCCTCACTCCCTTCAGGCCTCCACTTCTATTCCATTTTCTTAGTAAGGCCTTAGTAAGGCCAAACACCCATCTTCCTTCTGTTTTGTTTTTCTGCATAGTATTGATCACCACATAACCAAATATATTTTACTAATTTATTTTGTCTTTTTAATCTGTTGTCTCTATCTTTCCCCACTAAAATGAAGCTCTGTAGCACCTAGAACTGTACCTAGTACATAGTAAATGCTCAATAAATATACTTGTAAGATTGAAAGAATGAACTTTCACCCTTTTGTGTAGTTTCCAAAGGAAAGGAATCTGTCCATTTAATTGAGACCTAAATGACTGAAAGGTTTACTTCCAAGTAGTGTTGAAAATGTTGCCTTGTTGGTAGAAACAGGAGATATTTTGATTAGTACTTTTTATTTCTTCCTCCACTGAACTCATGCACTGTCCCGTCACTCCCATGCCTCTGCCAGAATTATAATTATCTACTTGCCATCTTAGTTCTGAAAGGCTATCAGCTATGCTCTGCACCTTGTACCATTTCTCCACTTCAGTGGTTTTTCTGCTGCCCAGGCTTATGCTGAGGATCCAAAGTATGTGAAAGCAGTTTTTTATGTACTAAATTGCCATAAGCTGCAATCCAGTAGTAGTCCCTTCCTTCCTTCCTTCCTTCCTTCCTTCCTTCCTTCCTTCCTTCCTTCCTTCCTCCCTCCCTCCCTCCCTCCCTCCCTCCCTGCCTCCCTCCCTCCCTCCCTCCCTCCTTTCCTCCTTTTCCTCCTTTCCTCCTTCCTTCCTTTTTTTTTTTTCCTGTTTGGCCTTACTGAATCAAGTAGTAGTATTCTTCAAGCTAGATCCTTTCTACAGATGTTTTCAGGCTTCAGTCAGTGCTGTTGATGTGGGTGAAAATATCCTCGCTTCGTATCCCAGGAGATCCCTGGGTTTTGGAACCAGTAGCTTTGTTTAAATTAGAATTCCATCATCAATACTTACATAGCTCTATGTGACCTTGAAACGATTTCTTCAAATCTGAGACTGAGTCTGACATGTCACCTTTCAACATAGGTTACTTTCCTTTTCCTTTCTTTCCCCTTTTCGTTTTGTTTTCCCATTCCCTACCCAGAAAAAAGACTTGACCACTGGATTTTTCAAAGCCTAAATACAGAGATCCTATTTGAACACTGTCCCCTGCTTAAAAATTGTATTTTAGTTTACTCTTGAACATTTCAGTATAATCTTCGACCTTAATTATCATTAATGAAACCTTCTTCTCTACGTGAACTCTGTACTAAGCAGAAAGCCTGGAATCTTTACAAGCATTACAGAGTAAGACAGATATGTCTTGGGTATAAGATTAAAGATGAAACACATCAGAAAACATGTGGAAAGGGCATTACAGTTTTCACAGTCTTTCTCAAAATGTCTTTCTTTTTCAAAGAAATAACAATAAACCCAGAAAAAGACATATATTATTTTCACATGTCTTATTTTCAGTGAATAGAAGTAAAAATTAATAATAATGGGAAAAGAACATGAATCCAGATAAGGTGTTTGCATCGTCCTGTATTTTTCTTCCTCTGAAAACTGTTGTGAGCTGGCAAATCCTGCAGTTGATAAACTCCAGAGCCATGGGGGACAGGGGTAATATACTCACTAGGACCACCCCGCTTCTCTATTGTCAGGAGTTACCAGCTGCCGTGACCCTCCCTTCGCTACCCTGAGGCAGTGGCGCACATCCAGGGGAGCTTTGTCATTAGCATCTTTAGTGTCCGCCTATCTTTGTGTCACGTTGACCTTTCGATCTTGAAAATATTCACGTGATCACAGTTGACTCTGTATTTATGTATTCATACTCCTTAAGCCTTAGGTTTATTGTAATTCATATTAATTAGATGCTTAATATGCATTATCACCAACCCAGCCCTTTTTGATACTGTGTTTGATTGTGCATCATTAGGAGGATAAGGGAAAAACTGGCTTGCTTTAGATATCACAGAAAGCCAGGAAAAAGCTGAGTGATTGAAGAGTGGTGCACATATACATATTCCTATGACTACAACTGTCATCGTTGTAGACTTGTAAATTTATAGCACTTCCTGTTTACAGACACTGAGAGAAGCTCACTCTGTGACTTGAATAATGCTGACAACCATCAGTCAGAGATGCTGTTCTTACTGGGGGTAAAGCCGGGGAGTTGGGAGTGCAAGCAAGGCATTCAAACCTGTCCGCTCCCTTCTTTTTATGAAAAACCCCTTGAATGAGAAAGCTGATGTCAACATATATTCAAATTAGAATTTGGGCCAGGTGTGGTGGCTCATGCCTGTAGTCCCAGCATTCTGGGAGGCCAAGGCAGGCAGATCACCTGAGGTCAGGAATTTGAGACCAGCCTGACCAACAGGGTGAAACCCCGTCTCTACTAAAAATACAAAAATTAGCTGGGCGTGGTTTCGCACGCCTATAATCCCAGCTACTCAGGAGGCTGAGGCAGGAGAATTGCTTGAACATGGGAGGCAGAGGTTGCAGTGAGCTGAGATCGTGCCATTGCACTCCAGCCTGGGCAACAAGAGTGAAACTCCGTCTCAAAAAAAAAAAAAAAAAAAAATTAGAATTGGGGTAGCTATTATTGCTTCATTAGTTTCACATACAGAAGATTCTATAGCCCTTCTTCTCAGTGTTGGACAATGAAGTATTTATAGAAAGTAGAGTGGGAGATTTGGATTTAAGACAGGAAATTGGAATGTGTCTTTTTGGGTGTTCCTCATTCTACTGCTTATGTTGACTGTGGGCAGGAATCTTTACCTCTTAACTTCATTTTTTGCATTTAATGAAATGGTACTTTCTATTTATCTACTTATTGGTACTAGGCAGATTCTGTATAACTTTCAGTTTCAGGATACTTAGGAATTTATGACATTTCATGATTTTGCTCCATATTGTTAACTTTGTACTTAGAATGTTGATATTGAATGTCCCCTTGGGCCTGTGGTTATACCAGTATACTCTCTGGGCTGGGTGCAGTGGCTCATGCCTGTAATTCCAGCACTTCGGGAGGCCGAGGCAGGCGGATCACTTGAGGTCAGGAGTTTGAGACCAGCCTGGCCAACATGATGAAACTCCATCTCTACTAAAAATACAAAAGTCAGCCGGGCACAGTGGCAGGCACCTGTAATCCCAGCTACTCGGGAGGCTGAGGCAGGAGAATCGCTTGAACCCAGAAGGTGGAGGTTGCAGTGAGCCAAGATCATGCCACTGCACTCCGGCCTGTGCTATAGAGTGAGACTCAGTCTCAGAAAGAAAGAAAGAAAAAGAAAGAAGGAAGGAAGGAAAGAAAGGTAGGTCTGTGAGTTTTTTTGGTGCAAAAGTTGGCTGTTTTTTCTTTTCTAGTGTGTTCTAGATTTTAAGAACACAACTTTAACCATGCTTTTCTTTTTTTCACTGCAACCTCTGCCTCCCAGGTTCAAGCAATTCTCTGCCTTAGCTTCCTGAGCAGCTGGGATTACGGGCACCGCCACCACATCGGGCTAATTTTTGTATTTTTAGTAGAGATGGAGTTTTACCATATTGGCCAGTCTGGTCTTGTGCCATAAACCTAAGCCTGGTCATTCTGATAGAGTAGCCTGCATTAGTCTACTGAGGATATGAAACATAGGGAATATTAGCAATTAACTTCCCCCCCGCCCCCCGAGACAGAGTCTTTCTCTGTCGCCCAGGCTAGAGTGCAATGGTACAATCTCAGCTCACTGCAACCTCTGCCTTCCAGGTTCAAGTTATTCTCCTGCTTCAGCCTCCCGAGTAGCTGGGATTACAGGCATGCGCCACCATGCCTGGCTAATTTTGTATTTTTAGTAGAGACAGGGTTTCTCCATGTTGGTTAGGCTGGTCTCGAACTCCCAACCTCAGGTGATCCACCTGCCTCGGCCTCCCAAAGTGTTGGGATTACAGATGTGAGCCACCGTGCCCAGCCAAATACACGATTTCATATAAGGGACTTGGGCATCTGCAGATTTTGTTATCTGCAGGGGTCCTGAAACCAATCTCCAGTGGATACTGAGGGACTGTAGTATACATATATCTGTCTATATAAAACAACTAAAACAAAATTTAATGCGTAATCACAAATTTCCTGCATGATAGACTACTACTAGGGAGAGTGTGTAAGAGAAAGCTATTTGAATTTGAATTCAGTCTTTTGTTGACAAAAAGAGTCAAACTATGTAAAATATTTGAAGAGATTTATTCTGAGCCAAATATGAGTGACCATGGCCCGTGACACAGCCCTCAGGAGACCCTGAGAACATGTGCCCAAGGTGGCTGAGGTGCAGCTTGGTTTTTTATACATTTTAGGGAGGCATGAGACATCAAATACATTTAAGAAATACAATGGTTTGGTCCAGAAAGGTGGGACAACTCAAAGCGGGCCTGGGAGGTGTTCCAGGCTATAGGTACATTTAAACATTTTCTGGTTAACAGTTGAGTTTGTCTAAAGACCTGGGATCAATAGAAAGGAAATATTCAGGTTAAGATAAAAGATTGTGGAGACCAAGGTTCTTTTGAAGTCTCATAGTGGCTGACCTTAAAGACAATAGATGACGAATGTTTCCTATTCAGACCTTTAAAAGGTGCTAGACTCTGTTTATCTCTTCAGGGTTGGGAGAGCCTGGAAGAAAAAGATCTAGCTATGTTCATAGAGATTCTTTACAGATGCAAATTTTGCTCCACAAATTTTTTTTGCAGGGCCATTTCAGAATATGGCAAAGAAACTTGGGGTAAAATATTTTTATTTTCTTCTTTGTCACATAATGCTATACCAGAGTCAGAATGGAAAGTAAGTCAGAATATATAGTGTTAAGTAAAACTCATCTGCTGAGAATGTATGGTTTGTAGGGCATGACTCCCCAGACCCCTTAGAGAAGAATTTGGCCAGGATAAGAAAAATCAGAGTTTAGTTCTCACTTTCAGCAAATGCCGATTGAGTGCCAGGCACTGTTCCAGTCATGAGTATACAGCAGTGAACTGAACAGACGTGGTCTCTGTTGTTACGGAACTTATACATTATGGTGGAGGAAGGGAAGACAATAAACAGTGAAATAAACATGGCAATTTCAGATATGATGAATGCTAGAAGAAAATAAAACATGGTAGATGTCACACGTGTCCATGTGAAGAGACCACCAACAGGCTTTGTGTGAACAACAAGGCAGTTTATTTCACCTGGGTGCAGGCGGGCTGAGTCCAAAAAAGGAGTCAGCAAAGGGAGATAGGGGTGGGGCTGTTTTATAGGATTTGGGTGGGTAGTGGAAAATTACAGTCAAAGGGGGTTTTTCTCTTGCAGGCAGGGGCGGGGGTCACAAAGTGCTCAGTGGGGGAGGTTCTGAACCAGGAGAAGGAATTTCACAAGGTTAATCACTCAGTTAAGGTGGGGCAGGAACAAATCACAATGGTGGAATGTCATCAGTTAAGGCAGGAACCGGCCATTTTCACTTCTTTTGTGATTCTTCACTTGCTTCAGGCCATCTGAATGTATATGTGCAGGTCACAGGGGATATGATGGCTTAGCTTGGGCTCAGAGGCCTGACATTCCTATCTTCTTATATTAATAAGAAAAGCAAAACAAAATAGTGGTGAAGTGTTGGAGCAGCAAAAAATTTTGGAGGTGGTATGGAGAGGTAATGGGCAATGTTTGTCAGGGCTGCTTCAAGTGGGATTGGGGTGGCATGGGAACCTACAGTGGGAGAGATTCAACTGTAGATAGAAGAAAGATATTGGGGTAAGGGGTGATATTGTGGGGTTGTTAGAAGGAGCATTTGTCATGTGGAATTATTGGTGACGGCCTGGATGCAGTTTTGTATGAATTGAGAAACTAAATGAAAGACACAAGGTCCAAATAAGAGGAGAAAAACAGGTATTAAAGGACTAAGAATTGGGAGGACCCAGGACATCCAATTAGAGAGTGGCCAAGGAGGTTCAGTGTAATTACTTATTTGGTTGGTGAGTTTTGGGGCTCTATTCTTGACAGAGTCCTTTTTGTTAAGTTGGAGGCTGAGCTTGGTGAGGTGTGTTTTTAAAAGACCATTAGTCCATTCTACCTCTCCTGAAGATTGAGGATGGTAAGGGATACGAAGGTTCCACTGAATACCAAGAGCCTGAGAAACTGCCTGGGTGATTTGACTAATAATAGCCGGTCCGTTATCGGACTGTATAGAGGTAGGAAGGCCAAACTGATGAATTACGTTTGACAAAAGGGAAGAAATGGCTGCAGTGGCCTTCCCAGACCCTGTGGGAAAGGCCTCTACACATCCAGTGAAAGTGTCTACCCAGACCAAGAGGCGTTTTAGTTTCCTGACTCAGAGCATGTGAGTAAAGTCAATTTGCCAGTCCTGGGCGGGGGCAAATCCCCAAGCTTGATGTGTAGGGAAGGCTGGGGGGCCTGAACAATCTACTACCCTTTAGGGGTAGTAGAATAGCAGATGGAACACTGAGAAGTGATTTCCTTAAGGATAGATTTCCACGATGGAAAGGAAATGAGAGGTTCTAAGAGGCGGGCTAGCAACCTGTAACCTACATGGAAGAGGTTATGAAATGATGATAGAATAGAATGGGCCTGTGAGGCTGGAAGGAGGTATTTTCCTTGGTCCAAGAACCATTTGCCTTGTGTGGGAAGAGATTGATAGGTGGAAGTTTCAGTGGGAGAGTAGGTGGGAGTGACCAATGAGAAGGAGAAAAACTGTTGTGAGGGACAGAATTTGGAATGCTAGCTGCTTCTTTAGCTACCTTATCAGCATAAGCATAGCCCTGAGCGATGGGATTTGACGCCTTTTGATGGCTCTTGCAGTGAATGACTCCAGCTTCCTTTGGAAGTAAAGCAGCCTTTAGAAGAGTTTTTATTAAAGGGCTTAATGATGGAGGACCCTTGCTTAGTGAGGAAACCTCTTTCTGCCCGTATAACAGCATGGTGGTGCAGGATATGGAAGGCATATTTAGAGTAAAAATATTGACACGTAATTCCTTTGCAAGAGTGAGGGCTCAAGTTAAGGCAATGAATTTGGCTTGCTGAGAGGTAGTGGAGGGGGGCAGAGTGGTAGCCTCAATGATAGATGTGGAAGATACTATAGCATAGCCTGCCTTTGCTGGTTTGTAGTGATTAGGCCTGGTGGAACTGCCATCAATAAACCAAATGTGATCAGGGTGAGGAACAGGAGGGAAGGAAATATGGGGAAATGGAGTGAATGCCAGGTGTATCAGAGAGACACAGTCATGGGGATCAGGTGTGGTATCAGGAACAATGTGGGAGGCTGGATTGAAGTCCGGGCCAGGAACAATGGTAACTGTGGGGGACTCAACAAAGAGTGAATACAGCTGAAGGAGCCAGGGAGCAGAAAGTATATGCGTCAGGTATGAGGAAAAAAATACATTTTGGAAGTTATGAGAACTGTAGAGAATGAGTTGCGCATAGTTTGTGATTTTGAGGGCCTCTAAAAGCATTAGGGTGGCGGTGGCTCCCGCAGGGAGACATCATGGCCAGCCTAAAACAGTAAGGTCAAGTTGTTTGGACGAAAAGGCTACAGGGCGCGGTCCCAGTCTTTGTGTAAGAATTCCGACTGCACAGCCCTGCACTTTGGCTGTGTGTAATGAAAAGGGTTGGGATGAGTCAGGGAGAGCTAGTGTGGGAGACAGCCTCTAAAGCTGTCTTCAAGGAATGGAAAGAGGAGTGGGGAAAGGATTTAGGATCTATGGGGTCAGCTAGGTTTCCTTTTGTGAGTTTATATAATGGTTTTGTTAGGATGGCAGAACCAGGTATCCAAAGGCGAAAGTATCCAAACATGCCCAGGAAGGAAAGAAGGAGTTGTTTTGTAGAAGGGGTTGGGGTTTGAGAGATCAGTCGGACATGAGTGGCAGGGAGAGCATGTGTGTTTTTATGAAGAATTATGCCAAGGTAGGTAACGGATGGAGAAGAAATTTGAGCTTTGGAGGTGATACCCAATATCCCTTGGAGAATAAATGTTGAAGGAGCAGGAGGATGTCTGTTGAGAAGATTCAAAGAAGGGGCTACAAAGTAGAAGGTCATCAATAAGGTGAGAAGTGGAGGGGTGGAAAGAAAGTAAATCATGAGAAAGAGATTGCCTGAAGTAATGAGGGCTGTCCCTGAAGACTTGAGGCATGGGCAAGGCTTGTGGGATGGGATACTGGTGTTGAGTGGGGTAAGGGTGATTAGGTTTTAATGGGATAGTAATGGGCATGTGATTAGTTGCCAGGGAGGGAGTAGAGGTGTCGCATACTTATGGGTTAAGGTGGGGGGACATGAGAGGAAGACGCGAAGGAGGCTTTGAGTTGGGAAGAAGGGTGGCAGTGAGATGTGGCTACGTAGTCCAGGAATAATCAGGGAAGCAGATGATTCGGTTAAAATGTCTCGGCCTAATAAGGGAACTGGGCAGGTGGGGATAACTGAAAAAGAGTGCATAAAAGAATGTTGTCCAAGTTGGCACCAGAGTGGGGGAGTTTTAAGGGGTTTTGAAGCTTGGCTGTCAATACCCACAACAGTTATGGGGGCAAGGGAAACAGGCCCTTGAAAAGGTAATGTGGAGTAGGTAGCCTCCGTATTAAACAGGGGACAGACTTACCCTCCACTGTAAGAGTTACCCAAAGCTCAGCATCTGTGATGGTCTAGGGGGCTTCCGAGGCGATCAGGCAGCGTCAATCTTCAGCTGCTAAGCCGAGGAGATCTGGGAAGGAGTTGGCCAAGGAACGTTGGGTTTGGGCTCCAGGGGCTTTAGGAGCAGCAGTGATGTAAGTCGGACAGTCCAACCTCCAGTGGGGACCCACACAGATGGGCACGGCTTAGGAGGAATCCCGGGCTGCAGGCATTCTGAGGCCCGGTGGCCAGGCTTTTGGCATTTGAAGCAAGGTCCAAGAGGATGTTTTGAAGGAGCCCCTGCGAGCTGTGGCTTGGATGTTCTGAAGTTCTTGTACGCTGGAGACATGGTTGTGGGTTTTCTTACAGTGGAAGAAAGTAGTTGTAACTCAGAAATGTGTTGCTGTCTGGCTGCTGCTTCTCTATTATTGTACACCTTGAAGGAGAGGTTGATTAATTCCTGTTGTGGGGTTTGAGGACCGGATTCCAATTTTTGAAGCTTTTTTCTAATGTCAGGGGCTGACTGGGTGATAAAATGCATATTATGAATAAGGCGGACTTTGGCCCCTCTGGGTCTAGGGCAGTAAAGCATCTAAGGGTTGCTGCTAAGCGGGCCATGAACTGGGCTGGGTTTTCATCTTTACCTTGGGTAGTTTCTTTAAGTTTGTCATAATTAACAGCTTTGAAAGCTGCCTTTTTAAGCCCTTCAACTAGGCAGGAAACCATGTAATCTCACCTAGCTATACCTGGGAATCTGCCTGATAGTTCCATTGGAGATCTTCTCAGGGAACTGCTCTAATGCCTTCCTGGAGGTCTGGTTCATGAAGCCAGCGGTTATCAGTGTGAAATTGGGCTAGAGAAAGAAGTCTTTCCCATTCATCTGGGGAGAGGGTAGAAGTTAGGATGACGTTTAAAAGTCACTCCACGTTAAATTGCAGGACAGAGTTAGATATCAGAATTCCTGTATATATTTAGTGGGGTCTGACAAGAAAGAGCCTAAATGCTGGTTGATTTGGGAAAGGTCTGATAGAGAAAAAGGCACGTGTGCCCTGACTATGCCTTCAGCTCCAGCCACCTCTCTAAGAGGAAATTGTTCGGCAGGTCAGGGAGAGCTAGTTGCAGAATGAAACTGTAAACCAGACTAGGTGTGGGGAGGGGAGGTAATAGAAGGGTTATAGGGTTGGGGAGCAGAGGCTGAAGAAGAGTTGGAACCTGATTCAGCCTGGCGGGGAGTGACCTGAGGAGAAGCAGTCTGGGGAGGAGGTGAAAGGTCAGATGGGTCAGTAGAAAAGGAAGATTCACAAGATTCAGCGACACTTGGGGTTGGGACTGAAGGGACATGCGGGAGGGAAAGGAGGAGGATTTGGGACGAGTCACATTGGGAACAGAGACTAGGGAGGGAACGAAGTGTGAAAAATACCTGGACATAAGTCACCTCAGACCATTTGCCCATTTTTCGACAAAAATTATTTAGGTCTCGTAGGATGGAGTAATCAAAAGTGCTGTTTTCTGGCCATTTAGAACCATTGTTGAGTTTGTATTGAGGCCAAGCGGTGTTGCAGAAGAAAATGAGATGCTTAGATTTTAGGTCAGGTGAGAGTTGAAGAGATTTTAAGTTCTTGAGAACACAGGCTAAGGGAGAAGAAGGAGGAATGGAGGGTGGAAGGTTGCCTATAGTGAAGGAGGCAAGTTTAAAGAGAAGGGTAGAGACACAGAGAAGGGGGTGGGGAGCAGCCTTGGGCTGCAATGTGGATGAGCAGCCAAAGCAGGCGTCCCCGCAATTGACTTGCCACCAAGGGAATGTGGGTGAATGGCCAAGGCAGGTGTCCCTGTGGTGATCAGACACCAATGGAATGTGGGTGAATAATCAGGCAGGCATCCCCGCAGTGATTAAACACCAAGGGAAGACTGTCTTTCTGAGTCCGTGACAGGCACTGGAGTTTTGGGTCCATGGATAAAATGTGTCTCCTTTGTCTGTACTAGAGAGGAAAAAGAACTGGAATTGGAAGAACAGCGAGATTGAAGGGTAGCGAGAGAGGCTGGAGAAGAGAGTGAAAAGACCGCTTACCCGATTTGAAATTGGTGAGCTGGTTGGCCTGAGGACCCAAGGTCGTAGGTGGATCTCTTCACGGAGTGAGGGTGGGGATAGGGGACTGGTCACCCGAAGGAGTCCCTCTGACCCCGGTCTTCAGCACCAAATGTTGTGTGTGTCCGTGTGAAGAGACCACCAACAGGTTTCGTGTGAGCAACAAGGCTGTTGATTTCACCTGGGTGCAGGGGGGCTGAGTCCAAAAAAGGAGTCAGTGAAGGGAGATAGGGGTGGGGCTGTTTTATAGGATTTGAGTGGGTAGTGGAAAATTACAGTCAAAGGGGGTTTTTCTCTTACAGGCAGGGGCGGGAGCCACAAGGTGCTCAGTGGGGGAGGTTCTGAGCCAGAAGAAGGAATTTCATAAGGTTAATCACTCAGTTAAGGTGGGGCAGGAACAAATCACAACGGTGGAATGTCATCAGTTAAGGCTATTTTCACTTCTTTTGTGGATCTTCAGTTGCTTCAGGCCATCTGGATGTATATGTGCAGGTCACAGGGGATATGATAGCTTAGTTTGGGCTCAGAGGCCTGACAGTAGAGGGATGAGAAACTTTGAGTTGGATCATCATAGAAGGTAAAGTTTGAGCTGAATCATAACTGACATGAAGGAATTAGGCAAGTAAAAATCTCAAGGGGAAGCATTCCAAGCAAAGGGAGAACTTTGCAGAATCCTCAAGCATGGAATGAACTTGGTATACTCAAGGCACAGAGGAAGGCCTGTTTGTGCAAGAGGTAGTGCAAGTGGTAGTATGTGAGGCTGAAGATGTGGCTGAGAGCCTGATCATATAGGGCTATCTTATTCAGTTTTCTGTTGCTATAATAGAGTATCTGAGACTGGGTAATTTATAAAGAAAATAAATATAATCACCCAGTGGGTTCTTCCTACCTGCTGCAAAGAGAAAACCAATTCACTGAGACTGTGCTATTGCAGTAGAGAAAGAGTTTTATTAATGTGAAGCTGGCCATGCAACAGAACTGGAGGTGTCACTCAAAGCAGAAATTAAGGTTTTTCAAGGATAGTTTGGTGGGCACAGGACTAGGGAATGGATGCTGCTGATTGGGGATGTAATCATAGGAGTGTGGAAAATGGTCCTCATACACTGAATCTGCCTCTAGGTGGGGAGGGTGGGTGCCACAGGACCTGTTGAATCATAAGTCATTAGTCATGAGGTCAGTGGGTTGCCAGAATGCAAAAAGTCTGAAAAACATCTCAGAAGACCAATGTTAGGTTCTACAATAGTGATGTTGTCTACAGGATCAGTTGGAGAATTCACAAATCTTATGACCTCTGTCCACATGATTCTGAGCAGTAAGGGGATTATAGAAACTATACCTACATTTTAGCAGAATTCAGGACCCTCCCATAATCCAAATCTTGTGGCCTCTCATTAGTCTTACAAATGCTGTCTTGGCCCCAAATGAGGAGGGGATGTTTTAGGGCGGGACTGTTATCATACTTAATTCCAAATTCCTCCCATGGTTAGCTTGGCTTATGCTCAGGAATGAGTGAGGACAGTCAGCCTGTGAGGCTAGAGGCAAGATGAAGTCAGCCATGCGAGATTTCTCTCACTGTCATGATCTTTGCAAAGGCAGTTTTGGAACTATATTTGGCTCACAGCGCTGGAGGCTGGGAAATCCAAGGGCATGGTGGCAGCTTCTGGCAAGGGCTTTTTTACTGCATCATAACATGGTGAAAAGCAGAAGGGCAAGAAAGCTTGTGCAAAAGAGACAAAACATGATAGCCTCGTCTCAAAACAACCTACTCTTGAGGTAGCTAATCCAGTCCCGTGAGAGGAAGAATTCACTTACTTCCACCAGAATTAATCCGAAAGAGCAACATTAGTCCCTCTTAAAAATCTAATCACCTCTTTTTTTTTTTTTTTTTTTTTGAGGCGGAGTCTCGCTCTGCCGCCCAGGCTGGAGTGCAGTGGCGCGATCTCGGCTCGCTGCAAGCTCCGCCTCCCGGGTTCACGCCATTCTCCTGCCTCAGCCTCTCCGAGTAGCTGGGACTACAAGCGCCCGCCACCACGCCCGGCTGATTTTTTTTATATTTTTAGTAGAGACAGGGTTTCACCGTGGTCTCGATCTCCTGACCTCGTGATCCGCCCGCCTCGGCCTCCCAAAGTGCTGGGATTACAAGCGTGAGCCACCGCGCCCGGCCCTAATCACCTCTTAAAGGCCTCACCTCCCAAAACCACCATACCAGGTACGAGATTTCCAACACATGAATTCTGAGGGACACACTCAACCCATAGCAAGACCCCTGTAGGCCATGTCGCAGGGTTAAATTGTATTCCAAATGAGATTGGATGCCATTAGATTTTAAACAGCTTTTTAAAAACTAAAAAAGTGTTTCACTCTTGCTGTAATGGGGATATAGACAGACAAGAGTAGAAAGCAGAGAAACCATTAAGGAGGTACACTATTTATTTATCACTCTAGAGGAGAAGTGATAAGGGATGTGCATTGGGTGCCAGCAGTAGAAATGAAGACCTGTGGTCAGAGTCAGGTGATATTCAGAATTTGCTGACTGAGTAGATAGAGATTAGGAGAGAATTTTTTTGTTTGAGCGAGGGTGTGAATGATGGTAGATAAGACAATGGGGAGGAGCAGGTTTGAGGGATGGGAATCTAGGGTTTTTTAAGGCTATCTTGATTTTTAAATGCATGGTTCTGGCATTTATTACTTGTGGAATATTGAACAAATTATTTCAATTTTCCTCATCTGTGAAACAGGGTTGGTAATAGTATGTATGCTGTATGGTTTACATGAAAATTAAATGTATTAATGCCCTGAAGCACTTAAAACACAACTGGACCCATACTATGTTCTCAGTAAATGTTAGCTATTGTTGCTGCTACTGTTAATATTATTACTATTACCCATAATCATAATATTAGTGTATGTCCACATGAGATATTGAAGAGGCAATAGGATTTATGAGTATGGAACTCAGGAGAGAAATCAGGACTGGAGATAAACTTTGAGAGTTATTAGCATACAGATGGGTATTGAAAACCATGGGACTGGATGAGATTTCCTATGGAGAGAGGAGAGAAAAGAGAAGAGAAGAGAGATAAGGACTGAAGAATGGGGCTCTCCACCTTTGGAGGTCAAGACAAAGAGGTAGAGTCAACAACGAAACGAGAAGGAGCTGTCAAGGGACAGAAGGGAAACCTGAAGGGTACTGCATCGTGAAAGCAAAGTATAGAAAGCATTAAAAGAAGAAGTCAACCACATCAGATGACGCTGAGAAGAGTAAGACCAGGACAGACCTGACCATTGGGTTGGCAAAGGATTAATTGATGGCAGCCTTGACAGGAAACATTTCAGTGGAGTGATGGGAATGAAAATCCTGTTGGAGTAGCTCATGCCTGTAATCCCAGCGCTTTGGAAGACTGAGGCTGGAGGATCACTTGAGGCCAGGAGTTCAAGGCCAGCCTGGTCAACATAGGCAGACCCTGTCTCTACAACAATTTAAAAAACAAAAATTAGCTAGTAATACTTAGGGTAGTCCCAGCTACTCAAAAGGCCTAGGCGGGAGGATCATTTGAGCCCAGAAGTTCAAGGCTGCAATGAGCTGTGATCATGCCTCTGCACTCCAGCCTGGGCAACAAAGCAAGACCCTGTCTCAAAAAAATATTTCTTTTTTTTTTTTTTTTTTTTCCCAGCTGCGGTGGGTCATGCCTAGCCCTTTGTGAGGCCAAGGTGGGAGATTGCTTGAGGCCAGGAGTTCAAGATGAGCCTGGGCAGCATAATGGGACCCTGTCTCTAAATAAAACCCATAAAACATAAGTTGGGTATGGTGTGGCACAAGCCTGTGATCCCAGCTAGTTGGGAGGCTGAGGCAAGAGGATCCCTTGAGCCCAGGAGTTCAAAGCTGCAGTGAGCTATGATCATGCCACTGCACTCCAGCCTGGGCAACAGAGTGAGACCCTATTTCTAAAAAAATAAAATAAAATAAAAAAGTTTAAAGCCGCATTCTGAATAATAAGGAAACAAAGTAAGGAAAAGGATAGTCCCTACCTAGGAAAAATCATCTGATGTTATTTGCTATCAGTGACAAAACAGAATTATAATCTCCTACCTTACGTTACTTTTCTTCAGTAAGGAGTTTGGTCTTCAAACAGGAAAGGAAAAAACAAACATGTTTGAGAAGATATGGGAGCCCAGGGTAGGTAAGAGAATCAAAGGGAGATTAAGTGAGTATCTTCTACTTTAAATTCATTCTGATCTCTAGGTTCTGCTGAATTACATCCCAGGAAGCTCAGAGAACTTTCAGATCTGATTTTGGAATTTTCATTGAGCATGATTTTTAGCAAGAAGCCTAATATTACATGTGATTGTTTTTTCCCCCAAAAGGAGAAATTCTCTATGCAGAGAGGCTTGGTTTTTATCCCTGGCAGTCATTCTAGAACTAGTGATTAACCTGATAGTTTCTGAGCATTTGAGAAAAAATGCGTAACACTAGTAACCAACTTGAATTTTGTGAAAATAAGTCATTCCGAAATAGATTTTCCTTTCGGGTTTTATTGTTGGAAAATTGGAGCAACACTGTAGATGCAGTGTAACTTGATTTTAGCCAAGCATTTGATGGAGTTTCTTATGACGTTTTGCAGATAAGAGGAAGGATAGATTGACATTTAAGTACGTATGTGTGCAAGGTGCTCAATAAGGTGGTAAAATTATATTCAAATCCGTTTTTCTTTTTTTTTTTTTTCTTTGAGATGTAGTCTCACTCTTGTCACCCAAGCTGGAGTGCAATGGCGCGATCTCGGCTCACTGCAATCTCCGCCTCCTGGGTTCAAGTGATTCTCCTGCCTCAGCCTCCCAAGTAGCTGGGATTACAGGCGCCTGCCACCACGCCCAGCTAATTTTTGTATTTTTAGTAGAGACAGGGTCTCACCATGTTGGCCAGGCTGGTCTCGAACTCCTGACCTCAAGTGATCTGTCTGCCTCAGCCTCCCAAAGTGCTGGGATTACAGGCGTGAGCCACCATGCCCAGCCCAGTTGTTGGTTCTTGAATTAGTGACGCCCATGAGGTATCTAATGGGGTATCACTGGATTTTCCTCTTGGCTCTCTCCTGACCAGAAACTTAGAAGAAAATATAATAGGCAAGTGGAAAGAACTAATGCAGCAGATGACAGAGTCAAATGAAAAATCATTCTGGGGCTGGGCGCAGTGGCTCATGCCTGTAATCCCAGCACTTTGGGAAGCCAAGGCGGGCAGATCACGAGTTCAGGGGATCAAGACCATACTGGCTAACACGGTGAAACTTCGTCTCTACTAAACATACAAAAAATTAGCCGGGCGTGGTGGGCGCCTGTAGTCCCAGCTACTCAGGAGGCTGAGGCAGGAGAATGGCATGTACCCAGGAGGCGGAGCTTGCAGTGAGCCGAGATCGCGCCACTGCACTCCAGCCTGGGCAACAGAACGAGACTCCATCTCAAAAAAAGAAAAAAGAAAAATCATTCCAATGCCTGAATAAGCTGTATTTTTTTAACAGTTGTTTGGGAACCATTCATTGATTCATTCATTTACTCATTTTTATTGAGAGCTTTGTATCAAACACTGTCCTTGGTGTTGGGAATGCATGAGAAAACAAAGAGAAACAAGTCATGGACCCTGTATCTTCAAGGACCTTATAGAGTGTGCCAAAAAAATGCGTTAATATGGATCACTCGAGCCCAGGAGTTCAAGGCTGCAGTGAGCCCGCGATCATGCCACTCACTCCAGCCTGGGCAACAGAGACCATAGTTTTAGTGGGGAGCGGGTGGGGGTGGGGCATTAATAGAGCAAGTGCTAACATGCTAACACAGGGTTGTGTACAAAGGTTTTTGGGGGCCTAAAGATGGGAGTGGTCAATTCAACCAGGGTGCTATTCTATTGCAATGCTGCTTTTCCTTTCAAGGGCCCAACTCCTGAAGAAACATGAGTGACCACTTCCAACTTCTCAGTCCCCTTTTAAAAAGTCCTTCATGAAGCACCTCTTGGTATTTAAATTTCAGGGATATATCTCGTTAATCTTTGTGGCTGTTCTGCCCCACTGTTATCCCCTTCACCCAAAAAGCTCCCTTCCTAGAACTTCCAGCCCTCAGAGTAGCTGCTCTTTGTTCCTCGTTCCTTTGAAGGGTCCTGCTTACCTCTTTTTATGAAAATATAGAAAAGTACCTTGACTTATGCAAATGTTGAACATTAACACTTCTAGTGCCCAGGAGCAATGTTCCCTCAAACATTACACTGTTCAGGAGTAACTAACTATGAAGGTTAAGCGTACAGGAACAGTTTAATCTTGCAATCAAATAAAACTTACTCTAGTTAACACAGTACAGGTAATAACATACCTCATCGTTATTGTGCTGCATTGTAATTAGTCAAGTAGAGAATGGTTGACCTAAGAGAATGCAATTCGTATTTATTTTATAGGGTGGAAACAGATCTTTGTGGGTTTTCTCTTCTGTTTCTTAGTTCTCCATTACCTATAATTATCTTTATTGTTGACGGGGGTGTTTTTTGAGACCACTATAATTTTATCTTTTTGGTTCACTGATAAGCACACACACAAACACTTTGACACACAGGTTAGAAAAACAAAACTCCAGCATTTCTAGCTGCAGGGATTTCCTCTTTTCCCTTCTAGGGAGGCGTCTTTTCTGTGCATGGCTAGCCCATGCAGTATATGGTTGCTCTAGCTCCCTGGTGCATACTTTTCTCAGCTCCAGCTGTGCACTGGAATCATTTGGGAAGCTTTTACAAAAGCCCAGTACCTAGAGCTCACCTCACAGAGAACCTAATGAAATTGGTCTGGGGTGCATCTGCTATCGGTATTTCTTTTTTCTTTTTCTTTTTCGAAATGGAGGTCTTGCTATGTTGCCCAGGCTGGTCTCAAACTCCTGGGCTCAAGCAATCCTCCTGCCTGAGCCTCCTGAGTAGCTGAGATTATAGGTGGGAGCCACCATACTCAGCATGGCATCAGCTTTTTTTTTTTTTTAAAGCTTCTCAGATGATTTTAATATTCAGCTATGGCTGAACTGCACTGCCATAAAGGGATAGAAGTACAGTGGTTTCTTGGTTATTTGTCCAGGAGAATGGACGTGGGTATCAGGGTGCTGTGGAGGGCAGAGAGGTCCTACAGACCTAGGATGTAGGATACAGAACATAGAGTCCCTACCTGGGAATCTGGGGAGATGGGGAATTGAGGCTTCATTGAGGATTTTAGGGGACACTGGAGGCTGGATGGTCTCTCTCTTTGTCTAGACATGATACTGTTACCGGGGGTCCTTGCTCACAGAGCTTCCAAGATGGTGGCAAGCTGCTTCCAAGATGGTGGCAAGCCTCGTGTTCTCTGACCTGGGGTTCTTGGCCTCAGGGGTTCCAAGGAATGAAATCTTGGGCCATGCGGTGAGTGTTACAGCTCTATTAGAAGCTGTGGGTCACGGAAGAGAACCGTGGAACCCAGTGACTAGTGTTCAGCTCAATTAGGAGGAACCCAGGCACTTAGCCGTGCTGGAACAATGGCAAGCCTTTAGCTCAATCAGCAGTGGCAGTGGGCGCCTCGCTGGATCAGGAGCACAGCGGACACCCTGCTGGATCCGGAAGAATGGAAGTCAGCGGTGGGTCTGCGACAGCGGCAAAACAGCAGTGGTGCATGGCGAGCGACAGCTCAGCTCGAGCCCTAACAAACACGGACCAGAAGAGTGCAGTTGCAAGATTTAATAGAGTGAAAGAGAGTGAAAACAGAGCTCCCATTCAAGGAGAGGAGACCCAAAGGGGGTTGCCGTTGCGGGCTCGAATGCCTGGGTTTATATTCTGATCCTTGTCCCTCCCGCTGTGCTCTCAGGCAATAGATGATTGGCTATTTCTTTACCTCCTGTTTTTGCCTAATTAGCATTTTAGTGAGCTCTCTGATTGGTTGGGTGTGAGCTAAGTTGCAAGCCCCGTTTTTAAAGGTGGATGCTGTCACCTTCCCACCTAGGCTTAGGGATTCTTAGTCGGCCTAGGAAATCCAGCTAGTCCTGTCCTCAATACCACATCAAACATTCTTCATTAATTACTGCATCCCCTGGGAACAGGCTCGAAGCAGCTCTGGACAGCCCCTCCTCTCCACCTGGAGGTCCATCCGGATCCTTTTTGTAAAGACATCAATAATTATATCACACGTAGCTTCTGGGTGGGCTTGCTTTTGTAGTTTCTGGGCTGGGCTTGCATTTGTTTTGTGTGTGTGCGTGTGTGTGTGTGTGTGTTTTTCTTGAGATAGGGTCTCACTTTGGCACCCAAGTTGGAGTGCAGTGGCTTAATTATGGCTTAGTGCAGCCTTGACCTCCCAGGCAGAAGCAATCCTCCCACCTTTACCTCCTGAGTAGCTGAGACTATAGGCACACACCACCAAGCCCTGCTAATTTTTTTTTTTTCTTTTAGTTTTTGGTAGTGATGGGGTCTCACTACGCTGCCCAAACTAATCTCAAACTCCTGTGCTCAGGTGATTCCTCCCACCTCAGCCTCCTAAAGTGCTGGGATTACAAGCGTAAGCTATGTCCAGCTTGGGTTTATCATTAAATAATATGTGATTGCAAGGGACAAACTAGAACTCCCTCTCCTATTCTCTCTCCCTGTATGTACCTTACACGTAGAATCTCAGAGCTTAAAATGAATCCCACATAATTCTTCTCATTTTTAGATGAGATGTTGAAACTGGTAGAAATTAAATGTGCTGATTACTGTCACGCTAGTGTTATAAGTGTTAGAACTAGGGCTGGGCTCGGTGACTTATGCCGCCTGAGTGGCTGAGATCCCAGCACTTTGGGAGGCCGAGGCAGGCAGGTCACGAGATCAGGAGTTTGAGACCAGCCTGGCCAAAATAGTGAAACCCTGGCCCAAATAGTGAAACCCTATCTCTACTAAAAATAGAAAAGTTAACTAGGTGTGGTGGCAGGCGCCTGTAATCTCAGCTACTCAGGAGGCTGAGGCAGGAGAATCACCTGAACTTGGGAGGCAGAGGTTGCAGTGAGCTGAGATTGCGCCACTGCACTCCAGCCTAGATGACAGAGCAAGACTCCCACTCAAAAAAAAAAAAAAAAAGGCTGGGCATGGTGGCTCACACCTGTAATCCCAGCACTTTGAGAGGCCAAGGCAGGTGGATCACCACGACCAGCCTGTTCAACATTGCGAAGCCCCGTCTCTACTAAGAATACAAAATTAGCTGGGTGGCATGTGCCTGTAACCCCAGCTACGGGAGGCTGAGGCAGGAGAATTGCTTAAACCTGGGTGGCGGAGGTTGCAGTGAGCCGACATCGTGCCACTGCACTCCAACCTGGGGAGCAAAGTGAGACTCTGTGTCAAATAATAATAATAATAATAATAATAATAAAATAAGATAAATAGGCTGGGTGTGGTGGCACACGCCTGTAATCCCAGGCCTTTGGGAGGCTGAGGCGGGTGGATCACCTGAGGTCAGGAGTTCGAGACCAGTCTGACCAACATGGTGAAACCCTGTCTCTACTGAAAATACAAAAATAAGCCTGGTGTGGTGGTGTGCACCGGTAATGCCAGCTACTTGGGAGGCTGAGGCAGGAGAATCTCTTGAACCCGGGAGGCAGTGGTTGCAGTGAGTCAAGATCACACCACTGCCCTCCAGCCTGGGCAACAGAGCGAGACTCCATCTCAAAAAGAATAAAAAACTTAAAAATATACTTTTTATAACTTTTATAACTCATTCAGATTCATACCTAGTAGGTTGAGAGATCTACCTAATATTTGTGGCCCATAATTGACTAAACATATACAATGAGCTGGAGCATTGTCATTGAGCCAGTTGTTGGGCGGTATTATATTTTTTCTGTATCACAGAGAATTTCTCAATTGCTTCCACATTTGTTCCTTATAAACTGAATGGACCATATGACCTTGTGAGATGAATTTTCAATGAACTTATGCTGTCTGCTTGCTGATACCTGAAGTTTCTTTAAAGGAACCAGAGACTTTTATTCTGCAATGAGAAGTAAAAGCCTACAATGCAGATGCCTCGGAAATATAATCCACTTGAAACTCATTCAGTCATTCACAAGTTTTCATTAGTCAATGAATGAGTATAAAATTCATGGTAATAGCCATCACTTATTTAGTTTCTCTTGGGTACCTAGCCTAGATGCTTTGAATACATATCTCCAATAATTCATACAAAAAGTTGAATGCCAGGATTATTTTCATTTTGCAGAGAAGGAAACCAAGCCTCTGAAAGGTCAAGTAACTTGCCCATGGTCCTGTAGACAGGAAGTGAAAAAGCTGAACATGGCACGGGCCCTGTCATGAACTATTTAAAAATATAGTCGTTTATTCATCTTAGACCACCAAGACTGAATTGAATTTTTAATTCTGAAGACATTCTTTTAATGCATTGTATCTGACTTACCATTTTTTACTATATGATTTAACTACAAAATCTCAATACTAACTTTTATGCTTTGACCTGGTGGATTTCAAGTTTTGTTAATTATGTTGGGTCTAATTCCCAAAATGAAGGATTTACTTATAATAACCTGTTTGGCATTAATGTTTGTGTCCTTTGGTCATTTTATGGTAACTTGTAAAGGAGCTGGTCAGGTACAGTTGCTCACACCTGTAATCTCAGCACTTTGGGAGGCCGAGGCAGAGGATTGCTTGAGCCCATGAGTTTGAGACCACCCTGGGCAATATAGTGAGACCTCATCTCTACAAAAAATTTAAAAATTAGCCGAGCGTGGTGGCACATGCCTGTAGTCCCAGTTTCGAGGGAGGCTTAGATGGGAGGGTCACTTGAGCCTGGGAGGCGGAAGGGGCAGTGAGCTGAGATCATGCCACTGCACTCCAGCCTGGGTGACAGAACAAAACCCTATCTCACACTATTTAAAAAAAAAAAAAAAAAAGGTTTTAATTTTATGTATTTTTTTGGGGGGACAGAGTCTCTCTCTGTTGCCCAGGCTGGAGTGTACTGGAGAGATCTCGGCTCACTGCAGCCTCCACCTCCCAGGTTCAAGCAATTCTCGTGTCTCAGCCTCCTGAGTAGCTGGGATTACAGACATGCACCAAGCCTGGCTACTTTTTGTATTTTTAGTAGAGACGAGGTTTTACCATGTTGGCCATGCTGATCTCGAACTCCTGGCCACATGTGATCTGCCCACCTCAGCCTCCCAAAGTGCTGGGATTACAGGCCTCAGCCATCACGCCCAGTCTATTTAAAAAAAAATATTTAAATAGAGATGGGGTCTCACTATGTATCTGACTTACCTGGTCACTATGTTGACCAGGCTGATCATGACTTCCTGGCCTCAAGCAGTCCTCCCATCTCAGCCTCTCCCAAAGTGCTGAGATTACAAGTGTGAGCCACTGCACCTGGCCAAAAAGATTTATAAAGGGGTTAATGGATTTTGATAAAGAACGTCGAAATATACCACTGCCTAGAAAACCCTGTGTAAAATAATTAGGGGGGCAAATCGTGACATCTGAGAAAGTTTTTAAAATGGAGATATTCTCAGTGATTATCTTGAGTTTTATTTTTCATAGAAGATATAATCTTAGAATGTTAGATCCGTATTCTACAGGAATCCCTATTCTACATCTTCATTTCATTTAGAACATTGGTTCTTATCCCTATCAGCACCAATATTCCCTTTTTAAAAGAAATGTTATCCAGTGCCCCTTACTGTCCTGAAATAAAATTTATAGAAAATATAACCTGCCCACACACATAAACTTTTTTAAAAAAAATCAATATAACCCCAACTGTTTTTAGTGGAATTTAATCAGCTTATTCTAAAATGTATAAAGTATAAAGATTAAAAGTAGCCAAGTTACCTATGAAGGAAAAGAACGGGTTGTAGGAAGGGGCACATGAGGGCTTCTGAGATGCTGGGTAGGAGTTCATTTTACAGTAGCTTGCTAAGTTATTCCTTTATACTTTATCCATTTTTGTATATATTGGTTCTGTCACAGAAAGGATGTTTGAATAAATCAATATTATGTTCTAGCTGTACCATAAAGGAGAAATGAAAGGAAATAATTAGACTAGAAGGGTGAAGTGCTCCAGCAGAATCCAGAATGCTCCCCAGAATGATACTTCTCCCCCATGAAAACCCCTGATTTAGAAAATTAACTTTGTATGGAGATTGACAATTGCATTTGAAGGCACTGGCTTTTTGTTTAATGAATTGAAAAACTGTTTTTAATTAGTTATCCTAAATCCCTTATGCTTCATTCTGATCCTGTTATCAGTGAACTTAATGGAATCCAAGAGTAACTGATCATTACTTTCAGTCACAGACATGCATATTTTTTGCCAAGTTTTCTTCATTTCATATTTATACTCTCCATTTACTTTTATTTCCTTGTTTCTTTTGCATTACTGATGTACCCTGTACTTGTCATTAATGAACTTAATTATTTCATTGATAATTTAACCTTGGTCAGAACTTCTAGTGTCCGCTAAGGCCTTACTGTTTGTTATCATCTCAAAATTCAGTGGAGTCGGCCTCTCGTCCATTTATCTGTTCATGGATGAAATGTTAGACATAGAGGATGATTATGACTAGCTGTATTACTGTGAACCACTAAAATCCGCTACTCCATGTGCTTTTATCCTGAGGCCAGTATACAGAAGCCCATCTTTGAGATGGACTGTCAGCAGCCTTAGACATATATGTACAAAGGAAGACTGAAGTCAGGCTTAAGAATTATTAAATTATTAGTAGATAAAAATTTTGAAACCAAAACACATGTTCAAAAACAAATGAATAAAATAATCTTGTCTTCTAAATAATCTTGCCTCCTATTACTGTTTTCTTTTTTGTTTGTTTGTTTGTGTTTTTGAGATGGAATCTTGCTCTGTCTCCCAGGCTGGAGTGCAGAGGTGCGTTATTAGCTCACTGCAACCTCTGCTTCCTGGGTTCAAGTGATTCTCTTGTCTCAGCCTCCCTAATAGCTGGGATTACAGGCACCCGCCACCATGCCTGGCTAATTTTTTTTAATTTTCAGTGGAGATGGGGTTTCGCCATGTTGACCAGGCTGGTCTTGAACCCCTGACCTCAAGTGATCCACCTCGGCCTCCCAAAGTGTTGAGATTACAGGCGTGAGCCACTGTGCCCAGCCCTATAACTGTTTACTAAAACATTTTTATTATTAAATACCCTTTAAGACATCATAAAAGAAAATAAGGATCTTAAAAGCTTTAGACAATCTTATCACTGTAACTTTTTTTACTGTATTTGACAGTTATAGAATGCATATAAGTTATAAAATGAATAGTGTTTTTAAAAATTTGTGCTTTTTCTTATGTAATTGTTTTATTACGTTACTCTAAGATGCTATTATTATTATCATTATTTGAGACGGAGTCTCACTCTATTGCCAGGCTAGAGTGCAGTGGTGCGATCTCAGCTCACTGAAACCTCTGCCTCCCAGGTTCAAGTGATTCTCCTGCCTCAGCCTCCTGAGTAGCAAGGACTAGGTGTGTGCCACCACGCCCAGCTAATTTTTGTATTTTTAGTAGAGACGGAGTTTCACCATGTTGGCCAGGATGGTCTTTATCTCTTGACCTTGTGATCCCCCCGCCTCAGCTTCCCAAAGTGCTGGGATTACAGGTGTGAGCCACTGTGCCCAGCCTAGGATGTTATTTTTTTTTTTAAACTTCTCCGTGTAGCTATCCCAGGTACCAATTTTAATGGCTGCATGATATTCCATTATTTTGAGAAATCCTACTGTTGGATATGGATTTAACAAGTGAGAAACATTCTCAAAGGTCCATGACCCAGGGATTTTATTGATGCACAAGTTTGAGTCACTGCTGATATTACCCCATGTGTGCCGAATGCATTTCTCAGCTTGTGAGTATAGTTCCCTGCCCAGTATAAGCGTTTCAGTGCCACTCTGTTGTTTTCTACTGGTCCTTAATATGCACAATAACTCTTATAAAGTCATTAAAGAAAAATCTCTTCAGAGAGTTAGATAAGTTCCTAGATATCAGTTATCATAGTAATGATGCTGAATAGTGTTCATTTTAGTGGCAAAATTGGCATTATTAGTATTATAAATTGTTGTAGTCTACTTACAGAATAATTAAAAGTTTAGAAAGATTGATTTTTTTTTATTACTTATTTGTCAGGAAATGAGATGTCAGTGTTTTTTTCAGAATTTGTAGATCTGTGAGTACCTTGGGATAAATCAGTTTTGACTATTTCAAGTCTAGTATCATTTATTTATATTCCCTTGTTGTTACACATTTAGTTTGTTGAAAGGAAGATTGCTTTGAGTACCATAAAAAATGTCAAAATAGTTTCCCTTAGTATTTTTTTTGTTTTGTTTGAGATGGAGTTTCGCTCTTGTTGTCCAGGGTGGAGTGCAGTGGCGCGATCTCGGCTCACCGCAACCTCCATCTCCCGAGTTCAAGTGATTCTCCCATCTCAGCCTCCTGAGTAGCTGGGATTACAGGCATGCACTGCCACAACTGGCTAATTTTGTATTTTTATTAGAGGTGGGGTTTCTCCATGTTGGTCAGGCTGGTCTTGAAATCACGACCTCAGGTGATCCGCCCGCCTCGGCCTCCCAAAGTGCTGGGATTACAGGCATGAGCCACCGCACCCAGCGCCCTTAGTATTTTTAAGTGAGTATTTTAGAGTCTTCCTACGTTAGCATTTTCCCTTCTTTTATAAATAGATCATATTCTGATTCTTTTAATCACAATGTATTTTAAGTTTCAGGTCAAGTAAGAGATTGACAGGTCTCATATATGAAATGTACAAATATTTTTTAATTATTAGCACTACTTTTTTAACAGCTTTATTGAGATATAGTTTATATACCATACAACTCACTTGTTTAAAGTATATAATTCAGTGATTTACTGTGCCACAGTAAATTTTAGAACATTTTCATTCCCTCACAAAGCAACCTAACAAGTTTAATATAATAGTGGCCCATGTACTCTGAGCCACTATTTCAGTAGACCTTAAGTAAAGAGACAGGGTCAACACCTAGGAAGGTTATAAAATACATGCATTAAAATAGTAAACTATTAATAGCAGTATCCTAAATAAAGGTGAATCCTATACTGTAATTTCATCTATTTATTTTCCTTAAATACAAACACACAGCTATTTACTGATCTCTAGCCTGCCTGTCTTGCTATTTTGTAAGAATGGGTTTAGTGATCTTTAGCGTACCTTGCTTCACAACAGTAGTTATCATAGTTGTATCTTCTAGTCCCTGCATTCCCTTTTTATTTATTTTTATTTTTAGAGACAGGGTCTCATTTGTCCAGGCTGGACTCAAACTCCTGGGCTTAAGCAATCCTCCTGCCTTAGCCTCCCAAATAGCTGCTGGGACTATAGGCATGTGCCACTGTGCACAGCTGCTATTCTAGTCCATGCATTCTCATCCAAGGTGATATTGCCCCAAGGGAGTAAAAATTCATTCCTGAGGTCTAAAAGAACTTACTTTTTTTATGTATAAAATACAGATATACATATAGTACACAAACGGATACACAGTATAGCAGTGGGACTAAAATTTCTTGAGGGGTAGGGAGCAGTTGGGGAAAAAATGTTTTGAAAAACTCCTTAGGGTGGTCATAATTAAAAACAGGTTGAACAATACTGCCATAAGGAGAAAACTCATCACTTTAGAGGGACCTGAGAAATTTCAGGTTCTATTAGAAGATTTTCCTAAGGTTCTTCTATAGCAACCAGCAAACTCAGTCACTCACTCATCTTGGTACACACATACATTCTCTTCTCCTGTCTGCATCCTTTTTTTCTCTTTGGTGGGGGCGAGCAGAGTGGAAGTGGTAGAGATAGAGAGGAGAAATGGCCAGCATACACTTCGGTAGGTAAGTCCAGACTGTCTGATTTGTAAAAGGATAGCCTTACATACATTTAGGCCAATTTCTGCATCTGAGCCTTAACACATTTACATGGTAGTTGTGCAACCCTGAACATACTTATTCCTGTATTTAGAGTCAGAAAGAGTGATTTTGTTAATTTATTTCTCTTGGAAGGCTCATCTCATACCAACACTTCTGTTTCATCAAGATCCTTTATATTTTTCCCTTAAATTTCCAATGCGGTTAAATCTGACTTTTTATGGGCCATAAGCAAGACATAAATGATAATAGAAAAAAGCACTCTTCAGTTATACGAGGCAAGAATTCTAGGGCATTGTTCAGCTGCTTTCTTTCCCATGGTAGAAAGCTGATAAATGAATGACTTTTAAAAGGTGTGCCTTTTAAAAAATCTTCCCCTTTGGGAAAAAGTTAGCTATGATGATTGGCTATCTAAAACAAAGACTGCTTCATATTATGGGAAAATGAAAGTCAACTAAAACTAATATTCATTTACTTATTTATTTGAAAAATGCCAGTTATGTGTCAATACTTTTTTTTTTTTCTCTCTCTCCTCGAGACAGGGTGTTGCTTTGTCACCTAGGCTGGAATGCAGTGGTGCAATCAGGGCTCACTGCAGCCTCAACCTCCCAGGCTCCAGTGATCCTCCCACCTCAGCCCCCAAGTAGCTGGGACTATAGGCACGTGCCACCATGCCCAGCTTATTTTTGTATTTTTTGTAGAGACGTGGTTTTGCTATGTTGCCCAGGCTAGTATCAAACTCGCAGACTCAAGTGATCCACTAGCCTCAGCCTCCCGAAGTTCTAGGATTATAGATGTGAGCCACTGCACTGACCTATGTGTCAACACTTTATTGAGTGCTAGGGCACAGAGGTGAATAAGACAAAGCCTTACCCTTTAGGAGATTACATTCTAGGCAAGGATATGGATTTAAAAACAGTTAACTGTTACATGCGAATTAGATAAGTGCAATCTTAGAGCATGTCCCAGGCAGTGTAAGAGTACAGAGGGGGTCACCTGACTTGTCTACAGGGCTAACGACAGCATTACTTCTTAGGAGCTGCCCTTACAAATAGAAGAGGTCAGCGTGGGCAGGGTAGCTCATGCCTGTAATCCTGGTGCTTTGGGAGGCCAAGGATCCCTTGAGACCAAAAGTTTGAGACCAGCCTGTGCAACATAGTGAGACCCTGTCTGCACACACAAAAAAATTTAAAAAGAATAATTAGCCAGGTGTGGTGGCATGTGCCTGTAGTCCTAGCTACTTGGGAGGCTGAAGTGCAAAGCACCTTGTTTGAGCCCAGGAGGACAAGGTTACAGTGAGCTGTGTTGCACCACTGCACTCCAGCCTGGGCAGCAGGGCAAGACTCGGTCTCAAAACAAACAAAGAAGCAAAACAAAACCACGAGGTCCTTGGGCAAAGGATGGGACCTGCATGTCCCACATAGAGCAATGTAGCTTCCAGATCTAGGGTAGATGAGTAATTTGGCACCCTTTCTGGAAATGTTGTTTAATAGTACTGAGGGCTGGAGAGGAGGACAAGGGATGAGCCCTTTGATGACTGTGCCCCAAATTGCAGAGCCTCCTCAGCCATGTTTTGTATTTAAATGCAGAGACTGAAAAATGTGAATAAGGTAAGTGTGACATTAGAGAGTGGCTCCAGGCAATGTAAGAGTACAGAGTGGGGGCCGGGCGTGGTGGCTCATGCCTGTAATCCCAGCACTTTGGGAGGCTGAGGCAGGCGGATCACGAGGTCAGGAGATCGAGACCATCCTGGCTAACACTGTGAAGCCCTGTCTCTACTGGAAAAAAAAAAAAAAAAAATTAGCCAGGTGTGGTGGCGGGTGCCTGTAGTCCCAGCTACTCGGGAGGCTGAGGCAGGAGAATGGCATGAACCCGGGAGACGGAGCTTGCAGTGAGCCGAGATCGCGCCACTGCACTCCAGCCTGGGTGACAGAGTGAGACTCCGTCTCAAAAAAAAAAAAAAAATACAGAAGGGGACACCTGACTCCTCCACAGGGCTGACTACAGCACTGCCTCTTAGAAGCTGTCCTTACAAATAAAGAGATTAGGGTAGGCAGGGTAGCTCACGCCTGTTATCCCAACTATCTACAACTCAACATCTATCTGTGCCACTGAAGAATCTCTTTGGGGCTTTCATTCCACCCTACCCTACCCTACCCACCTCCCAGTGGCTAATCAGAAGTGTGTTTCTCCAGTCTCATAGAGTACGTGGTACTATGGAATTCTGTTAAGTGTAATTTTCCTCCCTTTCTTTACATTTCTAGCAATGTATAGTGCCTTAGCAATGTTTTGATGCTATGTCTAGCCAGTCTCTCTGGTTCTGGCCAACTTCTCTGGCTCTGATAGGACTTCATAGGCTCTGTTAGGGTGTTTGAACTTGATCCCGAAGTCAGTGAGGAGCCATTTAAAGACATATGAGTGGGACAGAATTTTTTTTTTTTTTTTTTAAGGACTGTAGTCTGGGCAGCCTAGCAAGAATGGGGGATCAATGGATAGGAATGGAGATAGATGAGAATGCCAAACTCAAGACAGAAACCAGTAGGAGGCTGCAATAGTCTAGATGAAATATTACCACGTTGCAATAATGGGGATGAAGAAGAGGAGGAATTGGATTTGAAAGTTATTTAGGTAATAACTGCTGCAATGCTTAGAGAGTAATTGAATAGAAGTAGAGGATAACTCTCCACCTTCTGCCTTGGGTGCTGTATTAGTTTCCTATTGCTGTTGTAACAAATTACCACAGACTTCATGGCTTAAAACAACACGAAATAATTATCCTGGAGTTCTGGAAGTCAGAATTCCAAAATGGGTCTCACTGGGCTAAAATCAAGGTGTTATCAGGGCTGCATTCCTTTCTAGAGGCTCTAAGGGAGAAAGCATTTTCTTTGCTTTTCCAGATTCTAGAGGCTGCCCATGTTCCTTGACTCATGGCTCGTTTCCCTCTTCAAAGCTAGCAATCTCTGCCTTCCTCTTCCACTTTTAAAGGCCTTTGTGATTACATTGTTCCCAACCAGATAATCCAGGGTAAATAATCTCCCCATTTTAAAGACAGCTGATTAGCAACTTTAATTCCATCTACAACTTTAATTCTCTTTGCCATATAATCTAATATACTCACAGATTCTGGGGAGTAGGACATGGACGTGTTTGGGGAAGGTCATTATGCTATCTACGAAAGGTATGCCTTTGTAGGTAGCTAGGTCTATATTGATAATGATGCCATTTGCTACGTTAGAAAGGGAAAAAAAGTAACTTAGAGTGGGAACATTGAGATGATAACTTTTATTTTAGATGTTTAGGGTTTAAAGTACCTGTAGAACCTTTTAGGGGAAGTGTCTAGTAGGCAATTGAAAGTGTGGGTCTGGAGCTTAGTAATTATTAATTTGGGTGTCAGTAGCTTAAGGAGAGTAGCTAAAATCATGATATAGATGAGTTACCTAGGACGGGTATATAAAGTAAAAGGAGAAAGCCAGGCACAACTCTTAAATAGCACCCATGTTTATGGGACAGCATAAAGGGAGAGGACCATGCATAAAGGAGAAGGATACTGATGAAGAGCATAGGAGAGGCAGGAAGAAAAAAAGAAAGAGTGATATCACAGAAGAATGGGGTAGTCAGTCACATTAAGAGCGCATAGCAGTCAGCAGGGCTGAAAAATATCTGAACAGATCCCATGGAGTAGTGGGGGTGGAAGACCAATGGCAGGCAGCATGCTGAGGAATAAGTGGGAAGAAAGAAAGTGGAGATTGATGTGAAGGAAAAAGAAAAAAGGAGAAAGAGCAGTAGCCAGAGGGAGAAAAGGGTCTTTTTGGTGGTTGTTTTTAAAAAATAATATATGGTTGGGGAAAAATGATGAATTCAAATCATCAGGGCCTTGTGACTTACATCCTTCGTTATTCAGAGAATGAGTAAAATTTATTGGGAGAGCCACTATTAGCTGTTATGTATGAGATGCCATGGAACACAAAAGACAGCTGTAAGAATGAGAGAATACCTTCCGGATGACCCCAGTAGTTATGGATGTCTTCCTATTCCAGATAGCAGGGAGAATATTACAACATATTATCAAGCAATCCACTTAAAATAAGCACCTTCACAAGCACAAGGTACTGAATAGCAACGATTTTATTTTTGTAAATGGCGAATTTTGTCAGTTCAGTCTCTTTTAGTGATAGTCCGCAAACATAAAGGTAAGGTAATAAATGTAACACCTAAACTTCTATGAAACTTTTGGGGGTATTCTGAACTATGTTAAATGAGCATATCGCTGCATAATAGCTACAATAACAGCACTTGTCACGTCTGGAAAGTGTATCTAGGTGCCAGGCATTGTGCAGAACACTTTACACATAACAAATCATTCAATCTCCACAAAAACCCCATCAATAGACACCTTATTACAACCATTTTATGGATCATTATTATTATTCTTCTCATTTTATGGTTGGGGAACTTGAAGGTTACACAGTAGGTCAGTGAGACAGAAGGGCTGAACCAGGCATCAAAGTAATAGGTTTCTAATTAGAATATTATTTAAAAAAAATAGTAGTTGTGTGACTGTGGGCAAGTTCCAGCATAGGGTGGGATATACTACTCTTTAAAAAAAGCATGAGGTCCTAGAATGCTTGTACGGGAAAATGACATGTAAAACAGTGTACCAGTCACATCACATTCTTAGAAAATGATGTCCCTTTTTGATCTCTGTATTTTGAAAGTGATGAGTAACTGGCTGGTCCAGAGAAGAGCAATCTAGACGATTAATTGGTTAAAAAATAAGCCTGCTGAGAAAAGATGTAAAACAGGCCTTACAAACTAGAGGTCTAAACAGTGGCATTTTTGTTTGGCCTATACAGTGTAAGGAAATAGAAATTGGATGCCAGCTCTTAAAAATTGGGAAATTTCTCTTAAAAATATCCAAATCACCAGCTGCTCTTGAAAAATAGGAAACTTTCTCAACATCAGATCCACAGCCCCCGCTGCCTCACTGCAGTGAGTATAAGCATATGTTCTCCAGTCTGTCCTCATCCAGCTCGCATGCCACCCACGTGGACATTTCAGTTTGTCTTTCCTAGTTTAAGCCACGTTACTGAAGAGGAGTCTAAGTTTGGGAAAGAATACTTTTTAAAAGAGGGATGTTATTGTCCTCCCTAAGGGCATAGTTAAGAAAAAAGAAGAAAGGAAGGAGAGAAGGAAAGGATGGAGACGGAAGGACTAAGCTTAATTTGAATCAAAAGAAGAGTTTGGTAGGAAAAAATGATTTCCTAAGGGTTAGGCGGTTGGTACCAGGGCCACACATTGAACAGTTCCAGTAAGTACCACTTTATATAGTCCCTGTGTAACTACTCATCATACACAACTATACACAGTGGGCTAGACTGGGAATTTCTAAGGCAGTTTACAAAATTTCCAACTGTTTTTTTTTTTTTCTTTTCTTTTTTTTTTTTTTTTTGAGACGGAGTCTCACTTTGTCACCCAGGCTGGAGTGCAGTGGCCTGATCTCGGCTCACCGCAACCTCCACCTCCTGGGTTCAGGCGATTCTCCGGCCTCAGCCTCCTGAATAGCTTGGATTATGGGCACACGCCATCACACCCGGCTAATTTTTGTATTTTTAGTAGAGTCAGGGTTTTACCCTGTTGGCCAGGCTGGTCTCAAACTCCTGACCTCGTTTGATCCGACCACCTTGGCCTCCCAAAGTGCTGGTATTACAGGTGTGAGCCACCACACCTGGTCAGACTTTTTTTTTTTTTTTTTTTTTAATGTAGTCCAAATGGCTGCTGGCTCCTTTGTACACTATTACATAGTCGTAAGACTTCAACTGCTCCCTCAAATGTCCCCACTTCCTACCCGCAGTGTATGAGAGGGCCTGTTTCCCTACACTCTTACCAACAGAGTATGTTTTTCAAACTTTGAGAGATCTAGTTGGTGAGAGCTTTTCATTTCTGTTATGGAGAAGGAGGTTGAGCATATGTTCGTGTGTTTTGGGGTTGCTTGCCGATCTTTTCTGTGAACTCTGCTCGGTTCTGTCTTCCAGTTTTCTACACAGGCTTTAGTTCTTTATTTTAGGAATTCTTTATATATTAGGAATATTAATCTCTCTGTGATAGAAGTTGCAGGTATTTTTTCTCAGTTGGTTGTTTGTACTTTTGTGTTGCTTTTTTTTGTTTGTTTTTAGTATGTAGAATTTTGTTTTTTATGTAGTCAGATTGACCAGTCTTTTTCCTTTTTGCATCTGGATAATGAGTCACATAGGAAATGTTTCTCTACTTTTAGAATAGAGAGGAATTGACTCATTTTAAAATTATTTTATTTTATATATGTGTGTGTACATATATATGTATGTGTGTGTGTATATGTGTATATGTGTGTGTGTGTACATATCTATATATATATAGGCGGCAGAGGCAGAGTCTTGCCCTGTTGCCCAAATGACACAATCTCAGCTGATTGTAACCTCTGCCTCCCGGGTTCTATCGATCTTCCCACTTCAGCCTCCTGAGTGGCTTGGATTACAGGTACAAGCCACCGTGTCTGGCTGATTTTTAATGTTTTTTATAGAGACAGGGTATTGTCACGTTGCCCAGGCTGGTCTCAAACTCCTCAGCTCAAGCAATCTGCCTGCCTCGGCCTCCCAAAGTGCTGGGATTACAGGTGTGAGTCACTACACCCGGCATTTTTTTTTATGCTTAATATTTTTTCATTTTTTGTATTTAAGTCTTTGATTCATTTGGAATTTATCCTCATGTACAGTATGAAGATGGATCTGATTTTTTGTTGTTTGTTTGCTTTGGAACTAAAGCACATTGAGAAAGAATGTATCTGATTTTATCTTTTTCCATATGGCTATCCTGTTAACCCAACAACACTTATTAAAAAGTCCATCCCTGATTTGCGTTGTTGCCTCTATTAAATAATCAACGTACAATTTCAAATGTAGTTTGGCTCTATATCTTGGGTTTTCTACTCCACACCACTGAGCAGTCAATTCATGTGCCAATACTACATGATTTTATTTATAGAGGCTTTATAACATGTTTTAATATCTGCTCTTCTTTTTCAGGGTTTTCTTGGCTATTCTTGCATGATTGCTCTTCTAAATTAGCCTTATAATCAGCTTATCTAGTTTTGGTGGGGAATGGGTTATGGTATTTTTACTGAGATGTTATTAACTAGAATTAGAGAGTAGTGGCATCCTCTGATCTTTAGTCTTCCTCTCCAAGAACATAGCGTGCAAGTCTACTTTTATGCCATGTTCTTTTTTAGGCATGTTGCCCCTCAGTTTGGGCCAGGTTGAGTTTGAAGAGTTGGTAAGGATATTCAAGTAGAACTACCTGGTCAGCAATCAGAATGTGGGACAGGAGGTCACAAGAGAGAGAGGTTGGGCTGGAGATACGTGCAGGTAACCACTTTCATGAATAATATGTGAATTCATGACGTGATATTTTCTTGTTTTTTTAAATTATTTTTTATAGAGACAGGGTCTCACTATGTTACCCAGGCTGGTCTTGAACTCCCAGGCTCAAGTAATCCTCCGACCTCAGCCTCCCAAAGTGTAGGGATTACTGGCGTGAGCCACCGTATCCGGCCCTCATGACATGACATTGCACACTGTTGCATTGTTGAGTTAGTCATTCAATATCATTCTCTAGGGAACTTCCTCACTGAAGATGTTTAATTCATAGGTGTTACATGACCAGGTAACGTTTTCATGTTTTCTTATCAATGAAAGTTATTTTAGAGCCGTTCATTTAAAAAATCTTCCATAGCACAGTTCTTCAGTTTCATGGAATAAAAAATGCTAAGTTTTTGAGATAATTCCATTAACATTATTTTTTATTCCTTTTTTTTGTTTGTTTGTTTGTTTTGAGATAAGGTCTCACTTGGTTACTCAGGCTTGAGTGCAGTAGTGTGGTCGTGGCTCACTGCAGCCCCAGCCTTCTGTGCTCAAGTGATCCTCCCCCCTCAGCCTCCCAAGTAGCTGAGACTACAGGTGCATGCTACCATGCCTGGCTAATTTTTAGATATTTTGTAGATGTGGGGGTCTCACACAGTTGCCCAGGCTGGTCTCAAGTGATTACTAGGCTCAAGTGATCCTCCTGCCTCAGCCTCCCAAAGTGCTGGGATTAGAGGTGTGAGCCACCATGCCTGAACAACTAGATTTTTGTTTCTAATTCTAAGATAAAAAGATAGATGTTTTGGATTTTATCAACTATGTAAAAATATTCAAATAACTCTTGATATTGTTTAAGTCATTAATTTCTTTGAGCAAGCGGAATGATTTTTTTTAAATAAAAACTCATCGATGTGTTATAGCCCAGAAAATATAACGGTTTAGCTCTAGAAAATGATTACAGATTTGGGTTCATGCTAGGGAGATGACTGACTGGATGAATTAGTTTGAATTATGCCTTGTTTTTGGTTTTATACTCAGGAAATCACACACTTGTACAACCACCCATAAGGTCACATATTTTATTTATTTTATTATTATTTATTTGTTTATTTTTTGATACAGAGTCTCGCTCTGTTGCCCAGGCTGGTGTGCAGTGGCATGGTCTCAGCTCACTGCAACTTCTGCCTCCTGGGTTCAAGAGATTCTCCTGCCTTAGCCTCCCAAGTAGCTGGAATTATAGACATGTACCGCCACACCTGGCTAATCTTTTGTATTTTTAGTAGAGATGGGGTTTCACTGTGTTAGCCAGGATGGTCTCAATCTCCTGACCTCATGATCTGCCCACCTCGGCCTCCCAAAGTGCTGGAATTACAGGCGTGAGCCACCATGCCCAGCCAGATCACATATTTTAGAGATAGCCTTTTCAAGAAATTCTTAATCAGTAAACAGGAGTTTATGAACATCTGTTTTCCTGAATTTTAGAAATATAGATTACAAATAAGTATTTAAAAAACAACTACAGGCTACTCTATCTTACATCTTTTCTCCCATTTCAAAACTAATGAACACTTATTAAGCCCTTATAGAATATCTCAGAAAAGTATGCTGATTAAGCTTGCTTAAAGAATTAAGTTAATTCACATTATGTTGTAGGCGACCGATTATTTCTCTTGGGTTTTATTTTGTTTTGAGATGGAGTCTCTCTCTGTCACCTAGGCTGGAGTGCAGTGATGTGATGTCAGCTCACTGCAACCTCCACCTCCCTAGTTCAAGCCATTCTCCTGCCTCTGCCTCCCAGTAGCTGGGATCACAAGTGCCTACCAGCATGCCTGGCTAATTTTTGTATTTTTAGTGAAGACAGGGTTTCACCATGTTGGCCTGGCTGGGCTCAAACTTCTGGCCTCAAGTGATCCACCTGCCTCGGCCTCCCAAAGTGCTGGGATGACAGGCGTGAGCCACTGCCACTGTCCACCAATCATTTCTCTTTGGTCTTTTTCTATAGCACTGGTACCTGAAGTAGTACCTAAGCATTAGAATTTCGTGTCACTTTCCTTTGGACACTTCCTTTGGGCTCTATGTTTCCTGAGAATGGATTGAGTGAGGGAGGGATGGTGGAAATGCTACTGCTTTTAGCCTTAGTTTTTCGGACAAAGAGGGGTAAAGACAAAATTAATTTGGAAGCCTGTTGTTGGTAAGACTTAGGAAATAATAAAAGATGTTCCCTCTTTGTATACACTCTTGTTTTGTTGATTCTACACAGAAACTGTTTACTTTGGAGTATTTATAGTTTGTATGTTCAATGGTTTTTCAGAGATTTTTCTTATTAAGCCAACATGCAAATATACTGACCCTAACAACTATATCTCATGATGTAAGGCTAAGGTGTCAATGTGGCAGTCTTGGAATTATTTCAGCCTGAGCAAAGGAAAAACAAACATTGGTGGGTTCATCCCCTATCCATATCACAAAGCTTTGGATTATTTTTGGATTCTCTTCAATGTATTTAACCTTTGAACATTAGAATAGTAGGCAAAGGAAGTAAGAGAATATGAAACTGTTTTTTTTGGTTTTGTTTGTTTTGTTTTGTTTAGAGACAGGGTCTTGCTCTGTTGCTGGAGTGCAGTGGCACGATTATAGCTCACTGCAGCCTTGAACTCCTGGGCTCAAGTGATCCTCCCGCCTCAGCCTCCCAAGAAACTGGGACTGCAGGTGCATGCCACTACACCTAACTAATTTTTCTATTTTCTTTTGAGATGGGGGGTCTCACTGTGTTGCCCAGGCTGGTCTCGAACTCCTGGCCTCATGTGATCCTCCTGCCTCAGCCTCTCAAAGTGCTGAGATTACAGGCATGAGCCACCATGCTTTGCCAGTGCCATGATTTTAAATCATGTCCTTCAAGTGTTAGTAAGTAAAGTGGCCTAATTTTAGGTTATATATCAGCTGTTTCATTGGGATTCCTTTTTTAGGAAAAATAAATTATCTCCAAAAAGAAAGCAAAAACAGCTTTCCTTTGATCTGATTATACATCAGAGTTGTTCCATTGAGGACCTTGAATGCAGGGATTCTTGAATTTATCTGGATGGAAAGGCAAGCACGATGGATTTTGTTAGTCTTCTAATTGAATCCAGTTTTGATAATTATTTCCATTGCTACTTCAGGATTTACAATTGATCATCTTTATAGTCATGAACATAGGAAAACATTGTGAAAATACCCATGGAAAATGAAATAGTTTTTGGTTTTTGTTGAAAGCAGTCACTTAGCTGATTTTGTCTTGCATATTTCCCCACATTTAACTTTACCCAACTTAGCTCCCCTTTTCCAAGTTAGAACTGAAGTCTAGCACATCGGGAAAATGACTTTTGTTAAATGCATGATTAAATTCTTTAAAACCCCAGCCAGACTCTGCAAGGGGCTGCTGCAGGTTGCACACAGGAAGAACTGTGGCTGGTCTGCTTCTCGTCCTGATCCGGGCATAGCCAGGCTTGTACACAGGCATACTGGATAAGTAATTGGTCTTAAATATAACATTCCAAAGAACTAGAACTCAAAAGTGATTCCCTACTGAAAGAACTTCCTCTTTTATTGCTCTGAAATGATCTTTCAATTTGGGCTCATTCTGGAAGTTGCCATTTGAATTGGACTGGGAACAAAAGTTGGAATTTATTGAAAACAACTCATTGCTTAATCTCTGGCAATTTTATTTTATATGTGATCAACAGATGTGTTGCAAGTCGGATTCAAAAGGAAAATAAAAGTTTAAACAGTTAAAATGTGGTCATCAAATACTTTTCCAAACCTGTAGGAAAATAAAATTAAAATCTATTTGAGAAATACTCAGGTGCAACATAGATTTTTATTCTGCTTTCTTTTTGTTCACTCCCATTTCTGCCTCCCATTCTCCTTACAAAAAACAGCCAGGAAGTGGAAACAGAACAAGGAATTTGAACTCTGAAGACTTCACTTCCAGACCTGGTTCTGCTACTTACCATGTGAATCCTTCTCAGACTGGTCATTGAGCTTCCTTGAGCATGGTGATAATCATAGCCAGGCATAGTGGCACTCGCTTATAGTCCCAGCTACTCAGGAGGCTGAGGCAGGAGGATTGCTAGAGCCCAGGAGTTTGAGGCCGCAGTGCACTGTGATCGTGTCTGTGAATAGGCACTGCACTCCAGCCTGGGCAGCAAAGTGTGATCCCCATTAAAATATCATAATAATAAAGTACTTTGTCCCACCTTCCTCACCAAGGTGATTATTGATTTCAGATGACACGATACCTGTAGAAACTTTAATTTCTCCAGTGTTGATTCTTCTTATTAAGGTTGCATATCCAGGACTAGTCTTTTAATCTTCTAACATTGTTTTTGAGAGTAAGAGTATCAGAAAATTATTTTTCCAATTCTTCTAGTACTACCACCGGGAATTGGGAATGCCAGCTCCTTACTGTAAATGAAAATTTATTCCCTAATCTAAGAGGTCTTTTCCAAGTACCAACTCCGACAAGAAATGTGATGGAATGGTAATGCATGTGTATTCCTATGCAGTGTGATGTGGGGCTTGCTTAAACTTGCTGATGGTCAGTAGAATTTGGAGATTAAAAAAACACACACACACAATCAATTCTTGGGCTTTAGATCAAAATCTCAACAGCACTTACAGCTTGGCAAAGAATTTTGCCTTTGGCCTATGCTGATGCTCCTTATGGTTACTCTTTTCTGAGACTCTAAAATGTTAGATTTGTAGAGGAGCCAATGATTTATAAGAAGGTGCTAGGTCCCTCTCCTACGGAGTTGTGAAGAATTTCTTTCCTTGTCTTCCCTTGCCTTTTACCTAAGGACCTATGAATGTGTGTGGCATCTAAGCTCAGGTTTTGGGTTGAGAGGCCTAAAGTTGAGCCCACTTGAATGGTAGCTTACCAATACATGTGTCTGCTGATGTCATAGCTCGTTAACATTCTCTCCACTGTTGTTGATCTCTGAAGCACCCACATTTCACTGCCCCTCCCCCAGCATCTTCACAAAGCTTTTACTCCCCCAAAGACATTTTCAAAATTTCATTTGTAACTGTTGTGCACAGCTGACATGGAGAATTATTCTAGGTGCTGAATTGTTTATCACTAGAATATTTAGACCAATGCTGGAAGAGCTGTGATCAGTTTGGAAACTCAAATAGGCTTTATGGCTGCTTTCTTGATTGCATTGACTTCTATTTATTTAGGAATATTTAGTATTAAAAAATTATAGAACAAATATGGATAAAATAATTTGAAGGTTTTGACATCTCAAAACCATATATCATTTGCAGTGAGAATGTAACACTAGCTGGGTATTATTGTTTTTTTTTAACAATAGAACCAATAAAATGATTAGTATGTGTTTTTGCAGGAGCTCATTTCTCATTATAGCTTCAATATTCAATATTGGAGGAGAGATTAAATTTCTGAATATGAATCTGATTTTATTTAGGACTTCTTTAATTTCTTTCAACAGTATTTTATAGTTTTCAATGTACTAGTCCTGCATATTTGCTAAATATATTTCTAAATATTTTATTCTTTTTGATGCTATTGCAAATGAAATTGTTTTCTTTTCATTTTTTCATTGTTCATTTATGGAAATATAATTGATTTCGTATACTGATTATATTAGCAATTTTAAAGAACATCTTCTGGTTATAATTTCAAGTATATTGGAACCAATATAGAAAGCCACTTGTAGTCTTCCTTGGGATTCTTTTAAAGAGTAGAGTATGTATAGTTAACATTTGTTGAACACTTATTAGGTGTCTGGCATTAAGCTGCTATGTATGTTACAATGAATTATTCTCATTTAATGCTAACTTTTGTCTTCATTTTACAATGAAGAATCCTTGCCCATATTCCTACAATAAATCAGTGGCAGAGCTGGAACTTGAACCCAGGTCACTCACTCCAGAGCCTGTTTTCTTAACCATTTGACTATACATACTGCCTTTTTGTGAATAATTCATAATAGCTCTATCCTGGAACCTAGACAATAGATTAAGCAACATGGAAATATTCTCCAGGTCTCTACTTCTTGTCTCTTTACCAGGGTTGATCATTTCACTTTTGTACAACAATGATTCTGTTCCTCCTTTGGGAAATTTTAATTTCAAAGGATCCTTCAGCAAGACTGTTTGAGCCGTTATAGAGCCTGGAGACAAACATAGTAAACAAAAGATGCATAAATACTGCATTAGTCCATTTTCACACTGATATAAAGGTACTACCTGAGACTGGATAATTTATAAAGGAAAGAGGTTTAACATTGACTCGCAGTTCTGCACGGCTGGGGAGGCCTCAGGAAACTTAATAATCATGGCAGAAGGCAAAGGGGAAGCAAGGCACATTTTACATGGTGGCAGGAGAGAGAAGAAGAGAAAGAGCAAGGAAGTGCCACACTTAAACCATCATCTCTCGTGAGAACTCCCTCACTATCATGAGAACAGCATGGGGAAACAGTCCCCATGACCCAGTCACCTCCCACCAGGTCCCTCCCTCGACATGTGGGGATTACAATTCGAGATGAGATTTGGGTGAGGACACAGAGCCAAACCATATGAAATACCAATTGTGATACATATGATGGAAGGGAAGAACAGGGTGCTATGACAGAGAGTAATATGATGTCCTGATCTGGAAAGAAGGTCAGGGAAGGAAACGACTCTTGAGCCATGATCTGGCCTGAAGTAATTAGCCTGGTTTAAAGTGGGGGCAAGAGCATTGTAGCAAAAAGAATAGGAGATGTTTATCTCATAAGATTATGGTGAAACTTAAATAAATAGTACACATGAGAATTCCTAACCTAGGCCAGGCACAAAGTAAATTCTTTTAAAAAATTATTTTAAAGTTGTTACAGTGAGCATGAATGCTTTTGTAGTCAGAAAGCCAAATAAACGTTTAAAAGTAGTTGATGCTCTGAGAGACTCAACTACCTTGGATTGTGTATTTGCTGAGACAGGAGGGAATCTGGGCTGGTACCCTAGGGAGTGATCATTGGAGTAAATGAACAAGGATAAGGGTGCAAAAGAACCTGAGAAGGAGCGGTCAGAGAGGCATTAGAAGAACCCAGGGAAGATGTTACAGAAGGCGGAGGGAAGAGGCTTTTGGGGAGAAAGGGTGGTTAGTCATGCTAGATACCTGTAAGGCTGTCGAATGGGGTAAAAACTGAAAAGAGGCCATGGGGTTTGGCCCTTAGAGGACATTGATTTTTCAGATTAGTTTCAGTAGAGCAAAGGAGAAAAGGAACAGATTGAGACACTAAGCCTGTGAGAAAGTGGAAGGTGGGTATAAACTATGGGTTCTAGAAGTTTGATAAGAAAGGGGAGATAAGAGGGGCTGATTACTTAAAACAGGTGTGTTGTTTAAGGATCTGGGCTGAGAGGAAGTGGCTAGCAGCGAGAGAGCAATTAAAGATACTACAGAGAAGAAATAGCTGATGGGACAGGTGGAAGAAGGAACTGGTGAAGGAAACAGGACCCGATGGGGTCAGGAACATAGGTACAGAGGTGTGCCTTGGAAAGGAAGAGTGACAGGAAAGCCGAAAATAGTGAAACGATCAGAACAAGGCCAGGCGCAGTGGCGCACACCTGTAATCCCAGCACTTTGGGAGGCCGAGGCGGGCGGATCACCTGAGGTCAGGAGTTCAAGACCAGCATGACCAACATGGAGAAACTCCATCTCTACTAAAAATACAAGAAAAAATTAGCTGGGCATGGTGGCACATGCCCATAATCCCAGCTACTCTGCAGGCTGAGGCTGGAGAATTGCTTGAACCCGGGAGGCGGAGGTTGTGGTGAGCCAAGACTGCGCCGTTGCACTCCAGCCTGAGCAACAAGAGCGAAATTCTGTCTCCAAAAAAAAAAAAAAAAAAAAACCCCACAAAGAAAGAAAAGATCAGAACATAGTCAGATGGCCACTCCTAGCTGCAAAGGACTTTGGGAAATACAGCCTTTATTCTAGGCAGCTATGGATTCAGCTTAAAAAAAAAAGTCTAGGTTGTTTTACTTAGGAAAGAGAGAATAGATGGATTCTTGGATAGGCAACTCATGGTCTCTGCCATAGATTACCCAACGCATCTAGGGTGGTTGGTGAACCTGTATAGGGAATTTAAATTCTTTATTAGTTACTGATAACTTCATTTTATTGACTCATTTTATTGACACAAAGTTTAAGTAAGCTTCCGCAAATTCATACAATGAGTAGAAAACATAGCAGAAACAAAAGTCTTTATGCTCCCAAGTCCAGCATTCTTTCACTTGCACTGTTGCCTTTCATGTGATTATATGTGTATAGTATTTGTAGTTAATCTAGTAGACAATGTTAAGATTTAGAGATTTACTTCCAGATATCCTAAATATTCTAAATCTAGGTAGTATTAGGTGCATTATATTAAAGTCTAGAAAGATTAAGAAATCAGTGGGATTTAGATGTAGTGCATTGAAAAGCTTTTTATAATGGATTTAATTTAGTTTTTGTTCAGAAACCCATTTGGCTGTTGAGACACAGTCATTTCTCAGTGTTTTTACAAAGTGTTTGCAAATTCTTCTCACCATAGGACCTGCTATTATATCATAAGGACTGTGAACACTGGTGAAAGCTATTCCTGAACACCATTTATTTTAAAAACAAACCTTTTCCTACTAAAAACAAATGTTTCTCTCTCTTAGTGTTATGAAATGTTTCATCTTAGAAAACCCATGATGGAATTAAAGTAGTGTGATGGCAAAAGGCTCTGAACTGAGGGCAGGGAGCGTATATCTTCACAAGTCACTTCTTCTGGCCACAAATTAAATTAAATAATTACATGTTTAAATGGGTATAAGAATAAATTAGGAAAAAATGGTAAGTGCTTTGATGAAATAAAGTTGAAATAAACAGATAATGTTAAACTCGATTTCAGCCATTAGCTAATTTTCTTCTCCTTTGTTGTCATGGCTAACTTCTTTGGGGGTTTCCTTCTTTTCTGGACCTGTGTGCCTATGAAGGGAGGGTGAGTGGGCAATGGAATCGTTAAGAGCCAATGAGCAGGTAGACAGAGGATGGTGAAAGGGCCTGGATGAGGCCACTGCAGGATAATCAGGCTGTGACTTGTATTGTTTCTTTTTAGTTTGGATGGTTCAATGACAGCCCTCAAGAGGGTATTTACTTCCTCCTTCCCATGTATTTTGTCTGAATATGTGACATTGATTCCTTGGTATGGCCTCATATTCCTAACATTCAGGCTTGCCATGCACACAGTTATCTGAGTGTGAATGAGGGGAGGATTGGGACAGAGAAGAGAGACTTGTGAACCTGGCACAAGTACAATTTTATATTTCTCTCACTGATCTTTTAACCATAGACTGTTTAGGTTTAAAGGCCTAGAGAAGTCATTTCATATAGTGTTTTTAAAATTGTGCTTGGTGGAACCCAGTGATATGTCAGAACAAAGTAGGTGGGGCTCCTTGTAGTTAGGAACATGTATCTTGATGAAAGTTGTAAAAATTGAATGAAGTCATGTCACTCCTCTTCTAAAACTTCTCAGGGCTTCTCTTCACCTATGGCATAAAGTCCAAGATCAGCTTAAAATGCAGAGCCTTTCATGATCTGCCCACTTTGTGCCCATGCAGTTTCTCCTGCTCCATTCCTTCTATTCTGTTATGTATTCCAATAGTACCACACTCCTGCTCCTTCCATAAACCTGTCAGGCTATTTATAACTCTCTGCGTTTGCACTTGACGTTTCTTCCACAAGAATGCTTTGTTTGTCCCGTATACTTCCTTACTCCCATCTCATTTATCCCCAAACTTAACTAACCCCTCAGCCCTATCTCATCACTCACTATCTTGTGATTCTGCTCTATTTTCTGTATAACACCTATCACAGTCTAGAATGATATTCTTACTGTGTTTGTTTGTGTCCTCCACTTCTCACTCTGAACACTCTTTCTTAGCAATTTCATGGGCTCACGTGGCATCTGTTAACAACACGTCTTCATCTCCCGCCTAGTTCTCTCTCCTGTGCTTGCAGATGGCACGCCGAAATATGGCCACTGCATAGCTTCACTAGAGCGATGCACAGGCACCTGAAATTCACAACAGAATGCCTCAAGGTAATTAATCCTACCTTCCAACACGTTCTTCTTCTGAAGTTCTCATCTCAATGAGTTGCCCCATCCACAAAGCTGGGTGTCATCTTTCATTCCTCCCCTCTTCCACAGCCAGTCATTTCTGTTTGGCAATGCTTTGTCCTTAAATTCTTTTCCAGTCTTCTTTTCTACATCTCCATTGCAATCACTAATTGCCCTTTTCTTGCTTAACTTGTGTACTGTCTTATTCTAGGTCCTCTAGAACAGTGCTGTCCAATAGAAATATTATGTTATTTTAAATTTTCTAGTAGCTACATTAAAAAAGATAAAAAGAAGCAAGTGAGGTGGTGCAGTGGCTCACACCTGTAATCCCAGCACTTTGGGAGGCCAAGGTAGGCGAATCACTTGAGGCCAGGAGTTCAAGACCAGCCTGGCCAACATGGCAAAACCCCGTCTCTACTAAAAATACAAAAATTAGCCGGGTGAGGTGGTGCACACCTGTAATCCCTGCTACTTGGGAAGCTGAGGCACAGGAATCACTTGAACCCAGGAGGCAGAGGTTGCAGTGAGCCGAGATTGTGCCACTACACTCCAGCCTGGACAACAGAGTGAGACCTTGTCTCAAAAAAAAAAAAAAAAAAAAAAGAATCAAGTGAAATTAATAATGTATTTTATTTAATCAATATATTCAAAATATCAATTCAACATATAATCAACATAAAAGCGGCGTGTTTAAAATTTTCTTTTAAATACTAGTCTTCAAAATCCAGTGTGTATTTTACACTTACAGCTCATCTTAATTTAGATTAACCACAGTTCTACCTCTAAATAGGTAACTGTGGGCAGTGATTACTGCAGTAGTCATTAACAGCTGTAGGATGTAGAGCCTGAAGCAAGAATTAAAGTGCTGACATTTTTTTGGTAACTTCCAGCCCAAAGTGGCAAGGTTAAAGCATAAAGGAAAATCAAGCAGGGAAAAGTATGATATAGCGCCTTACCTTGCTGGTCATGGCAAGACACACAGCAGGTTGGTCAGACATGGCTTCGCCCTAATTTTCTGTTTCCCATTGACTTCCTCCAACCGCTTGGTAACTGTTCAGAAAGCAGTATGACATTTTATCCAAGTTCACAGGTAGAAGGGTGACTCAGTATATGTTAAAGAGAAAGTTGGTGGAGGTTGAGGGAATCTTAGAGACATAGTAGGTTCACATTCAGTACACTAACTCAGCTTTTTGGTTTTGGTTTTATCTTTCTTCTGTTCAGTTCCCAAACAAGAACAATGTAGCCAGATATTCTTGCTAAATGTAGCTCTGACTGTCATTTCCCTCTTTTAAAACCTCCAGTGACTCCCATTGTTTTCATGATAAAGGCTAATATCATTTCATTAAAATTTTTACTTGATCTGGCCCTGTCTTTTTAGCTTCTTACCTCAATCACCTTCCTCTCATCTTAAATGCTGTGTATATTAGTTATATATTGCTGTGTAACAGATCACCCCAAACATAGTGACTTAAAAGAAGGCCAGGCGCGGTGGCTCACGCCTATAATGCCAACACTTTGGGAGGCTGAGGCGGGCGAATCACGAGGTCAGGAGATCGAGACCATCCTGGCTAACACAGTGAAAACCCGTCTCTACTAAAAATACAAAAAATTAGCTGGGCTTGATGGCGCATGCCTGTAATCCCAGCTACTCAGGAGGCTGAGGCAGGAGAATTGCTTGAACCCGGGAGGCAGAGGTTGCAGTGAGCCGAGATCACACTACTGCACTCCAGCCTGGGCAACAGACCGAGACTCCCTCTCAAAAAGACAAAATAAACAGTAAACATTTATTATCTCACAGTTTCTAGGGATTAGGAATTTGAGAGTAGTTTAGCTGAGTGGTTCTGGCTTGAGGTCGCTGTCTTAGTCTGTTCAGGCTGTTACTAACAAATACTATTAACTGGGTAGCTTATAAACAACAGAAATTTATTTTTCACAGTTCTGGAGGCTGAGAAGTCCAAGATCAAGGTGCCAACAATTTTGGCATCTGGTGAGAGCCACTTACTCATTTATAGGTGGCGCTTTCTAGCAGTGGCCTCAGATGACAGAAGGGACAAAGAAGCTTTCTCTGGCCTTTTTTTTTTTTTTTTGAGACAAGCTGGCACGATCATGGCTCATTGCAGCCTTGAACCTCCTGAGTTTAAGCAATCCTCCCACCTCAGCCTCCTGAGTAGCTGGGACTATAGGTACAAACCAACATGCCCTGTTAATTAAAAAAAATTTTTTTTGTAGAGGCAGGGTCCCACTATGTTGTTTAGGCTGGTCTCTAACTTTGGGGCTCAAGTAATCCTCCCACCTCAACCTCCCAAAGTATTAGGATTGTGGGTGTGAACCACCACACCTGGCTCTCTGGCCTCTTTTATAAGGGAACTAATCTCATTCATGAGGGCTTCTCACTCATGACCTAATCACCTCCCCAAAGCCCCCACCTCCTAATTCTGTCCGTTGGGGTTAGTATTTCAACATATGAACTTTGGGGGTGGGAAATAAATATTCAGATCATCACAGTCTCTTTTTTCTTTTTTTTTCCCCCCTCTCTTTTTTGGTTATATCATCTGTCAGCTCATACCTACAACACAGTCTCTGATAGGATTAAAGTCAAGATGTCAGCCAAGGCTATAGTCATCTGAAGTTATGAAAAGGATTGAGAGATTCGTTTTTCAAGGTGGCCCATTTGCATGGTTGGCAAGTTGACACTGGCTGTTGGCAGATTTTCCACGTTTTCCTATATAGAGGGCTGCTCGAGCGTCCCTGCAGCGTGGTGGCTGCCATCCTCCAGAGAAAGCAGAGCAGAAGCTGCCATGCTTTTGTTTTTGTTTTTCCCTAGACTTGAAAGACATTGTCATTTTGGGACTGACCTTTGTAACCAATAGGATATTAGTATGAGAAGGAACCACATAAAGATATGAATAACGGAAAAAAACCATTGGGTGCCATTTTAGAGGCTGGCTACCGCTGTATGATGCATCTGTAAAATTTCTTTTTAGCCCCTCTGGCGTGCCCTGACTTGTCTCTGGATATTGCTACATGTTGTTCTTTCTTACCACAAAAACCTTCTCCCTTCTGTTTCTCTTATCCTTGCTTGTTTTTCTAACTTCTTTTTATCCCTCGAGTTCCAATCTGGATATGTCTTTCTGTGAGAAGCATTCTTTTTACCAGGGCAGCCCCTACCCCATCACCACCATCAACACCAATGGCCTACTTATTCTATGCTATTAGAATGCCCTGTCTTTCTCCTTTCATAGTACTTACTACATTTTATTATAGTTGCTTGTTTCCTGGCCTGACTTCCCCACTAGACTCTTTAAGTTCATGAGGGCAAGGACTACATCCTTCTGGTTTATTGTTATATCCTCAGTACCCAGCATAGTACTTGACAACACATCACAGGTTCTCAGTAAATAGTTGCTGGTTGGAAAAATGAAGGAAGGGGTAGATGGGTGAGTGGATGGATGGATGAATGACCGAACATCTTGTCTCTTCTACTGGACTCTGAACTCCTAGAGAACTGTGCCCTCATCTTTTCGTTTTTGTATCCCCAGGATATTACATAGTGCCCAAACAGATAATAGGCCCCTATTAAATATCCCTTTCTCCTTTCTTCTCTTTCTCCCAATTCTTCTTAATAGAATGAAGATTTTGAGATGCTCCACATCTCCATCTGTCTGTCATAAGTGGTAAATCTGATTATGTCAAAAATTCACCTTTTGGTTATTTTTATTGTCAAATATTGCAGACATTCCCCTGTAAGTCAACATTGTAATACAATTTCAGATAATTTGTGTTTGTAATGAGAGGGTATAATAGCCCTAACAGTGTTTATTCAGGCTTTAGCAAGTACCTTGACCATGAAAGGTGTTTTGTGAATGATTGAATAAATTCAACATATTGCTAAGTGCTTTTTATTGAGTAACTGTGTTGTGGCTAGTATAGGAAGTGAGAAGTTTTTCATAGATTTTTTTTTTTTTTATTAGACCAAGGAATTACTTACTGGCATAGAAGTTGAATAAGTTCTTTCTGTTTCTGGATTTGAAATTTAAGAGAAAATTGACCTACTATTGTGGCTTCAGTTGTTTCTAAGGCCAGTTCTCTCTGGCTCTGCTAGCTTTGCGGAAAGGCAGCAAGCAAAAGGGAGACTTGTTGACAATGTTGGCCCTGCCTCCTCCCCTCAGAATATGCAGAACCCAGAGTCAATTTGCAAGAACCTCCAGAATGAAAGCAATAGCCTTAAATACGGCTACATGTTCCTCTTACTCTTTTTATTCCCATTAAAAATCATTGTCTTGGCTGGTCACAGTGGCTCACACCTGTAATCCCAGCACTTTGGGAGGCTGAGGCGGACGGATCACCTGAGGTCAGGAGTTCAAGACCAGCCTAGCCAACATGGCGAAACCCTGTCTCTACTAAAAAATACAAAAATCAGCCATGCATGGTGGCACGTGCCTGTAATTCCAGCCACTCGGGAGCCTGAGGCAGGAGAATTGTTTGAACCTGAGAGGTGGAGGTTGCAGTAAGCCAAGGTCATGTCACTGCACTCTAGCCTGGGCGTTAGAACAAGACTCCATCTCAAAAAAAAAAAAAAAAAAAAAAAAATCATTGTCTTAAGGATGAGCAAAATAAATAAAATTTTAAAAATCATTGCCTTATGTTATATTTTTCTTTATTTTTGTGCTTTATAAATTAACTCTATATTTTTTGGTGTTTTGGTTTGGTTTTCAGTTTCCCTCCTAGAGGTTCATTAAAAGGGCAAGGTCTTTGGAATTCATCAGAACTACATTCAGATTGACTGCCGTTTCTTTCTTGCTATGCTGTTGTTGGACAGGTTACTTTATATCTCTGAAACTTTTAATTTTTAGTATGGCAAATGAGGATAAAATTAGCTCCTTCATAAGATTGTCATCAAGTTCAGTGGGATAGCTTATGTAAACTGCCTAACAAGGTCTTTGGTATAGTAGATGCTTAGTCAAGATTGGGTAGCACCCCCTTTTCCTAGGCTGTATTCCCCGGCTTAAAAAGGAGTTGCTGTGTCTCTGGTCGTGTGATTGTTGCCCCGGGAATGAGGGTCTCACTCATTCTAGCAGAGAGGCAGTTCCCTAAGCCATCTGACAAAACTCCTAGTCTGTTCTCTTTCTTGGATCATTTCCCAACTAACCAAGGTAACGCAGTCTGTTTTTCCTGTGATTTTTTTTTCTCTTTTTTTAAAGCATGCCCTTTTCTTCTTTGACTCTGTTTTTCTCTCTTTCTGTCTGTTGATGATTGATATTTTTAACCCTCCTTGCTTCCTCTTGCTGGTCTGTGCCGTAGAATCTAGACTCTGGGAGGAGGAGTCTCCTCTTGGAAGCCTTTGCTCCAGAAACTCAGAGCTGGGATTAGCCATTCTGGACTTGGCGTCTTGCCAGAAAGTGGCCTATCGCATGATGTGTCCATGTTATTTCCTCCATATGATCCAAAGAGACATCTGTCTGGGAAGAATGTGGTGGGCCCCACACATAGACTGTCTGGGGTATCCAAATCTTGAGTTGTGTGGCCTGTTAAAACAGGTCTGTGTCAAAAGTGATGAATAGTTTTTGTGGATTTTGATGAAGTTGCCAATCGATCAGCTACTGTTTAATGAGAGAGGCACGGTAAGAGGAGCAAAAGCCCAGCTGCCTGTGCGGGAGCCACCTGCCTTTTCTCTTTACTTCATTTTCTTGCTAATGAAGGAACCAATTGGTTTAGAGCGATCAATGCTGACCTATTAGGATCAGACATTGTTTTGGCATTGCCAAGGCAATTAAATTCAGCAGGGTAAGGATTAGAGAGAGAATAGCTATAAAAAAAGAAAAAAAGAAAAACAAGCAAGTTTTTATTCAGAAACAACCACTCTGGTGTTTGAGGTATCAAAAAGATTAGTTAAAAGAGAATTAATCATTACAGCATTTTCTTTCTTGGTAAAATAATCAGAAGATTTGTTGACATTAGTTCTTAGATGTAAGAAGATAGGAAGCTCTGCTTCACTGATCTGACTTCAGGTATGACCTTCATTATTGCCTTCTTTCCTATTTAAAGCTGTGACTCATCCAAAAAGCCTTCTCCAAGAGACTGTGTATCGTGTAATGGGTACTGTGACCTGTATGTGCTAGATTTTCCAGAGCAGCTCTGATTTAAAATAGTCTGCCCCTCATCATTCTATTAACAGGTGATGTGATTAGGAAATTGTTAACTAAATCTATAACTTAAGACTTGATAAAGAGTATAGTATGTAAAACCCTTGAGAGTAAGGTTCATGAGCTAAGCATCTTGGCACACATTCCTCACCCGAATTCTGTTCCCATCAGCCTGATGTCTTCCTCTTAGATATTCAGTAAATATTTGAGTAAACTGACTGAATGAATGAATAAGACATGAAGTCTTTAAAAATGGGTAAGATTTGAAGCTTTGATATTCCAGGATTAGGGAGACAATACGTGTAAGCATATAAAAGCAGGAATGATAGAGTAAATTAGGGAGACCTAAGGTCTTTTCTAGAGTAGAAGGTATGTACTAAAGCAGGAGTTCCCAGACTTTTGGATTTCACAGACCGGTGCAATTTCCAAAAGGAATTTTGCTAAGTAAAGACGTTGACTGTCACTGTTGTTCTATAACACCAAAATTTAGAGTGGATATAATTTTGGCAAAAAAGGACGGTTCTTTAAATTGCTTACGATTGTATTAAGGAAGTGACTAAAGCATCACCATCTACCTCTTTGTAATGAGGGTGGAGCCATGTACCAGTTTAAGCAGTGGTGACAATGTAGGTGATACTGTGCACATTCCTTAGAGTTGTATAATGTCCTGAATTTGGGGGTACTGTCTAGACATCCATGTCTGGTTGATCTTTGATCTTCTATTGGTTTCCCATGCTTTTTGTCTTGATTTCACCTATTAGTGTTCTTTTTTGTTGTTCATGAAGATTTCAGTATCTTGAACATTAGCTGTTATTGTTTCTTCAGAATGCCCTCTGGGGTTTATGTTGGATAACTGCTCCTGAAATTGCTAGAGAACTTTATGCCAGGGGTCTCACAACTTTTTTGGATCATGTACCCATTAGTAAAAAAAATTTACACATGGGCCAGGCGAAGTAGCTCATGTCTATAATCCCAGCACTTTGGGAGGCCAAGGTGGGTGGATCACTTGAGGTCAGGAGTTCGAGACCAGCCTGGCCAACATGGTGAAACCTCGTCTCTAAAAATACAAAAGTTAGCCGGGCATGGTGGCATGCGCCTATAATCCCAGCTACTTGGGAGGCTGAGGCAGGAGAATGGCTTGAGCCCAGGAGGCAGAGGTTGCAGTGAGCTGAGATCGGGCCACTGCACTCCGGCCTGGGCGACAGAGTGAGACTCCATTAAAAAAAAATTACACATGAAGAAGTGATCAACATCATTAGTCATCAGGAAAATGCAAATCAAAGCTCGTGAGATACCACTTCAACCCAGGAGGACGGTTAGAATCAAAAAGTCTGATCCTTGTTGGCAAGGATATAGAGAAGTTCAGAACCCTCATAAACTGCAGGTGAGAATGTAAAAATGGTACAGCTACTTTGGAAATAGTCTGACAGTTCCTCAAAATGTTAAATATAGAGTTATCACTTGACCCAGCAGTTCCACCTCTAGGTGTGTACTCGAGAAATGAAAACACATATCCACACAAAAACTCAACATGAATGTTTACAGCAACACTAGTCATAATAATAACCAAAAATGGAAACAATCCAAATGTCCACCAATTGATGAATAGATAAATAAAATGTAGTATATCCATACAATGGAATATTATTTAGCCATTAAAATGAGTGAAGTACTGATACATGCTACAATGTGGATAAACCTTGAAATGATTATGCTAAGTGAAAGAAGTCAGTTACAAAATATCACACATTATATGATTTCATTTATATGAAATCTCTAGAATAGGTAATCTATAGGGACAGAACATAGATTAATGGTTGCTTAGGTCTGAAAGAATGAGGAGGTGACAGCTAAAGGATACAGGTCTTTCTGAGATAATTAAAATGTTCTAAATTGTGGTGATGGTTGTCCAACTCTGTAACTATATTATAAACCGCCGAATTGTATACTTAAGTTGGTGAATTGTATAGTATATAAATTATATCTTACTAAAACTATTACAAAGAAGATTTTTGAATGGGGTCCACTGACATATTTATTCATTTACAAATTATATACATGTACTCCTGAACTAATATGTACATTATAAAACATACAAAAATATACGCATTTTAAAAGTATACAATAGAAGTAATGGTAAGATAGATTCTAGTATTTTCTTTTTATAAGCAATGAATCAGAATCTTACAAACCCCTGGAGTGTATGCACCCCACTTTGGAAACCGTTGTCTTTGACCACATGATAGAGATTAGTCTGTGTGAAACAAGCCACTGTAGGTAAGCTAGGCTTGCCAAGTCCAAAGAGCCTGATGTGTTGGTACTGTGAAAATCTTTGGGTGGCCTGTAATTTCAGCACTTTGGGAGGCAGAGGCAGGTGGATCACCTGAGGTCAGGAGTTCAAGACCATCCTGGCCAACATGGTGAAACCCTGTCTCTACTACAAATACAAAAATTAGCTGGACATGGTGGCAGGTACCTGTGATCCCAGCTACTCAGGAGGCTGAGGAAATCTCAAAAAAAAAAAAAAAAAAAGAAAGAAAATCTTTGGAAGTATCTCTACATCCTGAGGAGAATGAAAGCCTTCTGTGTTGTAGCCCAGCGCACTCTGAGATATGTGACGGCACCAGCAGAGAGGTATTTTCAGTCACTTCATTGTACCATCAGGAAGAAGTTTGAGTGGCATATGATGACAATCAGTGATGGCCCTATAACCTCGTATTTCATAATTACCACTAGAATATATTCAATATGTATATGGGACCCTACGGAGACAGAAAGGAAAAAATTCTATTCCCAGCTGCATAACATAAAGCTGTATTTTTATTAAGAGCTTTGACTGACAATATAAATCATAAATCACCAACATAAAGCTTAAGACACCAGAAGCCAGAGAGAAAATATAACCTGTAAAATGTACAATACTGGTATAGTTTAATATTCACAGTTCCCAGGATTTTAAAGCAATTACATACCACATTAAGACAGCTGATTTTTTTATTCAATATTTTCTTTTTTCACGTAAGCTAGTCTTCTTGATCCTTTGTGCCATTTCTGTGTCATGTCAGCTGACAATAATCAATTTGGATATCTACGCATTTGAGTAATTCATTCTTGAAAAAAGGTGGTAAAAAATTACGGCACATTTGTTGTAAAAATATTTGTATACCATGAAGTGACTATAAAGCATAGTCAGTTGTGAATGAAAGTGAACGCCCAATGCCATCCAGCCTGGGGCTGTATGTGTAGTGCAGGTGCTTCATACGTGTTTACTGGTGGCATCTTTGATGCTGAAGGGTTAAAGAGAGAGTATTTTGAAATTTCCTAGGTCTTTTTGGAATGTACAAAGAAGACAGTATTGCATTTGCCTGTTTTTTTGATGCAGTAATGTATCATTAACAATTTATTGTGGTGTATCAAGCCATGAAACAGAACACATCTGAGCATATTTCTCTGACAGACAAAGGTGCAGATTTTATGTATTGAGTTAAAGGAAATGAAAGTTTCCCAGCAAGGGTAAGTAGAAAGAAATTTGGCCATAGATATAATATATGTCTTTAAAATGTGGTGAAAATAAGTTTAAAAGATTCTTTGTTAAATCCTCACCTCTATTGGTTAATCACTATACTATAAATTATCACAGATTTCCTGCCAGTTAAAGACAGTTAGAAGATCTAGTAGAGAGTTTGGTACATTACATAGAGCTAAAAATAAATTATTATTGTCCTGTTGTCATTTTCCCCCTTTGTTTAAAATGCTCTCTTGCTAGTATAAAACCTGTGGTATAACAATACTCAGATTTCTTTCTTGAGAAAGGTTAAGACAGTGGATCATAAAGCACAATTTGTTAACCTCTTTTTAAATGTAGCTTTTATAATGACACTTTAATATTTCAGAAGTCCTGAAGGTTTAACTTTAGTTTTCAGTTTAAATGACCCTCAGTTTCTTGGTATTAGTATTTCAAGGTTAAAGTTTAGAAACAGAATAGATGTTTTTATACATATACAAAAAACTACTGGCCAAAGGATTGATGGACACTGTCATTTTCAACACAGTTCATTTGAAAATGGCCATATTGACTCTATAAACACACTAAATTCAGTTGATATATTTTCTTTCAGTCAATATGAACTCTGGTAATACAGTGAGGAGATAGGAAAATCTAATATACCATGTGCAGAAAATACACAAATAGCTCCCTATTCCAAAGCATTTTAGTTCCCTTCTCTTCAGTGGAACACATAAAGCTGAAAACAAATCATTATAAAAGTCTAAGTAGACTGTAATCCTAACAGCTAATACAGGCACTAAGTTATACCAAACTTTCTTTTAAAAACAGAACAAAACAGCCCCTAATATTAGACAGCTAGTGCTGCTGTTACTGTACAAGTCAAATAGGAGAGGGGCCATAGTTACCAACAACATGGTCTGGCTCCAGCCAGTTAAACTGTGAACCTCAAAGCTGTTATAATAAAGTAGACTTTTTTTTTTTGTCAGGGGCAGTTACACCAGAAGCATTTTTTTGGAACACAGTGCGTATCTGCACATTTAAATCCAGATATGCTAACAAATGTCTCCTGAGCAAGAGCATCATAAAACCAGATTTCACTTGAGGGAGGAAAATACTTATTCCATCAATTTTTATTTTTCACTTGGAGATTACATTTCACTCTAGACTACAGTCCCAGGGACTGTGATTAGAAAGGGTATCTGAGAAGGTAGAATTGGTATATCCTATCGGTGTGAAGTGAGTACATGCATTTCACATTGATGCTACCTGGTTCCGAGAACATAGAATGCCAATGAAGCGGGTCGTTATTTTTCTCTCTTGGTTTTCAGGCCTCTTTGCCACAAATGTCTGACACCCTGTGAATTAGCTCTTCTCCTTTATGATTCTGCATGGATGCATTTGGCATCTGGGCAAGTCCTTTTCCCAAGAATTTATCTATTGGCAGATTTCTCCTCTGGGCATGAATGGAACAAAATGAATGATACACTTTTAGAAGGTTTCTCCCAGATCCATATGTTATATATTGTGGCCATTACTCACAATGTCTGCCATACTGACTAGATACCAACTGCTGAATCATGCATATTAGATACATGATGCCTTCATATGGCTTTGGTCTTATTTATTTATTATTATTATTGTTGTTGTTGTCATCGTTTTGGGTTTTTTTGAGGTGGAGTTTTGCTCTTGTTCCCCAGGCTGGAGTGCAGTGGTGTGATCTCATCTCACCTCAACCTCCGCCTCCCAGGCTCAAGCAATTCTCCTGCCCCAGCCTCCCGAGTAGCTGGGATTACAGGCATGCGCCACCACACCCGGCTAATTTTTGTATTTTTAGTAGAGACGGGGTTTCACCATGTTGGCCAGGCTGGTCCCAAACTCCTGACCTCAGGTGATCCGCCCACCTCAGCCTTCCAAAGTGCTGGGATTACAGGCATGAGCCACGGTGCCCGGCCAACTTTTGTCTTATTATTCTAGACTTACTATAGTCTCTCCCTATAACAAACAAATATGTACAGATTTATATTCAGAAACATAATTATAGTTGAAAAAGAAACATGATTTGATTGTTTAATTTGAAGTTTCTAGGAAGGTGAATGTCCAAGAGTAAATTATTAAGTGCTTCCTTGTTCTACCTGCAAGCATCCTTTTTTTTTTTTGAGACGGAGTCTCGCTCCGTCACCCAGGCTGGAGTGCAGTGGCGCAATCTCGGCTCACTGCAAGCTCCGCCTCCCGGGTTCAAGCCATTCTCCTGCCTCAGCCTCTCCGAGTAGCTGGGACTACAGGTGCCCGCCACCACGCCCGACTAATATTTTTTGTATTTTTAGTAGAGACGGGGTTTCACCATGGTCTCGATCTCCTGACCTCGTGATCCGCCCGCCTCGGCCTCCCAAAGTGCTGGGATTACAAGCGTGAGCCACCGCGCCCGGCCCAAGCATCCTTTCTTACTACACAATATAGAATGTCACTTTAGAGATGCATCAAATAAACATTTTGGCCAGATGGGGAATTGGGACCAGTAATATTACCAACACAGAGGGGACTTTTGGGTAACAAGAGTGAATTGGGCCAGACACGTTGGCTGATTCCTGTAATCCCAGCACTTTGGGAGCCCAAGGTGGGCAAATGGATTGAACTCAGGAGTTCAAGACCAGCCTGGGCAACATGGTGAAACCCTGTCTTTACAAAAGTGTATAAAAATTAGCTGGATGTTGTGCATACACCTGTAGTCCCAGCTACTTGGGAGGCAGAGGTGGGAGGATTGCTTAAGCCTGGGAAGCAGAGGTTGCAGAACAGCAAGATCATACTACTGCACTTCAGCTTGGGTGACAGAACAAGACCCTGGCCCCCCACTCCAAAAAAAAAAAAAAAAAGTAAACTGGAAAATGTATCCCAAATATAAATATCACTATAATTTTATTACATTTATATTGATCAGAATTTTAAAATTTGACCTTATATTGCAGGAACCAGAATTCTGAGCACTCAGCACCTGCTAAATGAGCCTGTGAGCACTATATTGCACATTTGTGACAGTAGACATTCACTTTCAACTGAAGCCTTTGGGAGGAGCAATATATTATATTTTGGAGCATCTCACATTTCTTTAATGTTATGTTATTTTCTTCATTCTTCTTATATTTATTCCATTTAAATTGAAGATAATTTATCATGGATGTTGTTATATATTACTTTGGAGTTTTTCCTTCTTATGAAATTTTGGGGTGGCAAAATTGGTATGCTACCTTAAATTTATTCTGACATGAAGATTTCTGAAACAGAATTGTTTCTTGAAACTTGTAGCCTAAGTGGAATGAAATAACAGAAATTAAATAAAGGATTTTTGTTTAGGGTTACAAATAACAATATTCTTACCGAATAATATTATAAAGATTAGAAGTAGGATATTATTGTTGGGCGTGGTGGCTCACCCCTGCAATCTCAGCACTTTGGGAGGCCAAGTTGGGGTGGATCACTTGAGGCCAGGAGTTTTTTGAGACCAGCCTGGCCAACATGGGGAAACCCCATCTGTACTAAAAATACAAAAATTAGGCATGGTGGCATGCACCTGTAGTCCCAGCTACTCAGGAGGCTGAGGTGTGAGAATTGCTTGAACTGGAGAGGTGGAGGTTGCAGTGATCTGAGATTGTACCACTGCACTCCAGCCTGGGCAACAGAGTGAGACTCTGTCTCAAAAAAAAAAAAAAAAAAAGTATGATATTATTTAATCTCTAATAGTTTGCCTGTTTTTAAAAAATTTTTGTAGGCATGTTGATTCAAAAAACATATAATGTTCTTCTTAAAGATATCTAGCCAATCCACTATTTCTTAATATTTGTTCTATTAACCTGTCTCCCCATTTATTTGAGCACTCTAGGTTTAATAATTAACTTTGTACAAAAGTTAATAATTTTTATATAGTCACCATGATTATTGTAACATTTTACTCTTGCAATAATAAATATACATTCAGACTTCAGCTGACTGTTAAGATTTTAATATCAAAAGTACATAAAGGGCCGAGTGCGTTGGCTCACGCCTATAATCCTAGCACTTTGGGAGGCTGAGGCAGGTGGATCACATGAGGTCAGAAGTTCGAGACCAGGCTAGCTAACATGGTGAAACCCGGTCTCTACTAAAAATACAAAAATTAGCCAGGTGTGGTGCCAGGCACCTGTAATCCCAGCTACTTGGGAGGCTGAGGCAGGAGAATTGCTTGAGCCAGGAGGCAGGGGTTGCAGTGAGCTGAGATTGAGCCACTGCACCCCAGCCTGGGCGACAGAGCAAGACTTTGTCTCAAAAGAAAAAAAAAGTACATAAGATTTTCACACCAAGTTGTATCTAGTATGCTTACAAAAGTAAGTGAAATAAACAGATACTAACCCTAGATCCAAATGGCATACCTCGTTCATATTTCTGTAGTTACTATGCTAGTTAGATATCTTAAGAACCTATGTGACCACATGGTCACTGATCCTGAATACATCCAGGGATACCAGCATTGACACTGAAGCAGACCTTAGGCTCTCAGCGCCCCTTCAAAGGCTGAGGCTGAAGCCAAATGACAGATAGCTACAGTTAAAGCTGAACTTGATTATATTCCTACACTAACACTGGACAGAACTTGCTTTCCCTGTGTTGTTATTTATGCTAAAAGAATCCTGAACATTTCTGATACAGAGCAAGTATATTTTTGTCAGTTTATTACATACAGGATGAGACAAAATTCCCTCTGCACGCTAGAGGCCTTTTACCCTGGGAATGTTTTTCTAGGCCACCATATTTAAGCATTGTCTTCCTGTGAAATGTTAGGTTATTTAGGAGTTATCACATATTACCCCAATCAAATTGTTTTCTAGTCTTCTGAGGCCTGAAAGCACTGTGGTTTTCCTTATTATGTGACTCTTAGGAAATACTAGTTGTGAAGACCTTCTAATATGTATTTCACAGTGATGGGTTATTGCAGTTTATAAATGCTGACTAGTCTAACTTCTGTGTGAACTAAGCAGGCTTTTGTTGGTGGGATACATTTTGCATATCCAAAGGAACCATTTGCCAAAGGCTTACGCTCAGAGGAAAGATAAAAAGGGATTTATATCTGATAGCAATCTTTGTCTCTTTTAATACCATTTTATTGAATTCTTCATCAGGTAAAACCTACTCAGTGAGTCTAAAGATATACAAATTAGGCCTAGAGAATCAAGCATATTTGATGTTATAGTAGAGAAGCAGTAAAACTTTATATAATGCAGTGTGTTTTATATTTATATAGCCTAATTCACAGTATCACAAGACACTTTACAGAAAGAATCAATTGTAAGCTTAAAAAGGAAATTTTTAAAGGTGAGATTTAAGGGTGAATATACTCCAGTTTTGCACTTAGCTTGCAACTGAGTCAGAATCACTGTGCCTTATGTGCTACCATTATTAAAGTGAGGCTTCAGGTTTTCCCACCTAGCCCTGTGCTGCCAGCATGCCAAAGGAAGATAATGTATGACTGAGGAGGAGTGCATATTCCCATGCAGCTTGTCAGCTGCCCAATACAAAAGGCACTGTCTGCCACAGCCCACTCAGTCATCCCTGGACTTGGGCAAAATTCTATCCAAAATCACCTCCCCAGTTCCTAAATACCATCAGCTTCAAGGGGTTAAGATGTCGACATACGAATTTGGAGAAGGGGTGGACACAAACATTCAATCTATAGCAATGAGTTTCAATAAAATGAAGACCCATTACTCACCATTTAGTGTAACAGATGGAACGTTACCAGTTCTTTTGGCAACTTTATAAGATTGGATCCTCGTATACGTGAACATGGTGTGTTCCTCCATCTACTTTGGTCTTCTTGACCGTCATTCAACAAAATTTTATAACTTTCTCCATATCTGCTACATCCTTTGTTAGGTTTATTTCTAGATATAACATCTATTTTTGTTGCCATTTTGTACAGTATCTTTTAATTCAATATATTCTGCTTGCTTACTACAGAATGTGTAGAAATGCAGTTGAATAGAAGGAGCAATGGTGATCATCCTTCTGAAGTTTGTTAATTTTAAAGGGAATGCTTCTATCATTTTACCACTGTGAAGGACATTTGTTATAGGATTTTGATAGCTGCCTTTTAACAAGTTAAGGAAATTGCCTTATATTCCTGGTTTGCTGAGTGTTTGTTAAATTTTTAAATAGTGGTTGGATTTATCAAATGTTTTTACTGGAAATATTGTGACAGTCACAGGGTTTTTCTCATTTAAAGTTAATGTGTGAATTACATTGTAAGATTTTCTAATGTTGAATATACCTAGCACTCCTGGAATAAACCTAATTTGGTCATGATGATTATTTATATATCATTGAATTTGTTTGGCTGAAATTTTTCTAGGATTTTGCATTTGTGTTTATGAGGTCAACTAGAATTTTCTTGTGCTTGTCTAATTTTGTTTTCAGGTTATATCAGCCTCATAAAATGTGTTGAGGAGTATTCTTTTTCTTTCCCTGGAGGAATTTGTATATATTAAAATTGTCTGTTTCTTGAATGTTTGGTAGAATTCACCTATAAAACTTTCTGGGCCTTGTGGGAAGACTATTAATTGTTGATTAAATATCTTAATGTTTATAGCACCACACTGGTTTTCTATTTCTTATGGAGTTGGTTTTGATAATTCAGATTTTTCTAGAAATTTGTTCATTTCAACTAGGGTTTCAAATTTTTTTTTTTGTTTTTTTGAGACGGAGTCTCGCTCTGTCGCCCAGGCTGGAGTGCGGTGGCGCAATCTCGGCTCACTGCAAGCTCCGCCTCCCGGGTTCACGCCATTCTCCTGCCTCAGCCTCTCCGAGTAGCTGGGACTACAGGCGCCCGCCACCACGCCCGGCTAATGTTTTTGTATTTTTAGTAGAGACGGGGTTTCACCGTGGTCTGGATCTCCTGACCTCGTGATCTGCCCGCCTCGGCCTCCCAAAGTGCTGGGATTACAAGCGTGAGCCACTGCACCCGGCCTAGGGTTTCAAATTTATTGGCTTAAAGTTATTTATAATTTCTTATCTTTTTAATCTCTTTAGCATCTGTAATTATTTGGTTTTCCTCATGCCTAAAATTGTTTGTCCTTTCTCTCTTTTATCAATTCGTCTTTCTTAAATTTTGTCACCCTTTGCAAAGAAACTTCTTTGGATTTAAAATTATCTGTATTGTGTCATTGTTTCCTGTTTCATTATTTTTTGCTCTTATCATTATTATTTCCTCTTTCTACTGCAGTTGTTTTCTTTTTTTTTTTTTTGAGACAAGGTCTGGCTCTGTTGTCCAGGCTAGAGGAGTGCAATGGCACAATCTCAGCTCACTGCAACCTCCCCAGGCTGCTGTGACCAATAATTGTGCCTTTGAATGTGTTCTATAAAAGCTACTTGGGAAGCCACCTCCCTCCTGGGAAGGATCTGAGGCTGGCAGAACAAAGGCAAACTCTTGAAGTGATCCTTAAGGGAGCTACCAGATAGGTCAAAATCCACAACCACAGTTAGTTGAGATTAAGGTTCTTATTATTCCCTCTGGCACTGGACACCTACACCAGCAGTACAGGCCGCTGTCCTCACAGCCACCACAAATCTAAGGTGGTGTGGGAGATAGTAGGTGGGCAATTTAAAACACCACAGTGCTGTCTCACTGTAGCAGCTTCCTTCTTCACCAAGACTTCCCCTAATTGTTGAAGGGTTTTAATTAGGTTCCATAATTCTGCAAAAGTTGATTCTGACAGTTTTTGCCAGTACTTTAGTTGATTTTCATTAAGAGATGGAACCCTGGAGTCTTTTACTACACTATTTTTAGTGATGTCATCCCACAAGTTTTAGTAATTGTTATTTTCATTAATTGTTATTTTCATTATTATTCTTATATTATCTAAGTATTTTCTAATTTCCATTACTAATTTTTTCTTTGACCCATAGATTCTTTGGAAATGTATTTAGATTGCAGTCGTACGTGTGTTTTTGGTGTTATTTTTAAGGTGTGTATGTAGAGTTGTTATTGTTTTCCGGTTGAAAGTGATCTGTGTAATACTGATCCTTTAAAATTTGTTGATGCTTACCTAGAACATAGTCTTTAAAAATAAAATCCTTTGTGAACTTGAAAAGAATGTATATGTTTCAGTTATTGAGAACATTATTCTCTTCATGTTCATGTTATTTTAATTATGTTGCTCAAATATTCGGTATTTTTTCTGACTTTTTGTCTGGTTGATCTATCAGTTGCTGAGAGAAAGCAGTTAAAATCTGCCACTGATAGTGGAGTTCTCAGTTTCTCAGTTTGTTACTTTTTGCTTAGTATATTTTGAAACTATATTAGCTGCATATACACTTAGAATTGTTATATATTTATAATTAAATGAACCTTTTATCAGTATATAGTTACCCTCTTCCTTGAGTAATGCTTTTTACTTTAATGTCTGTTTTTTCTGATATTATTGTAACTTTTGCGTCTACACTTGTTATGTCTTTTTCCATACCTTTAGTTTCAGGCTTCCTTTGCCCTTATATTTTATTGTTTCTTGTAATTAGTGTGTCATAGGATTTTAATTTTCTTCAGTTTGGTTATCTGTCTTCTAAACTATAGAATTTAGTCCATGTACATTAATTATGATTCCTAATACATTTGATCTGTTTCTCCCATATCATTTTCTGCTATTTGTTGAATTTTTTTAAATTTTACTTCTTTTATTCTTTCCTCTTTTTTTTTTTTTTTTTTTGAGAGGAGTCTCACTGTCGCCCAGGCTGGAGTGCAGTGGCGTGATTTCAGCTCACTGCAGGCTCCACCCCCCAGGGTTCACACCATTCTCCTGCCTCAGCCTCCCGAGTAGCTGGGACTACAGGCACACGCCACCTCACCCGGCTAATTTTTGTATTTTTTTTTTTTTATTAGAGACAGGGTTTCACCATGTTAGCCAGGATGGTCTCGATCTCCTGACCTCATGATCTGCCTGCCTCGGCCTCCCAAAGTGCTGGGATTACAAGCGTGAGCCACCATGCCCGGCCTATTCTTTCCTCCTTTTATGTTTACTTTTGTATTGTTGCTTTTCTTCATTCTGGTTTCTGACCCCCCCTTGCTATACTGGAAGTTATACATTCTATTTTAGTGGTTATACTAGATTTCAGAAATTTTAACATGCATTTTTAATTTGCTATTCTAACATGCATTTTTAATTTGCTATTCTAACATGCATGTTTTTCTTTACCCTTTTTTCTTTTCCTTTGTAGAGACAGGGTCTCGCTGTGTTGCCCAGGCTGAAGTGCAGTGTCATGATCATAGCTCACTGCAGCCTAGAGCTCCTATGCTCAAGGGATCCTCCCACCTCAGCCTTCTGAATAGCTGGGACTATAGGCGCACACTACCACTCCCAGCTGTAGTTAAACAAAATTCTTTCCTTTTCCTTTTTAGAGACAGGGTCTTGCTGTGTTTCCCAGGCTGATCCCAAACTCTTGGCCTCAAGTATACCTCCTGCCTCAGCCTCCCAAAATGCTGGGATTATAGGCATGAGCCACCTCACCCAGCCTACCCTCTTCTAGACCCAGTAAGGATGTTAGAAGAGAGTTATTTCCCATCACGCTTGATCTGACCTATATGCTGTTCTTTCCTAGAATTTTATTTGACTTTTAACCCACAAGTGGGACAATAGTATTGTTTTATCTAGTCAATGTGTGTTTAGCATTATCCATAAATATTTCCTATTCTTGGCTCACTATTCCTTCTTGCATCTCAGACCTTCCTTCTGGGATCATTTTTTTTCTTCCTGAAGTATATCTTTCAGAATTTCCTTTAGTAAGAATCTGTTGATGATGAATTCTTTTATTTTTCTTTGTCTGGAAATTCCTTATTTTGAAATTATGAAAGTTCTATCTTTAACCCATATTCTTGAAAATAATTTCATTTGATATATGTTTACAATTTTTTTTATTTTTATTAAAGTAATACAGGCATATAGTTTAAAAAGTCGAATAGTACTGAAGAGCGCATAGTATATAACAAATACAGCAATTCCCACACTCACCTTTCTTCATTTACTCCAGTCTCCATCAACAAAGGCAATGACTTACCACTCGTTTAGCTCTTCCTTTGGGCATTTATACATACCTCTATTTCCTATGTGGGACATCTTTCTTTTGATTAATCAATTGTAGTCACTTTGTATTAATTTCCTATTATGACAATAGATGACTGTTTGGCTCTTTTACACTGCCGTCTCCCCTGCATTCCTTCCCTATCCTCCCAATATAGTTATGTTACAATTTGTAGTAAAAGTAATTTTCACTGTGGTCTTGCAAATATAATTAATATCCGAGCATATGTGGTATGATTGTTTCCCTTCTTGTTTGATTGTTTTTCCTGAAGTTAGTTTTTAATACTTATTGATAATCTTTTTTACACCTTCTAGTAGCATCTAAATAAAGTTTTCTCCCAGCACTCTGTTTCCTTTTTTTCTTAAGAGATATCCTTTCTAGAACCTTCTTTCCCTTCTTGCTTTCTCAGCCTTATGCACAGCTGTCAATCTGAGCTGCTCCCTTGTTGCTATCTTTGGAATTCCCTTCGCCTGTCTCCCAAATTGAATTTCATACTTCTTTGATTCTTCTCTTCCATTTCTTGGATTAATCCCTTTTTTTTAGTAGAGCAAACCCCCTAGAAGATTTGTCAGATTACAGAGATTACAATGGTGATGAGAGCATTTAACATTCAAGTCTTTTGAATTAAGTTGCTTCAGTCTGAACTGACTGCCCTCTAAGCTTTCACCCCATTCTTACCTGTATTTCAGCCCTATCACCCGGTATTCTCACCTGTATTTCAACCCTATCTCCTTTTGCAAGATAGATTTCTTTCTTTTTTAAAAGTCAGCCACTAAAAATGTTGCCTTTTGGGAGTCTGGACTTTGTTCAGGAGCCTCTGCTTCAGCATCTCTCCCTGTTCAGACCCCAAAGTTTATCTCCTTTCCCCAAGCCTACATGTGGCCTGTTAAAATCCAAACTGCTACCGGGGATCAGCAGATGACCTCAGGGTAGAGTGATCATATATCTTGGTATGCCTGGAAAATTATTAATTTGCTGTAGCCTAGTTATTCATACTCAAAAATGTCTGGGTTTGGGCGATAAATTATATGGTCACCCTACATCAGAGCAAACACCAGCTCTAAGTCTTACTCATCCCTGGGAAATGGTTCCTTTTCAACGATTCTTGCCTCCCCTTTTTTTTCTTTTTTTTTTTTTTTTTTGTGGTGGGGTCTTGTTTTGTCGCCCAGGCTGGAGTGCAGTGGTGCCATATTGGCTCACTGCA